>NC_086320.1:67199052-67556552 GCF_036172605.1 Pelobates fuscus | reverse complement strand
TAATAATAATAATAATAATAATTTATTAATGATAAGAAGAGACAAATATGTGATTTGCTTACAATGCTTGCTAATCCTCATATACCACTCATACCGTCAGACAGCAATTTGGGATTTTAGTCCAATCCATCTGCAACAGACAGACAATCTAAAAATTTCCAAGTATGCAAATTCAAGGGAAGCACAGTGCTTTTTCAGCCTCTAAAAACCAGTAAGACCGTTTTATTCCTTTCACCAAGTTAATGCATCTGATATACAGTGAAGGATAAAACCCTCACTCAAGACAATTTACCACGGTAAAATAAAAAGTTGAAGTGTTGAGGCCTGATTTAAGCTATATATAAGAAATATATTCTTAGAAAAACACTATTGTGTCAGGAATACAAACATGTATTCCTGACACTACAGTGTTGCAAATACCATAAAGTTATCTAGCCCCCATGATAAAAGGGATAAAACGTACCTTTATTCCAGCCCTGTGCGGGCCCACCTCTCTGCTCCTGCTCCGCCTCCTCAGCTGAAATCATAAAACTTAACAATCGATGCACAATAGCCTAAAATTACATTTTTATTGGACCGGCAAAATGCTGCGTCCAGACAGACCTATGTCCATGCTCCCTATTTTCTTAGGATAACTTGTATAGAATGCGATGAGACATGCTCTGTATGTATGTGTCATTGATATTCACTTTGTCTCACTGTGTTTAACCAACCGTGCCTTCACCTTGCTTGGGTTAATCCTATAATATATACAAATGCAGACAATACTAGAACCATATATCCAAGGCTCCAGAGTGATAATATAGGAAGGCAGCTCCTGAATGGAGACTTTCTCTCTAGAAATTGTAAATGTGTAGGTTTTCATTTTGGGGCCAATCCAAAACATTGTAAATGACATATTCAGATTAGGAGGGCCAGCCCAAGACATTGTGCTGCCTGGGTCAAGGATGAAATGCTGCCCTCCCCACCCCATCTTGCCTTGCACCAAAAGCACACCAACATCCATTGTGTTATGCAGTGTGTGTAGTGAATGCAATGTCTGTTTGTGTAGTGGATGCAGTGTTTATATCATATTTAGTGTGTAGTGAATGCATTGTGTGTGTGTGTTCAGTGGATGCAGTGTCTGTGTGTCGTGGATGCAGTGTCTGCGTGTCATTGATGCCATGCATGCTGCGTCTGTTATTGTCATGGATGTAGCGTGTATTGTATGCAGTGTGTGCATTCAATATATTGTCTGTGTGTACATACTAAAGGCAATCTGTGTTTGTTTAGTGGATGCAGTGTCTGTGTGTCATGAATGCTGTGTCTGTGTGTTGTGGATGCTGCATCTGTAATTGCGTCATGGATGTAATGTGTATTGTATGCAGTGTGTGTATAGAATGTATAGTGGAGGCAGTGTGTGTGGTGGATGCAGTGTGTCTAGTGGATGCAGTGTCTGTGTAGCGCATGTAGTGTGTGTGCAGAGTTGGATAAATGCTGGTGGGGTGAGCGGTTTAAATTAAATTGGGGTTATCCCCCCTTCCTGCCTCTTATCTGTAGGCTTGAATGGTGGACCAGTGAGTAGGAAGGTGACAGTATAGAGGGGGCAGTGTGTTGGAAAGGGACAGTGTGTAGAAAGGCTTTGGTGGGCAGGGTGTGGTGGTGACAGCGTGGGGGGGCAGGGTGTGAGAGTGACAGTGGTGGGAGGCAGTATGTGAGGGTGACAATGACAGTGTGGGGGTGACAGTGGTGGGGGGCAGGGTGTGAGGGTGACAGTGGTGGGAGGCAGTATGTGAGGGTGACAATGACAGTGGTGGGGGAAGGATGTGAGGATGGCAATAAGGGGGTAGGATATAAAAGGGTGACAGTGTGGGGATGACAGTCTAGGGGCAGGGTGTAAGGGTGACTGTGTGAGGGCAGTATGTGAGGGTGGCAGTGGTGGGTAGCAGGATGCGAAGAAGACAGTATGGGGGCAGAATGTGAGGATGACAGTATGGGTGCAGGATGTGAGGGTTACAGTGACAGTGTGGGGGTGACAGTGGTGGATGGAAGTGTGTGGAGGTGACAGTCAAGGGCAGGGTGACAGTGTAAGGGTGAACGTGAGCGAGCAGGGTGTGAAAATGACAGTATCAGGATGACAATGGGGGGCAGAGTGTGAGGGTGACGGTGACTTGGTGGCAGGGTGTGAGGGTGACAGTGGGGGGACAGGGTGTGAGGGTGACAGGGTGACAGTGGGGAGCAGGGTGTGAGGGTGACATTGTGGGAGACATGGTGAGTGTCACGATTCGGGGAACCCAACACGCTAACACACACACACACACACACAGAAAAGGTGCAGTACCGGACCTTAGAGTGGCCGGGCTAAGCACACAAAGAATAGTCAGGAGACAAGCCGAGTAAGGGCAACCAGAAGACAGAATAACGAGAAACAAGCCGAGGTCAAAGGGTAGGAGAAAGTCACAAAGTCAGATTAACAAGCCAGAGAGTACGTAACCAGAAACACAAGTTCAGTGGCAATACTAGCAAGCAAAGACCACAACAGAGCAGGGAGGAGCAGGAAAGGTAAGTATTTAAACCATAAGGTTAATTCTGATTGGATAATTTCCAATCAGAATTAACATTTACACGTGGGAGATATCTAAACCTCCCACTGTGATTGAGGCACTGTGCCTTTAATGCCGTGTCAGGTGACTGACCCCAGCGTGTAATATATTTGGCGGTCTCCCAGCGTGCAGCGTCATGCATGCTGCCGCTGGGGGACGTGAAGGAAGACGCGGGCGGCATCCGAGGCTGGAAGGATGCCGCTCGCCGAGCCCACGAGGAGGAGGGGACCGTGGACGGCTGGAGGGTGAGTACTGCGAGCGGAGTGCAGCCTCCCCTCGCAGCCGCCCGCGGGATCCCGACAGTGAAGAGGGTGACAGGCTGTGGGGAGGCTGGTTACATAAATTTTTTTTTTCTCATTGCACCATTCACTGGTGGTCCGGTGGGCTGGCTCTACAGGTCTGCAGCTCCACAGGGTGTGAGCTGCAGACCAAGTATTCACGAACTCTGATTAGAGCGTTGCCATGGTAACCGGCGGCAACACTCTGAGAGCTCGCGACAGGAGGATTTCCTGGGCAGACTGATGGAGAGGCCCGGTGGCATGCAGGGCAAGCCACCGCTCCCTGTCATGGTGCCAGGTCCTCAGTCACTGACCAAGGACCCAACAAATCAGTCTGCCTTAAGGTTTAGAGAGCGGTCTATGCTGCATCTGGACGGCAAAATGATGCCCCTGTTAAAGTGCGGCCTGGGGCCATTGACTGCAGATTAGGATCTAACAGTAAAATATTTAATAACACTTTATTAATGGAAAAAAGGTGTACAAGACTACTTGTAAACAATTTTTAGAATACCTAGACAGGGCCGATAGAAATTAGAAATATGCAAAATTTAATAGAAGACAATATAGGTTTTTAAAAAAATTTAAAATACAGCCTTTTCTTTTTATTGTACAATCATTTTTTTTTTCCAATTTATTTTATTGTAGAAAAAATGAAGTTATACAGACAACAAGAAAACCAAGAAGCGAATAAGCGCGTAGACATTGAGATGTCAATAAGGTTCTATACAAAGAGACATAACAATAAGCAGATTAAAACTATGCAAGCATGAAATAAATACTAGCACAGGTTAAAATGAACACTGATTTTCCTCGGGGTATTGCACAATTATTTTAATATACTAAACTCTAGCAATGTACTTTCCCTCGTCATTTCCAAATGGTGGGTCTCTCGGAAATGTGTGCAGCATTCTTTCAGAAGAATGTTTTCCTTCTCAAGGAAAAACATCCAATCAAAAAATAAATATAGCTTTACAAATCCCAAATCTGAACTTATTCAAGTCAACATACTCTGCAAACCCCACGGGAATAACTGCAATATAAGGAGAAAATCAGCCTCATTCAGCCATCAACGTGAATCAAAAGTGGCCAGTAATCTCAAACAAAAGAGCATTTACAGCTCTATTAAATGGTCTCACTGTCTGTTAGTAACTGCTCACACAAGTGGCTGAAACAGGAGTTAAATATTCAATCTTAATCTGCAATATGTTGGTTAAGAGTCAAAAACACATACTTGAGAAATACATTTGAAAAAATGTACCAAGCAGCTATTATGCAGATATTATATTCATTTATGTTTTATATACATATATTAGAGTGAAATATATATATATTAGAGTGAAATAAGAAGAACTTTCACGTAACATACAAATGTCAAAATTAGGAAAATAAAAATGCACAGACATTAAAGGTCTAATTAATGCCTCCACTACCAAGACCTTTCAAAGACCAGAACCTGGACTTTGTGCCATTATTGAAAATTATACATAAATTTACAAATAAAATATTTGATCCTATTTTTGACATTTCAGAAATATTGGTATAATGTACTTTATCTTACACCAAATATGCTTAACCATGTACATTCAATATCTTAAAAGTAATTCATGGTCTACATTACAACCATGGCCTGAGGACAGAAATTAATTGAAGGATACAATTATTGTACAATGAACATATTTGGGTTAACTATGAGAATGTGCAGATAGATATCTACCTTCATCTACCACTGTAGCCATAGTGAGCTATTATACTAATTAAGTTGGGTCAAGTCAGCAGAAGTATGCCTAACACAGGTTAAAATATTATCCACCACACAACGATGGTTCCACCGGCTGAGACAGATCTCCTCACATGAATTCGTACAACATCTGGCTACCAGCTAAACAACCTGAGAATAGGAGAAATCCCATGAACCACACCGGCGGGGGGCTCGCGGGGCGCGGTGGGCTGGGGCGGTGACCGGGGGGCTACGCCCAAGCAGGACCCCTCTTACTCTCCCCCCTTTTTTTGTTCTCTTTCTTCTTCCCTCTCTTTCTCTTCTTTTTTTTTTTCTCACTTTTCACTCTCCACCCTCCTCATCCCTTCCCTCTTCCCCCATCTTCTAACTCACCTACCCCTGACACTCAAAACCCCACCCCTCCCTGCCCACCAACGTAGACCACAAGATACCCCAGGACAACCCCTGACAGAACAGACCGTCTTACCCCATAGACTTAACCCCACGCCTATGCCTCGCACACTATCAAGAGATAGAGGACGAACCACAGGTAACACCCAGTAAGCCCTGAGACACGACAAACGCTTATGCCGCCCAAACTTAATCACCTGCCAAAATAACACTACAACAACAAGAGACCGATACACCACTCAATATTACATGAAAAAAACTGACGCACGGCCTAACCCACGTCACTGACAACGAGCTTAATTATCAACATGAATATATCGAAAAACGAGCTGTAACTGAACCTTAAAATAAATACTAGACATACGTACACTCCCCTGTGTGGTTATATATGCCTATCTCAACAATAACAGAGATCACACATTATAAGCCTCTGCGAAGGCAAATGTCAAAATGCCACTGATATACCGATTCTGCATTTCATATCGCTTGTCAAACATGCATTACAACCCCTGCATAGGTAAACTGTTCCTTATATTGACCTCAATAAAATGGATTTAATACAAAATATTATCCACTAAAAAATATGGCACAAACATGTATCCTTCATTTTACAATCCCACAAAAAGATGTCAAATACTGTATATCAAATCTGAAAAGTGTAGTTTCTATATTTAAACACACAATGGGTTTGACAGTATAAAAAAACAAAAAAAAATACTGTAAAACTGCTCAAATGTTCGGATTTCTAATATATACATTTCAGATCCAGAAGACTGAAGGATATACAGTTAACTCAAAAACCGATATTTTATAGGATACCATTTCAGAAAGAAATGTGCTCTGTAGTTGTCTTGCCACAGTGAGGAAATATTCTTGAGAGAGATACAATGCCAAGTTTACAATACCTCAGAAAGTTATATACCAGATTCACTATGAACACATCTGGGCACGCTTTGACTGAGTCATTGCTCATAAAAAAAAGTTACCAAAACTACCATTCAAAAAAATGTGTTTTTTCTTACATCACACACCAGGAACTTAGAGGGTGTCAAGGATTTTTAAAAGATATGAATTTGTACAACTGGGTGCCTCCATCTTAGCTCCCTGTGAATCATTATTGCAAATGTTGTCGATGGCACTTGGACGTCATCATAAAAATGTTTGGCCAATTTTTGCATTGTCCGAACTAGATAAGGATGTAATTTGCTTAATCTTAAAGGGTTACTCCAACCACCACAACCATTTTTGCTTTTGGTAATGGTTATGAGGGTAGGAATTCTTAATCCAGACAAATGCGGACTAGTTACATACCTGGCACCTGGCACACATGACGTTAGTACAATTCTGTGCATTTGTTAGGTATGTTGTTAGTATGCACAGCACATTGGTGACAGACACGGTCAGATTCCAAGTTTGCTCTGCCCACCCTCTTCCTCCCTCCTTGCAGTTCCTCCCTGCCCTGCCAGCCTCCCTCCATTTTACAGATTTATCATTTATACTTTTTTTTTACAAAAATAGTAGTGCTGCCCTCCCAGTTCACTATCCACACCCCTCTCCCTCCCCTTAATGGCAAATATCACATGGATGCCCTCTGAGACAATAAGACTATTTCAATCAAATGCTTCTCTTTGAAAAGCATATCACTTGACCGCATGACGGCTTCTGAGATGTCTGACCAGGGTGTGGAGAGGACTGCTGGCACTTTGCTCAGTGCTGGATTTTCAGTAAGTTTAACCCGTTAATCCAGCATTTTATGGGTGGGAACCTAATGACCAATACCAAACAGGGCATTCTACATTAAATTAAAAAGTGAATCAAAATCAAACCCTTTCATTTACATTTAAAATAAACTAAATTTTCTTCAGAGATACTTACTTCCATGTCTGCTGGCAGTCCCCCGCCTTATTTCCCAAATCAAAATTTAAAAAAATGAAAGGAAGTATTTTGTGCTCACCAAAATATGGTATATTTATATATGGAAAAGCTGACCACAAAAATACATAATAGTTGTTTTGTACAGGAAAATGTGGGGTCCTTGGATGAATAGATATGCCCAGAACCTTGGGAGGTACCTTGTATTTGCCTTGAATATATACTCAGGAAGATTTATGTGACTTGAATCAAAGCATTTCATTGTACTCTATGTGACAGCGTATTCTGTGTTCGCTTCCTATAATGCATTTCTGTAATTTATTACTTACGGTTGAATTTATATTCACCCTATATTGTAGATCTGTAAGAAAAAAGATACCGAAACAAACAAAATTCTAAATTGAAAAAACAGTTTGGTTTACTGTTTATGACAGCAAATTCTATTTCTAGATGATAATTAAATATCAACATACTCGCTTGGGGTGTGCACAGTGCAAACACAAAAAAACAAAAAACATTAACTTAACCAGTTACTTCTACATGTCAAGTGCATCCATATAAATGTGATATCATATCAACAGAACTGAGAATGTGTTCAAGAGCTGGAAATACATTATCACAGGTTTATGAACATAATAGCAGTAGTACTTGACACAGGTCAATAGCAACCACCAACTTTGACCACATGTGCAATGGTAACCCCTGAATAGATGCAAGAAACACTGGTAGATCAAAGAACCGGCGACTCTGAGAGGTTAGGAGTAACGAGTAACAGGGTATTACAATATTCCCAGAATGGACTACTCCAAGAGGTTATGGGCAGCACTAAATAAAAAATTTGCTAGTATCACCAAAACGTTCTCAGAACTGATTGCTCTAGAGAGCATTTATTCACTAGGCATGGAAATTTGTTTTGGCTCAAACAGCAATACATCCAAACTTGAGCCTCTCGGGTGATCAGTTAAATTCCCAAACTCTGAACCAAAATGTGGCTGAATCACGAACCAGCCAAAACATTCAATGGCTGAGCACACGTGGTTCATAATTCTGAATTCCGACCATGGTGCCGTAGAAAGATGACTGATGGGGGGAAATATGATTGATATCGATGGCTAAGGACAGTCGGTAAATGTTAATTTTATTCATAGATCAAGTAACAAAAGAGCAGTAGAGGGACAGTAGAAGGAGTTCATAAAAAAAAGAAAACTCTAGATTTATATATTTATTATTATAGTTTGTTTTTACTGCTCCTCTTGTTTTTCACTCTATTGGGTTCTTTTTCTCACTTGATCTGTGAATCAAATGGTTGGAAAATGTATACAAAATATTATCTTATGTATATAATTTGCCATACTCCAGTTGACCAACTTTTGCACCCTTTTGTTTCATCTGCTTTGGTTCCCTAACTGGATTTTTGAGACTAAAATTCTGCAGCGCCGAACAAACATTCGGCCGAAATACAGGCTTCACAGAACATTTTCTGTTTTTGGAAAAAATGGTTAAGCCAAGCCAAATTTTTGAAGGGTAATAATCTCATGGGAGTCGCATCATATTACTCTAGGAACGGATTTTTCTGATAGTTTAGGAGCTGCGTATAGTAATGAGGGGGCAAGTATCACCAAAATATTCCCAGATTTGATTGTTCTGATTGGTTGGGAGCAGCAAGCTACAAAGTACAGTAATGTACGCAATTTATATGATGACCATCTGGTGAATTGACCCTCATAAACATCTGGCTTAGGTGGCTCTCTCCATCATACAGAGTTAATACCACTAATTCTCACGGTACATGGATCAACCTAATCTAGGTTTGCTCAAGCCATTTTCTATGAATGGGGGATCTACTAATTGGCTTAGAGCAGCAGCTGACCGTTCTAAGCCATCAGTGGCGTCCATGCCAGACAGCAGTCCAAGACTTACTTTAGAATAATTTCTGAAAGTGGATCTGGACGGGGATAGAGAGAAACCTTTTCACAAAGCAGACAGTGGTTATACTTTATGGTTTAACCCCGCAAGGAATTGTAAGGGACCTTTTGGCACCATAACAGCTGCATTTCAATTAAGTTGTTATGGTACCCTTCATGTTTCTTTAATTATCTTTGTCCAGAAAGGTTAAATATGAACAGACATTACTTAGGATATTCGCAAAGATATTCCAACAGTAGAGATAAATCGGTGGAACAGAAAAAAGAACAATGTGAGGGGAAAAATGAAGAATACTTTCATTTATGAATAATGACTTACTTTACAACATATATATATATGGTTTATAGTGTTTGAAACACAGACCAGAAAACATCACCATAATATAAAGGAGATCCTCGCAACACATTTACTGGCAAAGTATACATGCCATTCTCTTCTGGGCTCAGTGTGCATCAAGCAGCTGTTGCTGATAGGAACCAAAGGCTCAGGAGACTCATTCAAGTCTTCCCTTCTCCCCCTCCTGCTTCCTTCCCTCTGTGATATGATGGAAAAGCAGCCTCTAAGGCGGGCAGATCTATTCCCTTCTGCTTCCCGGCGCTTCATGCAGGATTTTACAAACCAAGAAATGCTCAAGGGAAACTAATAGGGAGTGAATATTACAGCTTAATAAAAAAAAGATTCTCTGTAGGAGCCATTTAATTCCCCCCCCCCCCCCCCCCCCACAAAAAAAAAAAATCTTGTAAATAGAGAAATAGCATCCAAGCCATCTATTTACTGACTGACTATTAACTGGTTTTCATCCCACACTGAATTTATAAGCTTTTTTCAGTTCAATGTAAAACACAACGCATTGAATATATTACATGATCTGTCATAAATAACACACATGTCGTGGTGCAATAGATACAACTTAGCCAGAATATACTGTGTATAGTTGGGCCTAAATATCAGTGTAACACCATGACATTCATGACCCCAGGTCCTGCCTGAAGGTAACACCACGTCCGCAGTTGGACGCAGTCATGAACTCTATCCCTCGCACTTTACTCATTTGCCCAGCAAGGGGCTGGGGAGAAAGAGAGACAGAAAAATCAGGAGCTATGACTGTAGTTTGATAGAAAGTCCCAACAACTGTTTGCATTTGTGTGTCGACTCCATCCCATTGTTCAGCAGCTGCAATAAAACAAGCAATGTATATACATATATAAATATATATCTTAAAGGAACATAATGGGCATCCAGACCACCTCATATTAATGCCATGTGCCTCCCCTTTTAACCCTGCAGCTGAAAACATTGTATACTGCAGGAATGGCGATATTTACATTGCAGGGTTAATCTGCCACAAGAGACTGCCATACTAACAGCCACTAAAGCTCCTTCCACAAAATAGTACAGTAAAACTCCACTATTTTTAATTGGGTGGTCTCAGACAGACCAACTAATTGACGCAGCGCAGTGTTTTTCTGCACATGTCTACCGATGCTTTCCTATGGCAAAGCATTGGATTGGCTGAGATTATCGATCTCTATGATCTCAGTCAAAGAGGCGGAGCTATGCAGCAGAGACAGCGCTGTGAGGGAGCAAAGGTAAGTAAATCTAACCTTTTAATACTTACAGCTGGGGCCCGATCACCTAAATGGTGACTAGAGCACTATAGCGCTAGAAATACAAATTTGCATTCCTAACGCTTTAGCGTTCCTTTAAATATTATGTGACAAGAACATATATAAACTGTAGATGGCATTTTATGTAGAGGTTCTAGAGACATGTATAAATCCCTTGACCTTGAATCTTGCAGTTTATGATGTTACAGGAACCCCTAGATATTCAACAGTCTAGAATATAAAGGTTCCGCCTAATTTGGGATCCTGTTACACTGTTCTGGATTTGCCCCCACCTCTCCCCCCATGCATTGAGACATGTCCATTCCTTATGCCATTAATGCCATGACCACTAATGACTCACCACCCCTGTCCCATTTGTATGCTTCTCAGCATTTTCAGATATGGAGTGAAATTTCACATAATTATTATATACGCACATATATTTTTAAAAAGTTTTAAAGCAGAATTTGTAACCCAAGTATGGAAGATTGTGCATCAGTACACAGAGAGAATGTGAATTATAAGGATGCCTAGAGAACCGTGGGTTTTACATCGGAAAAAGTAGATGCTGGATGGCAGCTGCATTAACATACAGCCTACTAGGCTTCCGGTCCAGTGATCTGAAGCCTCTCAACTGGGTACAATCCTAGGGGAGTTGAAACAAGTACGGTAATATACTGTGTGTATAATGTAATTCACGTTTAATAAATCGTATTCTTCCAGCCACATGTTCACCCAATCATAGACACACAGATTGAGGACATTTATGTATGCATGACACCTAATGGAATTTGTATTGTAAGAGAAAATATTGCAATCATGGGGTTTTGGAGACATAACAAACCACAATTGTAGGGGAAAATAGATTTATGAATGGCTCCAGTACCCAGATATTGTGTTATTGTCCCATTATACATTTTTCACCATTACTAATCTTAGTTCACTTTTTGTCCCCATTCATATATTTTTTAATTCAGGCTAGGCCTCAAATTTGGGCAGTGCCAATTCACACCTGTTCCAGTCTGAGAGCCACAATCCCCTGGGTAAGCTTCTACTTGAGACTGTTGTGCTTAATTCAGTCCTTCTCCCTTCAGTGATATGCCAGGAGTGTCCTTGTTTGCCTGGCCCCTCTTTGTTAGCATACCAGTTATGGGAGAAGGACTGAATTAATGTCAGACCCTACTATTACAAGTCTCTGTAGAGCAACAATCAACACTTGTCTCACCTTGAAAAGTATGTAAAAAAAAAAATTATACAGACAATTGAATACAATAAAAAAAAATGTTTTTGCTCAGATATACATAAAAAAAAGATGTGTCCAAGTGCATTCCATCTCTTGCACACACAGTGATGTACATGTTTACTTTCTAAAGTGTTTAAATCCTTTAACATAACAAAATAAAGAGCTATCCTCTACAATGCCAGCAAGTCATCTCTGTAACCTACTCAGGTGTGCTGTACCTGTACCAAAACATAGACCACTAGTTTATAAAACAGTTTTCATTTAATGAGTAGCTATGAACATTACCCCCACCAACAAAGATATCCAGAGTCAAGAAATCTCACAATAGTTGGCTTTGACAAGAAGAAAATAGAAAATGTCAGTTTGGGAAAGAAGTGACTTTTCCCCCAGTTATCACATCATTCACCATTAGTGATACTTTGTAATCACCTGGCACTTGATTTGCCAACCTAACAGATAAGTCTGAAGCCGCTGAGCGCACAACACAAAGAGCCATGTGGCATGATTTACTATTATACTAATCTTTCTACCCATCTGTGGTATAGACGGCCCTGTAAAGAGACATTATTATAGAAAATACACTGTATCACTTGTCTGAAATCATGCTAACAAACACCAATGTACCCTGGATTTCCCCCAAAGTACTGGAAAAACCAATGTCAGAAATAAAGGTAGGATTAGGCACATTAATATCCACAGACTACTAGTATCCAGGCTCCCCTGTACACCAATTCCTTAAAAAATATCAAGTTTCTCTCTTTTTGCAGCTGAGTCTAAACATCAGAACAAAGCGAGCTGTGGCAGCTTGGATACACTGGTGACAGTGAAATGTTATGCACTAAACTGTTGATCCATTCTCTCAGTAGGATGAATGGGGTGCATTATGTGTA
This sequence comes from Pelobates fuscus, assembly GCF_036172605.1. Lineage (NCBI taxonomy): Eukaryota > Metazoa > Chordata > Amphibia > Anura > Pelobatidae > Pelobates > Pelobates fuscus. The sequence goes on along the minus strand of NC_086320.1, from coordinate 67,544,026 downwards.
GAATGGGATGAGTTAAGTCTGATTTTATTTTTAACTGTCACGTTAACATCAGCCATGGCAGAGAGTGAAATTGTTTTTACTGTTCTGGACTGCCTCCCCCATTATCCTCAGCCACCCCATAAGGCTGCCTGAACACACCATGCAAACAATAAGCCAGGACAGCTCGCATTAGCCATCACTAGGCTACGTTACCAAAGATTGGACCACAACTTCAGAGTGGACTACAACTCCCATCACCCTTCTACTGCCGCCACAGAGAGATGGGAGTTACAGTTCAGCAAAGAGTAGTTTAAAAAAAAAATCCACAGGTTGTAAAATCACGACCAAGTACTTGTAATTTAAGGAGCATCTTTAACCCTTTAGAAACCAGCCATAAGAACTGCTACAGCAACGAACGCGTTAAAATAAGCCCACCCACCAGACAAGAGATGGATTTTCTTACTGTAATAGGAGCCAGGGTTGACTTGACCGAAACCTTACATGTTAAGAACCTCACAATTCGATCACAAAGAATACAATGTATCAGAGGTAATGATATGGCAGGGGGGAACAGGGGGGATCTTACCTCTACATTAAAATATTGCTCCTCTGCACATACAGTACATATAATCCAAAGCAAGGTTTGCCAAAGAAAGAGCAATGAATGAGAGAAATCTAGCGGTCTCCTAGAACCTGCTGTGATCAATACCATGGTGAGCTGTGCTTTTCTGGTCCAAGAGGCTGTATTGTCCCTTTAAAAAGTGCCCAATGTCCTGGCAGAGCAGCAGCAGCCTGGCTCAATTATCCAAGCATAAGGGATGCTTTGTTGTTGTGATGGGCAGACAACGTTTCGCTCCAGAAGTCCGTAGAGGAACAAGATTCTATTCATAACCAAGGGACAAAAAGCAATCCAGCACACAAGTTAAAGCCCACTCCTTGGACCCTGTGCCCTGCTACCTGTCTGGAGAGAGGCCTGCTAGCCTCGCTGCCTCTCCTCGTTTTTCTCTATGTTCAGTCTCCTCTACGGGAATGTCCATCCTTAATAAGCATATCCCCTCCTCTCAAAGCCAGCCCTCTGCTTCTTAAAGGAGACATACCCTTAAACATCAGCAGAGGAAGGAAATCAGCAGCTGGCAACAGTGAAACAATTTAACTCCTCCCTTGCCTCCCTTCCCTGTGGGCATCTCCTTCCCAAAAGCTGCAGTGATCTCCTCAATTACTATTTACTGCCATTAGGCTATCCTTAAAAACTAAACGATGTCATACAATGTATCTTGATATAGAAATGACTGAATGTAAATATGACAATCACAGCTTGCAATCCTACACTGATTGTGTTTCTGATAAGTAGGGGAGATATCTGTGTGTTTTATAAGCACAATGATATAATGACCACTTAATGTCATCCTTTACCAGAATTTCATTTTACTGATACTGTGGTTAATGTGTACTAAGGTTGACATGGGAGAATAATTCTTAGTCCTCTGAGAGTTAAATGTTTCTAGGGCAAAATAAATGCACACTTTGTTTCATTTGAGATAAGATAGCAAAATAGTCTTCAATAAGAATTAAGTTTCTGTATGAGGAGGAGGAGGGTTTGTGTGTTTCCGTGTCTGTCTGTGTGTTTGCGAGTCTGTGCGTGTGTTTGTGAGTCTGTGTGTGTGTTTGCGAGTCTGTGTGTGTTTCCGTGTCTGTGTGTGTGTTTGTGAGTCTGTGTATTTGTTTCCCAGTCTGTGTGTGTGTGTTTGCGAGTCTGTTTATGTGTGTTTGTGAGTCTGTGTTTTCGAGTCTGTGTGTGTGTTTGCAAGTCTGTGTGTGTGTTTGTGAGTCTGTGTGTGCGTTTGTAAATTTGTGTGTGTGTGTGTGTGTATGCAAATATGCAATCTAGTCAGCAAATAACAAATACATAACAATATAAAATAGATTTTATAGCATAACATATTCCATATTCCTCTTATTATTATTTAAACGCATAGAAAACATATAAAACATATTCCTCTTATTATTATTTAAACGCATATAAAACATATAGTAACCTCACCCTTCCTTTTTTAACTTTAACCCATTTACTTCCTTCTTACCATGCTCCTAATGTGCATTCCTGAAATTAACCCTAACCATGCATTCAGATGCCTACAACTCCCCTCCCCCATTTCCTTTTCTATGCTGTCAGTTACCCATCTCTACCCTTTGCAGTATCTTCCCAATAACTCCATCTTGTGCGATCAGCCACTCTTAACTATACAGTCGGCACATTAACCCTTCCCATGCAGCCAGTAACTTCATAACCTATACCAGGCCTATCCCAATTTTAACCCTATCCTGTGCGGACAGATGCTATTCAAGCTACACACCAAACAATCACTTAATCCACACTTTTACCATGTTAATTTCCAAAATTATTCCCACTACGCAAGCAGTTAGCCCCTACGTTCCCACCTGTGTTTGACCCCTTCCCTAGTTTAACCCCCTTCTCCCATGGATACACAATCAGAGTGGTGTTTGTTCCCACTTTGTGCTACTGTGTGTGTGTCTGCCTTCCATGTCTTGTAAATGGTTGAAAAGTAATTCGAATTATTATTAGAGAGACTTGCGATCAATAAATGATTAACTGTAAACCACAGTTGTGAAATGCAAGTTGGTGGCATTTAAGTGTTATATAGTAAAATGGAATTTTCCTGGATAGGAAAGGTTGATGACCATAATTTTATAAATAAAAAAATGGCATATTTTAATTATTACAGACTGACTCACAACACTCACAAGGGTGATTCATATTTCAGAGAATGTAACAAATGTAAGTACGCTGACCATGGATATATATATATATATATATGAAGGCAGTCAGGGTATAATTTTATGAGTTCATCAAGGCTCTATGAATATTCTAGCAAATGTAAATATTAAACACAATGGATAAACTGGTTTATGGATTGCAGGATAAAACTTTCAAGGAAAGGTTAAATGAACTTAACATGTATAGCTTGGAGGAAGACGAGACAGGGGGGATATGATAGAAACATTTAAATACATAAAGGGAATCAACACAGTAAAGGAGGAGACTATATTTAAAAGAAGAAAAACTACCACAACAAGAGGACATAGTCTTAAATTAGAGGGACAAAGGTTTAAAAATAATATCAGGAAGTATTACTTTACTGAGAGGGTAGTGGATGCATGGAATAGCCTTCCAGCTGAGTAGAGGTTAACACAGTAAAGGAGTTTAAGCATGCATGGGATAGGCATAAGGCTATCCTAGCTGTAAGATAAAGCCAGGGACTAATGAAAGTATTTAAAAAAAATTGGGCAGACTAGATGGGCCGAATGGTTCTTATCTGCCGTCACATTCTATGTTTCTATGTTAAAGGGACACCAGGAAACTCAGACATTTTGGAGAGGGATAAAGGCACAGCACTATATGGACTGATAGTATGGAAGCATTCTGGATTTACCATGAGTTCCTATCAATTATTTTAGATTATTATAGGTTAATGGACACACAGGCTTGTGGAAATGCCAACCTGTAGGGCAATAGGAAGTATTCTAAGCAATGGCGGCTGGAGATATTTAAAGTTGTTGAGGTGTTGCCGCCCCTGACTTGTTTGGCTCTACCACGTAACGCCATGATACACCACGCCCTCAAAGCCAGCTGTATCTCCAGACATCAATACAGGGGAGAATGGAGACAGCAACTATAATCAGACACATTTTTGGTACTCCTTATATTGCCAATAAATTTGTTATATTTTTATTATTTGGCAACAAAAAATTAGGTAGGGGGAACTACCTTACCTGCCCTTAAGGGTCAACCTGCACTCGTCCTGAGTAACATGGCACATTGTACAGTGATCTGACTGGGTGGAGGCACTGTCCTATTACCACACATTCCTATGTAGCATGTTAGCATATTTAATTACAGTAGGTCAGTAAGCACTTTGATCCATACATGCACAACCGGGAGGTCACTTGTACTATATCAACAGATTGTGGGACTGGGAGGATGAGGGCAATGTGATTGCAACAAAAATAGAGAACATGGGAACTCTGAAAAAAAGCTTAGAGACACTCAGTAGCTTGCTCTTGGAAAATGTTGTTTTGCTCACTTATTGCATTACAGAGATAACATTACAGATAACCTATACTGATATATAACATATCACATGAATCCCACCCATAAAAGCAGTCCATAACCGAAATGCCAGTAAGTTCCCTTTGCATGAGCGATATAGCGACTTCAGGCAAGTCTTTCGGACTTTTTTTGGTCTCATCAGCAAGGTGTAACTGATACCCCTGTAGGCACAGTGAGCATGGGGTCTGCATCTGGATTACCCTTTTTGCTGAGGTAGAGCCCCTGCATATTGTATTGCAACAAAACAAAGAATATGAGAACTCTCAGAACGCGCAAAAGCTTAAAGAATCTCAGTAGCTTGCCCTTTGGTAAATCCCCACAATGTTGTTCCTCACTTATGCCATTACAGAGGAAACTAATACTATTTGCATATTAGACTGATCCCACCCCTAGAAGGCAGTCCAGAACCGAAATGTCATCAAGTTCTCTCTGCACGAGAGATACAGCAACCCCAGATGATTAATGTGAGTTCAGTTGAATTTATTATGCCATTATTGCATATATTTCAGTGTATTAAATTACTAAATGTCAGTACTCAGGGGACACTGGATGTTGATCTCAGTAGGCAGGGCTCAATTTACCATGTATTTAAATCACAGATTTTAGTGTATTATTGTATGTCAGTAGTCCATGCATATAGGCACGACTGGAAAAGACACAGGCACTATACACATCAATGTGCAAACCTAGATTGTAAGCTTGTTGACCTCTTGTTACTGTTCACTTTAATTTGTCATTTGTTTGATGTCTTAGATCTGCAAATAAAGAGAAACTATATATTAAAAAAAAAATTTTCATAAAGTTAAATAAAAACAATGTTTTTAAATGAATAGCTGATGTCAGTGGTAAAGGACAGTGAAATACTAAAACTGTTCAAATAAAAAACAACATAATGATATATGCAAATCCCATCAAAAGCCCCTACGGAGTTGAAATGATCTGTCCATAGGAATGAGCTATAGTGAAATGTCAGACAAGAAAATGTTATAGTTTATTGAAAAATTGCAAATTTCTGCAGAAAATTTGGCACAAAAAAAATAATGATAATAGAATACATATAAGCAAACTTAGTATTAAAAACTCCCTGAAGAATTACAGTTCCACACTAAGAAATTGCAATGGGTATTTCTAAACAGAATACTTTAGAAAAGCTTGTACCTTTTGTAACATAGATAAAAAAATAATTTCATAAAAATTAGAAATATAGGACTTGAAATGGGAAAATGAACGAATATTATGGCTACTATTGTACAATCATGTATATGCATTATTAGTAATGATACCTTGTGTACACTGCTATTGAATACAATTTGTAAAGCTACAATTTGCTTACCGTACTTGGATATATCTCTCAATATTCCATTCTAACAGGTAGGCTTGTGAATTTGATTTCAAAACTTTCAAACTGTGGCTAACAGAACCTCGCCACGGGCTTTTGGAGGAGCCTGCTTGCCAGCCTCTTGCCTCAGGACTGTGGGTCATGCAAAAGGCTCATAAAATACTTTGTTCGTGCCTTTTTGCTATTCTGTTCGGTAGATTGCATTCCCCTACTATTCTAACATTGTCCCGTTCGACTACGGTACAACCACACAAACCAGGGACCACCCGGGAGCTTGTTAACACCTATTAACACCTTGGAACGGTTCTCACCGCAGTGTTCTAATTGTTCGTCTGGGTGGCCGCAATTCCTATGGACAACCACGAGGTGGCAGCCATCTTGTTCACATCAACACAGGCAGCGGTGTTTGGGCATGAATCTCATGGAACTAAAATCGGACACAGAAACTCCTGAACACCACTGGACTTCATCATCGCCTGTGTTCAGTTCTATACAATTTAAAAAGACGCTGTTCGGTGGAATCGTTCATCCGAATAAGGTGAACAAGCTCCAGGGTAAAACTATGGATTCTGTTTGGTAGTTTGTTCACTTTGTAAACTACCGAACTAGACTGATCTCAAGCCCTGATTGTATGGAACTGTTTTGGGCATGGGACCATGCTTGTGGTCGGTCAAATAAATGACTTCCAGGAAATTCCTTAACCCCTGAACTTATCTGGGTGATTTTTAGATATGTTGGTCACCCAGATCATGGCTATCGTGGTATGCAACATTTGAGGGGGTTTATGTATTTTTCAGGTATTTTAGGGTTTTTATAAAAATGTGTGTTTTGTGTCTGGAGATAATTGAGTTTAGTTCAGTGCTTGACTCAATTATCTCTCAGGTACAGAGGAGAGATTAACCTATTATGTATTGGAGTGTCCTGGTTCTGAGAGTCAATGTGATTGTGTATTTGTTTCTGCTGTGGTTTACTCTCAGGTCCAGGGGGGAGTGCCCCTTGTATGGGGACTTGCATAAAAGTCCAGTTGTGGCTACCATTAAATGAGTTCCTGCTTAACCTCAACTGGATCCTGGTCTTGGGTCCAGGGTGGGTGGAGGACGGCAAGACCCCAGCCAGAAGTGGGGACTTCGGTGCTGATGGTGTCTGGTGCGGTACTCGGTAAGCACTAGGAAGCAGCGATTTGCAGAGGCAGTCAGTTGGGGTGCCAGGTGGTCCACCACACAATAATATATAAATGTTGGGCATATAATATATATATATATATATATATATATATATATATATATTATATGCCCAACATTTATATATTATTGCCCAACATATATATATTATATGCCCAACATTTATATATTATATATATGTGGGGTTAACCCAGGTATTGAAGTACGGAGTATGCACTTTTAAATGCTTGACATATGGAGATTATTACACCTGATGCTCATTCATTGGCTGACAGTGGTCAGCTGATTCTCTCAGTCAATCAATGAGTGGCAGGATTGGCATTCAGTATCTGCTGCTCTGCAGAGGCCAGATGGCATGAATTTGCCTTCAAAAAAGAGCAGGAGCCTGAAGTAATCCAGGGAAGAGGGCAAATCATGACAAAATGGTTTGCTTCATTAACGGGAATTTGGACAAGGGTTCTTGTCCCAATTCCCATCATAACCACTACAGTGGGCTGTAGTGGTTATGATTGGAAGAACCTGTAAGGGATTCATGGTTGCTGGGCAGGGGTTCTTCTTGCTTGGGTTGACATTTTACAAGGAGCATTCTTTGTATTTTAAAATATGTATATTTCAGGTTGTTTGAACTATATTTAATGGGGATGTTGGTCTGATAGAGAAGAACTAATTTTGTATTCTATCCAAATATTTTGTTAACAAGACTGATAAGGACAAAATGGTGCTGTGTATTTTTATGTTTTGATGGGACCGAGAGCTGTTCTCAGCACAAAAAGCAAGGAGTTATGGGATATGAACTTGATGGGGACATGTATGTACTCTGAATTACGTTGTTGTAAGCTAATGACCTTCTTCTGGTATAAATACCACAGCTGCAATAAAGTGTGTTCTGTTTTGACCCCTGCATGAATTCTCGACTAATGGTGTGGGTTAACGGCTATAATCACTGCTATATATATTGCTACATTTCACTCCTGAATGCTGCTCAGTTTACTTTGAGATGGGCACATGAGCACTTCCATCAAGTACTTCGACTCAGCAAGGCGAATAGCAAAATAGCAAAAGAAGCTGGGAAGTAACAAAAGTACTCACACAGACCGTCACATAACCCTTTATTAAATATAACATTTACTTGATAAAGCCCTACTTGTAGGGTCAAAATTAGCCGTAGTGCAATCAGCATCTGGCTGCCTGAGGAAAAAAGTCCATTAGATGCCAAGTTGGAGGTCTGCAACTGATGCTTTGTAGCAGGCAAGTAAACTTATGTAGATGCATTTGTGCTACAGTGGTTTTACTATAAACTGTAATCGCGGACGTGAGAAGATTTGGCAGAGGACATTTTATCCCTGTGTGAACTGATTTTAATGGCATTTTGTGTGAAATTAAGCATTTGAATCCGAATTCAGGTGATCCTGTAATCCTTGTGGAAGATCTGATTGTATTCTCCTGGATCCAACAGTCTCAAGGGCTTGATCTTTCCCGGTGTTCAGCTGTTTGAGTGGCACATAGCCACTCCTGCCTTGTGAGTTTATCCATTAAGAGTTATTGTTTGGGAAAATGTTTTTTTAATGTTAATACACTATATGTTTGTTATTTTTATTTTTCAGATTTACAAAATATTATGTCCAATGTATATGCATACACATATTCATTATTTGTCCATCAGTTGGTTTTTGTTTTAATACTAAATGTTTGCTTGAAGATGCCATGTGCTGTTGGTTTCTGCATGAAATATCACTTTGCAATTTCATCATACTATTGCACTAGCCGTAAATTCCTTTAACCCCTTAAGGACCAAACTTCTGGAATAAAATAGAATCATGACATGTCACACACGTCATGTGTCCTTAAGGGGTTAAATAACTGTGTTTCTCTACTCTTTAGGGCCAGTTTTAGATCCACTCCTGCAAGAAGCCCCAATTCATTTTACTTGACTTAACCCAATCCCCCAAACACCCATCCCGCCTCCCACCCACCCATCCCGCCACCCTCCCACCCTGGTTCATTTAACCTATATAGCATGCTCTTCCAGCTGTTTGGAACCACAGCCAATCAACTCCTTATTACCTTCACATGCTATCAGCCGTGGCAGCTATACCATTAACTCTCTATGCAAGGGGTAGGCAACCTTCGGCACTCCAGATGTTGTGGACTCCCCATAATGCTCTTACACCCATAATGCTGGCAAAGCATCATGGGAGGTGTAGTCCAAAACATCTGGAGTGCCGAAGGTTGCCTATGTCATACAAATTCCTCTGTTAACTTTTGTCTCACCTCCACAGTTTACCTTTAGATTGTAAGCTCACGGGCAGGGCCCTCTACCTGTTGTATTGGCTGCTCGTATTGTATTGTCTTTTTCCCAATTGAGCAGCGCTGCAGAATATGTTTGGCACTTCATAAATACCAGTAATAAATAAATAAAATAAATAAGGTGCAGATTATTATTCTGCATATATCATTGTGCCTATACACTGTTCTGTGGGTTATAACCTCATGTGTATTTAATATTATGCAGCTTTTCCAGTTACTCCATACTTGGGGGATCTCCTAGTATCTGTCCTATGGAGACCGATGCCTCTCTACATGTATGGTGTTTGACACTCGTTCTCCTGAGAACACACATGGAGCAATAACGTTGAGTTTGGAAGCTGGGAGCAGTGGTTTGGTGGGTGGAGGGTCTATTATTGGTCCACTTATGTATCTATATATGCCTTTGAGTGTGTTTATGTGGTTATTGGCATTTTACATTGAGAAAGGGACAATAGTCCTGAAAGTTTTATTTTGGTGATCAATAAATGTAGGGTTCACAAGTGGCTCTTGTTACCTAAGCTGCGGATTTGTGCTTTTCCTACATTATTGATGCTTATGTATATTACTTATTTAATCGTGGTTGTTTTGCACATGTGCTGCACTAGTGTGAATTTTTGTTTCTGTTTGGCACTGCACTGGCTGCATTACGAATCTTCTTTTGATCAATTATTTTTTAATCAGACAGAGTTGGTGCTTTTCCAGCACTTTTAAGACCTGTTATGATAACTCTTTGATCTTCATGATGTTGTTTGTTGAGGTATACTGTCTAACAAATTCAGAAACGGAAAAACAGGTGTCTTTATGTTGAGATTTTAGGAAACTATAATTGTACACAGGTGGGCACCATTCAACCAATTGTGTGAATTCTGAAGGCAAATTGTTGCACCAGAGCTTATTTATTACATATGCAACCAAAAATGTTATTTATTAACATTTGTGCAGCAATAAAAATATGTTGCACCTTCAAAGTTTAAAGTTTATTATATGTCAATGGTAAAAAAATCAAATAAAACCATTCTAATTCTAGGTTTTAACACAACAAAATGTATAGTGTAGTTTGTGTGTGTGTGTGTGTGTGTGTGTGTGTGTATGTATATCTATATGTGTGTACATATCTCTGTCTATCTATCAACCTATATTGACTAATGCATAATTAGATGTTTTTTTAATGTGGATTAATAATTCACGTCATAAGACATGCTTTCAAGAGCTTGACAGTCAAAATAGCATGTTCTCTAACTGAAGCTGGTGCAAGAAGACATCTTCCATCTGCCAGCTAATTACTTTGATGGGGCTGAAAATGATGATAGTTGAATGGCTCATGTTAAACCTGAAATGCATAAACATAGTCATCAATATATCAAAGATAACACACAAAATGTCTTTTTATAGAGGGACAAATACAGTCAAACACATTTAATTTTTAAGAGAATTTAAAAGGCTTAAAGTTGACTTTGTAACATATGATTACTGATTTGATTTGAGAAGAACTTAAAGGTACACTAAAGACACCAAAACAACTTCAGGGTTATAAAGCAGATTTGGTGTAAAGATCATGCCCCTTCAATCTCACTGCTCAATTCTCTGTCATTTATAAGTTAAATCACTTTGTTTATATGTTGCTAATCACACCTCCCTGCATGTGAATTGCATAGTCTTCCTAAACACCTGTAAAGAGAGATCGAATGTTTAAATGAGAAAGTATGTCTAAAATTAGAATTTCTTACCTCATGCACTGTTGATAGCCTTTTCGATTCTACAGGAGGCTCCTGTGTGTGATTTCATTTAAATTTACAGAGCATGAGATACAACTTCTAACGTGAGTTAACATCTGCTTGAAAATTAAATAATTTTTGTCATGTGGGCTTTGTGACTCACAGCCAGGGGAGGTATGGCTGGGGCTGCATAAACAGAAACAAAAGTGATTTTAGAAAGTGAACCAAATTCATAGGAAATGTACAAACAAAAATATATTGATATAAAATCTTTTACTACTAATCAAGAATTTAGGATTCTTAAGTTTTGCGTGTTGGATCCACTAAGATTTTATAGTTTTATTATTTAAAGCTATATTTTGTACCGTTCATGCTGAATACAGCAGAACTTTTAGTAGCTCTATATAGTGTGAGTGTGCATTTATTATATGCCTGTTACATAGTTATTTTTGTAAGTTTTTATACTATTGCATTGTTTCTTTGTTTTTTGATTCCCAATATACTTGGCACTACATAAAAGAAGGCCCTATCTGATATAAGTATATAATATATGTAACTGTTTTTATTTGTAAGGGATATTTTCTATATTTACCTAGGTGCAGTTTATTAATCATTTTGTTTCTCCTATACTATTTGTCTAAAGGTTGGGGAATTCATTGTTTAGATTTACTGTTGCCTTACCCCTGTAATAGCGAGTACCTATTCTCCTCCAAACTTTTTTCACATTACATTGATTCAAAGCATTTCTATTTGGAGATGCTGATTGGCCAGCGAGGTGTTTTGCCATGCATGCACAATAGCCTCCCAATGCTTTCCTATGGGAAAGTATGGATTGGCTGAGATCATCAATTCTGACTATCTCAGCCAAGGAGGCAGGGCACGGACAGATCCGGCACTGGAATAAAGGTGAGCTTTAACCCTATTTGAGGGGTGCAAGGGAGGGCTGGGAAAGTTAACAGTGGTTTTAACATTATAGGGTCAGGAATACACACTTGTATTCCTGACCCTAGAGTGTTTCTTTATTCTGTTCTGGGCTATCAACAAGCCAGGGTTGTGAAAATAAGTGGGCATTTGCATTCTCCTGGCTGTGAAAGAGTTAAATATCAAAACATGTACAATAATGATATCATATTGCCAGTGTCAACATTTAGCATTTTGCAGGAATTTGTAATAGTTAGTACTAAATTAAGCCAATTATATCAGTGTATGTGCAATGTATGTATAATGTGAGAGGTAAATGAGGAAAAAAAGGGTTAATCGAGCTGTACTTCTGGGCTGATTTGTAGACTCATATTTCTGATTATGGAGTATTATATCACACAGTCTGTGCAGTTCATGACAGACAAGAAACTCTGAAGACATGCAGTGTTATTATGAAAGCCTATTCTCTGAGTGACATGATTAAAACATGTAGCACTGATGTGAAACATTAAATATTAACAGTGTCTGCTTTAGTTGATGCTGTGCATACATTTTGCAAACCTGCTTTTATATCTCTTCCCATGGTAGACGGATGGAAACCTTTATTTAGAAATTGGAGATTTTGCAGTCAGCCAACATTATTTAAAGCTTGTAGACTAAAATCTGCTAAAAAGGGAAATTTGCATTTAAAACCTCATAATTTAGTTGTTCACACTGCTTGTGACGTAAATGCAATTTTATCAATAATATATGTGTCTCATTTATTTAAAATAGAACCCTTCAGAGTCAGGGCCGGATTAAGAGCACGGTGGGCCTGGTGCTGACAATTATGATGGACCTAATTACGGAATCTTATCGACCAAAACACTAAAACAGTCATACCTCCCAAGCGTCATGTATCTGATGGAGATGGTGCTATAGGGAAACTCATAGAATGCAGCTATAAGAAAACACATACTCTATGCTAATCTCTCTCTGATTTATGCTTTCATCTTTCAAGTAAATCCATAACCCCCAACAGCAGTGTCCAGTGAAGCAGGAAGTCAATGGGCAGGGTAAAAGGGTGTGCCACTGGTGCGAATCACGTGACCAGACCTGCCAAAAGGGGGTGAACATGCCCAAAAAGGGGGCATGTTTGTCCAAAGAATTGGAAGGTCAGCCTGGCATGAATGCATGTCAGGCTGCCTGCCAATCATACAGGCTGTCCAACTAAGGGCATACTATGCAGGCAGCACCCTGAGCTTGACATAAATGCGTCTAATGATGCACTCACTCCATGCTTTCCAAGGACTTTACCCTAGCACTCGCTGGTCCACTTGTCTCCTTACCTTCTTACTAGCAGGCAGAAGTTCCTGGTATATAGTCTGAGATAGAGAAAATGTGTATTTAGTGAGTATAGAAGAAAGGGAACATGCCACAGTGTTAGAGAGACCAAAGTCTGCATTAACTAAACTAATTTTATTGTCAGCCAGTCCACACAAGTTTGTTCCCATACATCCCTCTTAAGCTTCCAAACTTAAAGGGACACTATAGTCACCAGAACAACTACAGCTTATTGTATTTGTTCTGGTAAGTAGAATCATTCCATTCAGGCTTTTTGCAGTAAACACTGTCTTTTCAGAGAAAATAACTCCTTTGGCCGCTCCTTAGATGGCTGCTAGAGGTTCTTCCTGGAGCAGTACTGCCTAGTGTGCAGCACTGCCATTCAGTGTCTCCACCCTCTGCATGCAGACACTGAACTTTCCTCATAGAGATGCATTGATTCAATGTATCTTTATGGGGAGATGCTGATTGGCCAGGGCTATGTTGGACTTGTGCTGGCTCTGCCCTAGTTGACAGTCTCAGCCAATCCTATGGGGAAGTATTGTAATTTGCTCAGACCACCACTTCTGATGATGTCAGCAGACAGTCAGTTCAGAGGCAGAGCCAGCAGCTGCAGACTTGAATACAAGTAAGATTTTACTATATTTAGGGAGGCAAGGAGGGGCCAGGGTGGTGGTTTTAACATAATAGGGTCAGAAATACATAATTGTGTCCCTGACCCTATAGTGCTCCTTTAAGCAAGAGTATGTGCAGAGTAGTTAAGGTTGCCACCTTTCTTGGAAAAAAAAATACCAGCCTTAGTCATTGGTATAATTAGTTATGTGTGACATCACATGATGTAAATCACAAGGAGTGACATCAGAGACAATTCTGTAAAATCAACAACAAACTACTCACAGTTTGATTCTGTGGTATAGATGGATTGTTCCCAGTGTCTCCCTGTCTCCCAGTGTCTCAGTCTCGCAAGTCACCCAGTGTCTCAGTGTCCCTATGTATCACAGTGTCCCCATGTCGCCCAGTCCCCTAGTCTCCCAGTGTCTCAGTTTCCCCATTTCTCCCAGTGTCCCAATGTCTCAGTGTGTCCTCATGTCACTAGGATACTGGGGACACAGTGAGACATGGGGACACTGAGAGACATGGGGACACTGAAACATTTAGGGAAACTGGGAGAAATGGGGATACTGAGACACTAGGGACACAGACACTGGGAGACATGGGGACACTGAAACATTTGAGGACACTAAGACACTAGGGACAAAGAGATATGGGAACACAGAGACACTGGGAGACTAGGGGGCACTGGCTGGGAGACCAACACTTGAGGACACTGGGAGACATGGGGAAAGTTGTGGACATAGACATGGGGACACTGGGACATATAGGGACACTGGGAGACATGGGGACACTAGGCACACTGAGACACTAGGAACACAGACACTGGGAGGCATGGGGACACTGAAACATTTGGGGACACTAGGCACAATGAGAGACATGGGACACAGACACTGGGAGACTTGGGCACACTAGGGACACTGGCTAGGGGACATGGGGACACTGGGAGACATGGGGACTAGTGTCTCCGTGTCCCAATGTTTCAGTGTCTCCCAATGTCCCTATGTCTCACAGCTTCCCCATGTGTCTCAGCATCCCCATGTGTCCCAGTGTCTCAGTGTCCCCATGTTTTCCAGTGTCCCCAAGTGTCTCAGTGTCCCCAGGTCTCCCAGTGTCTGTGTCCCCAGGTCTCCCAGTGTCTGTGTCCCCATGTGTCCTAGTGTCTCAGTGTCCCCTAGTGTCAGTGTCCCCTAGTGTCTCCATATGTCCCCTAGTGTCTCAGTGTCCCCTAGTGTCTCAGTGTCCCCTAGTGTCTCAGTGTCCCCATGTGTCCCCTTGTGTCTCAGCATCCCCATGTGTCCCAGTGTCTCAGTGTCCCCATGTTTTCCAATGTCCCCAAGTGCCTCAGTGTCCCCAGGTCTCCCAGTGTCTGTGTCCCCATGTGTCCTAGTGTCTCAGTGTCCCCTAGTGTATCAGTGTCCCCTAGTGTCTCCATATGTCCCCTAGTGTCTCAGTGTCCCCTAGTGTCTCAGTGTCCCCTAGTGTCCCCTTGTGTCTCAGTGTCCCCTTGTGTCCCCTTGTGTCTCAGTGTCCCTATGTGTACCTGCTGCCTTTCCCCCATCCCTCACTTACCTGAGCTGTAGAGCTGCTGTCTGGACTCTGTGCTGTGTAGCTGCTCCCCCACGGATCAGTGAGTAGTAGAGAGAGGCAGTGATATGCTGTAACTTCCTATCCCTGCCTCTCTCCACACACAGTGACCCCTACTGGCTGGTGCTGGTATTGCAGAGTAATCTCCATTTATTCTGAGAAAAATACCTGCATTTGTATTGCCGGTATTACTGCAATACCAGCATGGCTAGGCAGCCTCAAATACTGGCTGTGCCAATAAAATACCAGTCAGGTGGCAAACCTAAGAGTAGTGTTTAAAAAAAATAATTCTTTTTTTTTTTTTATAATGGGCCTATTCCATGGGCCTGGAGCTGCAGCTCCATCAGCCCCTATGTTAATCCGGCCCTGTTCAGAGTGAATATATTGATTTATATCAAAATCTCAAAATCTGTAGAAGGAATAAAGGCAAAAACATATCTGTATCTCACTTGTGTTTTCCAGGAGATCCAACATTTGTTATATTAAATGTATTATTTTTGTGTAGGTATCACAAGGGCCTAAGGCACATGCACTACAATGGCAGTGCTCGCATTAGTATTTCCCACACAGGGAAGCATTATACAGTTTACGTTTTACATGACGCTGGATATCATCATGCATAGGGTGAGGACATCCAGCATCATTTAAGTGATTAAAAATGATCGCCTAACGACCTGGTAGACAGCCACTAGAGGTGGAGCTAACCCTCAAAGGTTATTATAGCAGTTTATTATAAAATGCAATAATTACAACTGCGGGGTTAAGGGACCTGGGACTATGCACCCAGACCACTTCAATGAGCTGAAGTGGTCTGGGTGCCTATAGTGTCCTTTTAATTCTTCCTAGGGGTGTTTTGTATTGCTGCACTCCGCTGCAGCACTGAACATGTTAAACAGATTAGAAAGGCAGGTTAGTACTAAACAGGTTTCATATGGCTAGCAATGAGGAAATATATTTATTAAATTATTTTGTTCTAAATCGTGGTCTTTAATACTACAAGTGGGGCAATCACCATGGAAACCAGTGAATCCAATAGTCCCCTTCAACTGGTGACTCCTCCTTTTTTATATCACTTTTTTAAGAACAGAACACTTTGATAAATGTCCCTCATTATTTCTACACAATGATGGGGAAAAAATGAAATGTATCACTATAGTATGTTCTGTTTATATTCTACAAGAGGAAAGTCGATTGGCTAATCAGGGCAGTTTCTTTTATATCTCTCTTTTATTGGAGAATTGATTTTTTTTATTTGCAGCGTAGGAATACTAATACCTTTTATATGCCATCCGTAAAAGGTTATGTGTCCAGGAAAACATTGTGGGCCTGGCAAATCCAGGGTTAGGTTGGCTCTGGACAGATATTAAATTGGTCGGTACTTTCTACTTGACATTAAGCAGGCATGACCCGTTTAAAGAGACATTACATACATTACTAATCCTGACAATACCTTTCTGAATATTGCTTGATTTATAATCAGTGTGATATGGTTATATTATGTTATGTAGGAGATGCACGTGAAATTGTGTGACGTTAATTACTCCATTTGTATTGTGAAAAGAGTAATAAATTTCAATTTGATACAGTTAGTCTAATTCCACAACTGTAATATGCCCCACTGCACATTTATAGAGAGTTTTGTTTAGCAGAAAGATGATGTATTATTCCTGCATAAATAAAACAAGATTATTTTTTTCCTTAGGGTTAGTATTAAATAAAATACACAAAATGAGCTGTATAAAACCCAAAGTTAAAATACAGTGCAGGGTGCCATAATCACAAACGTGGGGCATTTAATTGTTACCATGTGGAAGAGGAGAATATACAAAATAAGTGGCACAACTGAGAACATCAATTGTGCAAAAAAAGCTTTTCACCCCAGGGATGTCAGCTCACAATCTGTACCTCTGGATCAGTGGTGTATCCTGGTTTTGTCCTGCCCTAGGTGTCTTAAGGTGAATTTAAACTACCAATCTTGTGAGTGCAATCTAAGCAGCGTGTCACTTTAATGATTATGTGGCAATATCACACTATGTGTTAATATTAATTTTTTCCCTACAAACTATTTAACTTGAGTACTAAGAACTGGAGAGCATGATCTTGAAAGAACACTGTGAATCATGTAGTAAGAAGTTCTAAGAAGGTAGTAGTTGATATTAAAATCATTAACGTGATGACACTCCAGAGATTCACTGATCGCAATGTCTTGAAAGATTCTATTTAAGACATTTTTAAAACCTGTTCCTTGTTCTCAGTGGTGTAACTACCGTGGTCGCAGGGGGCGAGGTTGCCGGGTGACCGATAGAAGGGTAGCACTGTGTTGTGCTGCTCCCCTCCTGCCAGTCTCTGTATGTAGTGTACCAAGTGGATTGCGGTCTGACAGGAAGTGCTCACTGAGAGAGCGCTTCCTGTCAGATCGGGCACCATGGTGAGCAAGTACAGGAGGGAGAGACAAATGGAATGAGACAGATGGAGGGATTGGACGCACAGGGAGGGGCTGAGAGGAGGAAGAGACACATGAAAGGATGGGGGGAATGAGATACATGAAAGGACGGGGGTTGAGAAACATGGAGGGGGTGGATGAGACACATGGAGGGACAGGGGGAATGAGATACATGGGTGCTGAGGGGATGAGGTACATGGAGGGGCTGGAGGGAGGATGAGACCCATGGAAGGGTGGGGGGATGAGACAAATGGAGGACTGGGGGGAGGATGAGATACATAGAGGGGGTGGGGGGAATGGGGCACATGGAGGGGCTGAGGGAGGATGAGACACATGGAAAGATGGGGGAATGAGATACATGAAAGGATGGGGGTTGAGACACATGTAGGGGATGGGGTGGATGAGGCACATGGAGGGACAGGGGGAATGAGACAGAATGGGGCTGAGGGGATGAGATACATGGAGGGGCTGGAGGGAGGATGAGATACATGGAGGGGCTGGGGGGAGGATGAGATACATGGTGGGGCTGGGGGGGACGAGAAACATAGAAGGGTGAGGGGATGAGACACATGGAGGGCCTAGGGAGGAGAATGAGACACATGGAGGGGCTCTTAGGCAGAGAATGAGAAACCTAAAGGGGCTGGGAGGGTGAATGAGACACATGGAGGGGCCGGGGGGAAATGAGTCTCATGAAGGGACTGGGGGGGTGAGACAGGAGGGGGTGGCAGGGCAATTCTCGCACCAGGGCCCGATGGTATCTAGTCACGCTATCTAGGCCCGATGGTATCTAGTCACGCTTCTACTTGTGCTTATAATGTAATATTTACCCACATGCACTTGGACAGATTGCTTGTCAAGTTTGTATCTGTTCATTTATCACATAAAAAAAAACCCACACAAAATAAAGATCACAGCGATAGTATAGTCTATGGTAGGTAGGATTGCATTTATTTACTATAAAAGGACACGTAAAGACCGATTTTCAAACCTTTAGAAATTTTAAAGAATGTTTTTATGACAGATCTACTAAAAACATCAGAACTGGCTTTTTTTAAGGAAAAATATTAAATTGAAAAAGGTTTATTAACTAAAGTAAGAATTCATGGTGAATTCAAAGTGAGTTTCAAATTTAAGATCGGCTTCACTTTCTGTTTAGCTAAGCTAGTCTTACATTTGGAATCCATTTTGAATTCCCCTTGAATTCTTACTTGAATGAATAACCCTGTAAAATTTTCTTTTTTTTCTTTGCACTAATACATATAATATATTTTAATATATAATAGGGAATTCAGTATCACATCATCAATTTTAAATAGTCAGAGTCAGTATAAAATCTCATAGTAATCTCTTTCTGGTAATGCAGTTTTATGAGATCATAACACTTTTGTATTGATTGGAACACAACATGTAAGAAGTTAAAACCTTGCATGACATCAATACACCATGACAAACAAGATAAGTGAGAGAATTGAGTGCTATGATTATTAGTGAATAAAACGGCTCTCATGATCTGGAAATCAAGCCAGAAAGGTTAAGTAACGGAGATATTACGAGTAAATGAAAATGACTGCATGTTTACAGCAAGACAAGATGAGGGCATGTGCTTAGAGGATAGAATGTCACATCTGTCAAGTCATCTTCATAAGTAAATGTGTAACTTTAAAACAATTAAAATCTAACAATATTATAGTCAGTTTTCATATCCAAAGAAAAACAAGTTACCTGCGCTCTCTCCTTAATTCCTATGTATTTTTAAACAAATGGAAGTTTTTTAGTTACCTCCAATGGCCATGAGAGGATGAGCCCACCTGCCAACGTCAAGGCAGACCTCCTAAGTGGGTCCTAACTCTAACCATTCACCTTGCTTCCTTGAGCCTCTGGCAAAAATCTCTAATGAGACAGAAAGGGGTATTTTTTATATACACCCCTATACATTATAAACCCTTAATAGGGAACACATGGGCTGGGCGGCTGCATTGTAACAAGGCTGAGTAATACAAAAAATGGATACAAATGCAGAAAGAAAATTCCTGCGCTCACTCCCATCACTGGGCGGCTGCAATGACTACAGTACACATCAGCCCCAATATATAGTAAAAACCAAAGAAAAACAAGTTACCTGCGCTCCCTCCTTAATCCCTATGTATTTTTAAACAAATGGAGGTTTTTTAGTTACCTCCAATGGCCATGTGTACTGTAGTCATTGCAGCCGCGCAGTGATGGGAGTGAGCGCAGGACTTTTCTTTCTGCATTTGTATCCATTTTTTGTATTACTCAGCCTTGTTACAATGCAGCCGCACATCCCATGTGTTCCCTATTAAGGGTTATTAATGTATAGGGGTGTATATAAAAAATACCCCTTTCTGTCTCATTAGAGATTTTTGCCAGAAGCTCAAGGAAGCAAGGTGAATGGTTAGAGTTAGGACCCACCTAGGGGGGTCTGCCTTGACGTTGGCAGGTGGGCTCATCCTCTCATGGCCATTGGAGGTAACTAAAAAACCTCCATTTGTTTAAAAATACATAGGGATTAAGGAGAGAGCGCAGGTAACTTGTTTTTCTTTGGTTTTTACTATATATTGGGGCTGATGTGTACTGTAGTCATTGCAGCCGCCCAGTGATGGGAGTGAGCGCAGGACTTTTCTTTCTGCTTTTTCATATCCAAACAGATTATCAGTAGATGTATTATTTTACAAGCTTTTACTTGTGCAGAACAACAGCAAGCTGATTTATTGCTTAAAGGAACATTCAGAGCAAATCTGAGAGCCAGATGTTTTCTTTATTGAACTAGCACAGTGGTTAGCTGAGGGGAAATTCTAGCTCTCCTGGAGGTTGTGACCTGCACCCCAAATATGTTGAGTATTTTGCAAAATGGTTGACTGCTTGCCCTCAAGCCTGGACTTATATGTCAGGTGCCTGTAAGCACAAAAGTCTAAGGCATCCCCTGTAAAGTGAGTTTAATAAATGTATAAACTGGAGATTGCATGCAAATTTGAATCTAAAGAAGACTGGCCAAGGTTCCCAGTATTTATCAACCCTCACCATCCCACCTAAGCTACAGAAAGACACATTATACGTGCTGTAAATAGGTCACCCCTTCAGGACAGGTACCTACTCTGCCAAATGGGGAACCCTGGGAAGGTGCCAGAGCACTCCTGGTACCATAACCACTATGGTGTTCTGTAGTGGCTATGGTGCTTGTTTATTTTTCATCAGTGTTTTCAGTGTTTTCAGGATCCATGTTTGCATAGGCCTCCTGTGGTATGTCTCACTTGTGTATAGGCCCCCTGTGGGTTTTCACCCTTTCTTGATGTGTAAACACCCAAGTGATTTTCAATTCTCATCAGATACTGCCACTGACTGTATGTTCTAGTTTGCATAGCAATGTCTTCACTCACACATCATTTATATTTCTTCCATATACACACTCCAGTTAATATAAAGATAAATTACCATGCAAAATGAATGTAATAGTTAAATCTCCCTTAAGTGATATATATTTAATTTATCATAGTAATAACATAGGTGTGCCAAAGGGGTGCTTGGGGTTTGTCCGCGCAGACATGAATGAAGGGCTTTGTCCTCCTTAGAACCCATTTAGATCCCTGCTTGCACATCTGAATAATTTGTTTTGTGTGTTTAAATAAATGTTTTATTGAACATTAGTAAGAAGTTACATCTATACATTTTACTTACATTCAGCATTCAACCAGAAATACAATTTACATTAAACAGTGCAATCAAGTACCATCTTCCATTTTGTTCTACAGCTTTTGTCTCCATTTCTCTCCTCCTTTGCTTTAGCTTTTGTTTACCCTGTTTATATGATTACTATCTTTAGAATTAAATAATTCAGACCTCGTAACGCGTTGTCATTTGTCAAACTGATCTTTGCAAGAAGTGTATAATCCTTATTTATCAACATAACAGTAGTAATAAAATTAACAACAATTGCAAAAACTGGAACGTGGATAGCATTTTGTGAGTATCTCTTGCCTCTTGTGGAAACCTGCACTTACATAGAGAACAGAAGAGGAAAATGGAGGGGGGGAGGGGGGGTTAGTACCTGCTTATTTAAACCTGTCTCCTCAATTGCCATAAGGTACCAGCTAAGAAGGTGTCGCTGCTGGACTTTGGCCAAATAACACCTGATCTGGCAAGGTCTAAACTTTGCCATAAAAGGCCAACAAGGTTTGTAGTGGGATTATCTTGTCATCCTCCCTTAGATGGCTGACTTGCAGGAGTCTTTGCCCTGCCTTGTTTGCTCTATCTAGAAGTCCAATCTAAATTTAAAAGGCACAGTTGTTCATCAAAGACGCTAGTGGGGATGGACGGAAGATTACAGCCACGTGCACGTCATATATTTTGAGTGGCTGAAATAAAGGGATGTGGGGTTGTTAATAGGGTACTCTTAGTTTTGTCTAACCACACTAGTATTAGTAACAGTCTCCCCACCTGGTTTACCTTGATTGCTTTCCATTGCTTGTGTACCCCCTTATTTGCCCACTTGTAATGAAGAAGGTGTGCGATCTGAGAATAGAGTTTAAAGTCTGGGACCGCTTGGCCTCCCTGTTTCTTTGGTTGCGTCAGAGTAGAGAACCATATTCAGGGCTTTTTTCCCCGCAGATACATGTAATCACAAGCTTTCAAGGGGATTTGAAAAATACCCTTGGTATAGTTACAGGGAAGGTTTTAAGAAGGTAGAGAAGGTGTGGGAAGAGTTTCATTTTGACAACCCCCCTTTTTGATTTCTGCAAGTCGCATTTACAGAAATTATGCTACAATATCCACTTTTTTGCTCATTTATTAGGTGGAAGTAAGCAATTACAGGTTTATTCCTTTATCTAAATAGTAACATATCAGTTTTGGAAAAGTGACATGACAACAGTTTGTTCAATTTCTTATAGCAGCAAATCTGTGGAAACAACATAATACAGAAGTCTAGAGTATTTTCTAATAAAAAACAAAAAACAACACACATGCTACTCAAGCAATAGTCTAAAGGATGTTGATTAAATGTGATTATGTCACAAATATAACATACTAATAGCTGTTCCAGTTATGCTTTTCTTAATCGTTTTCACTTGACAATGAGTCATAGGGAACTGAAAAGGAAGCTAAAATTGGCAATTGCCTGTCTAAAGGCTTCTCAGTTCTTAAAAAAGAAAACAATGAAAACAAATAAATACTGTGTAGACTGTGGCATTTTGAAATTGTTAACAGTACTGATATAATTATATTTGAGTGAGCTAGCAGGTTTGGTGCAAAGTAGAAACCTTAAAAATGCCAGTAAACTCTGAACACAATTCTTACAGGTCTAGCTCATTTAGGTCTTTAGAATGTTTCATGCATCATTTGAGTTTGATAAAGCAAAATATTTTCATAGATCTTAAATGTGCTCCTACAGTGCTTTGAAGTGGTTATGGTGCTTGGATTCTGTATGCACAGCATTTCTCTATAAAATGCTGCACACCATGTTATAGTTAGGGATGTTTAATTCTGTAGACAGATTCCATCTGCCATCAGCACTCGTTCCCTGCTGGCAACAGACAGCCAACGGTGGCATGGATTATCCCTCCATGTCCTCCTAAGTCCTCCTTCAGCCCTCGTTCCCTGCACTTCCCTCCTCTTGCAGCATGGGAAAGTGACATCACGGAAGAAGCAACAGGCTGCAAGGGGAACAGAATTGCAGGTAAATTGTATTTCATTTTATTTTTTCCAAGTCGTGAATGTGTCAGCAAGGTATACTGTCTTCTCCAAAAACAGTATTTTTTTGAAACTCTGTTTTTGGTTGCAGTAACCTTTAAAATGTGAAGTCTGAAGATTGGATTATCGATGCAATGCGCCTAATACAAAGGATAGGACTGCACGGACTCGTTTAATTCATTAGACATTGTTAGATATAATGATCCACTATTCACTAAATATGTTCTGAATCAATCTAGGACAAGCAACTCTTGGCCAGTGAAATGGCTGGTGCTCTGTATACATTGTCTCTAGTAACTGCTCAAAAATCAGACTCTCAAACTAAGTTCATGGCACTATCATCTCAGACTAACTAAATTAAGAAGTTTTCATATTTATACCGAAGGATAAACTTGAAACCCAGCGAAAGTACAATGTGTCTTTCCTTGTTAAATTATTTCAGAATATTATCGCTAACTTGGAATCTTTCCAGATTTCACGCAAAATACGCATTAAAGGTGGGAGGTATTCTGCCAATGTGGAAATGTCGCTTTGAGTTTAACTCTTGAAGTGGGTATGAGTGATATGAAGATTAACATTGTTATTCACTAACGTGAAAATTCAAGGTGATTTCAAAGTGAGTTTCAAATTTGAGATCAAATTAACCAAACTGGAAAAATTATCTAACTCATCTTTGCTTTCAGTTTAGCTAATCTGGTCTTAAATTAAAAATTATATTTGGATTCACTATGATTTCTCAATGTAGAAAATAACACTGTATATTTAAGAAAGCCTTGAGCTTCTATCATCACTAAAAATTCAGAAATGAGTTGAAGTCAGTGTTGACTTCGCTACACCTGAGGACAAAGAGTTTCCCTTTTCAGTTGTAATAAAATAATAAAATTGGTTCTTCTGATTAAAATGAATTTATGTAGAGGCACGTTAAGTGTAACGTGAGGCACAAAAAACACCCCCAAAGCAGTTAAGATTTCAATTCTACCGACGCCTGAACACATTTAAACATGTGGCCTTCACAGTCTGTTATATTTTGATTTAAAGTAAATTTAGCGTGGATGTTAAATGTAGAACATCTAGTACCATGACATTTATTTAAAAATATCCTTTTGGACTATCTGCTGAAGTGTGGTTTGCTTAATGCTTAGAATTCACAGTGATTTCAACTTATTTTTTTTCAAACACAGCAAATAAATTGTACAGTTATGTTTTATAGTTTGATATTTTGGCCTAGAATGTAAACTCGTGAATGAATTTTGAATTACCAACAATTTACAATTTAGTAAAAACAGCCCTGTATGCACGCCTCAATCAACACAATTGTTTTAGCAATGCTTGGCTTACAGTGTTTAAGTCTGTTTGAAATGAGCAGAATTGAGTATATACAGTACAGTAACCTTATCCTCAATTCTCCTTCTAAGGCAGCCAGAACCAGTCAGCTTCAACTGTAAAGAAGGAGGCCATAATGAGGGTAAATATTCATGAAAACCATTGGACTATAATATAAATAATGAAAATATAGTACGGGTAAAAGATGGAAAGTATTCAATACTTTTGAAAGTTACAGTAGTCTATTTTTTTTTTCATACTTTGATATTTCTACACTTTGTGTTTTTTTTCTATGCTTTTAAACTTCCATCCTTTGCATAACATGTTATCTAATATCAGAATTTGTGATTTAAGAAACACAGCTATAATCCTGCTATTATAATTTTAGGGAGCTACTCTGGTAATCGGTGATATACCGTATTTATTAAGCAGGTATACATTCACACCTGGTCTGATTTTATTTCCAGTGAACTTCACTTCCAAGCAATATCCTCGTGGGGATTATTGCACCCAAGCCCTATCCATAGAGCAGTCTGCCTGCTCTGGAACAAGTGAGTAATATATTCGCTCTTTATATTCCTGGTATTTTATACTGAGAGCACTATTTGTTGTTTCTTTTTATATTTTATGGTCCTCATGCAACTGAGAAGCTTTATTCACATATCCTTTAAAGTGGGGATTGTACCACTGTACGCTATCTATACTGGAGCTAGTCCCAGCTCCTTAAAACGTGAGTAGGACTATATCTTTTTTATATTTTATACTCTCCCTGCCAGTACTTACTGCACCATCATCTCCTTTATTTTCCCATACACGGATGCACCGCTGATCATCTCTGACATCCCCATAGAAGAATCCTTCTCATACCTCCGGATACCACCTCTGGCTACTGTATATTTACACCCATATTGGTATACCAATTTTTGGACTTTCTCTACCTCTAGACTTTATAATCTGGACATTTCTGTATATATTACTATATTTTTCTTATTTAAGCTGTTTTCCACTGTACCTTTAGGATTATTACTCTGTGGCGCTACTACTTCTGTTGTTTTTACTTTGTATACATTCACACCTATTTTTTATACTTTTGGTTAATTGGTTTACAGTAACTTTTATGTCTCAAAACATAAATCATGTAATGAAAGGAAAGCCAAGGAGACAGGTTTAAGGATGTATCTTATTCTTAGAGTCAGAAGAATAATTTAAACACAACTGTTTACACGTTTCTTATTGCGAAAAATCTGTAAACCGAAACGCAGTTTCCCATAGGAATGCATTGAAAACCAATTAATCTGTTCTGGGGGTCAGAAAACAAGTCAAAATGAGCTGGCATGGAAACCAACCCACAATGCAGAACACACAATAAAAGGCATGCAAACGATGAAGCTCAGCTCCCTACCTTTCCACAGCTTGAGAAATGCATTTAAAAAGTCCCAAAACAACTGCAAACAATTTCCAGAATTTTTCCTAAACGCAATTCAAAAGCCGCTCCAACACCTCCACACTCGACGCCACGTGCTACCCACAGGCTCCAGCATGCAGGGGGCGGTGCTATAAACCTCCCTGATGCAATGCATCCTGGGGAAACTTGCTTTGTATTGCGAAAAAAAATTGTAAACCGAGGCATTATTTTCAATGGATTTTTATTTGTAAACCGAAATTTATGTTAACCGAGGCGTTTGTAAACCGAGGTTCCACTGGTATTTTGAAACATCTGCAAAATATATAAAATATATATTTTTTCACACATTGTGGTTTTGAACTGTTAGGAATGCTCTTTATAATAAATTATGAATTTGTGGTACCATTATATGCTACGATAATAGTAGCTTAGTGTGATAACATTTGACCTTGATGTTTAATTATATGGTTTGTATTCCAAATACACACAGAAAAAAAGGTAATTGGAGGGCATACCCAAAACATACATTTCTCAGCAGTGATGCTGTAAAGATCAAAATATATACAAAATACAGAATAAGGAACAGCTCACACAAAAAAATACATTTTTATAAGGCTATTTAAAATCTCCTATCTAAGCACACATATGAGGATTTGGTTCCGCCATATGGCCATATCGTGTTAAGTCCACCACTATGTTCAAGTACCCCAATATCGGTGGGTTCTACATTAATTTTCACATGGGAGATAAACAGGGAAACTGCAATAATTACTGCTTAAACATCTCCCAGAGACTCACATGAAATGTATGTTTTTATGTTTTTGTACAGAGTATGTATGTATGCATGTAGGGGTGTATTTGTATGTATTGTTGCCACTAGAATTCTATGTAATGTTTGCATTTGAACGCAGTGGTGTTTGTATGTAGTGTTGGCTTTTAAAGGCAGGTGCACTTTTGTGTGTAGTGTTGGTGTTTGAATGAAGGGTTTCCTGTATATAATTTTGGCATATTAATACAGGGCTATGTTTGTATATTATTTTGGCAAATAAAGTTTTCAACATTTGCATGTGCATTAGGTTCGATGGCACATTACATTCCTTCAAAATTGAAAAAACGAGAAGAAGAGTCTGCGCTAAATAACAGAAAAAGCTGCAACCCTAATTAGGGAATCCCACAAAACCCTAATAAAACAAACTGAAAAATAAAAAGAGGGGGGGAAGGGCTGCGCTAGAGAGTGGTAATACAGTATAAACCAGGCCAAATGGTCACAATCCGATGATAACGGTAAGGATAAGTCTCTAAATACAAGTGTAGAAAAATATATATAAAAAGAGTCCTTGTAAATTATAAAAATACAGTATAAAAATAAAAATAAAAGTCTCACTGATATACTTGGTGGGATATCTATACAGTCCTCAGGAGTTGATCCGTCCGGGTAGTAGGATAATCCGTATATGTGGAGACAAAATAGGAAACACGACAAACTGCCAATAGTGAAGTATTGCGGCTCCAAGGATAAAATGAAGAGTAAAAAATAGGATAATACACTCACATTTGCAGGAGCTTGAACCAGCTCTAGACTTTTGGGCGTTGTAGCGGTATGATCCCCGCTACCAGGATAAACTGGAGGAATCGTCCGTCAATCCAACCTTGGTACTCCGAAATGTAAGGGAAACAACGATAGTGCTCTCAGTAGGAAAAGTATATAGAATAAAAATAAAAATAAAATATACTTACAAGTATAGAGCAGGAAATACTGCTCTATTAATACAGCGCTGGTGGAATAATCCCCACCTAGGATTTCTTGACTCAGGATACGAGTAATATGACCATTTTGATAAAGCCTGTTTAGGTGAAACGCGTCAATGGTTTAACATTGTGTATTTCAATAATAAAAGTGATTTTGGTTACCTTTTTTATAGGACCAACTCCTACTTTATTTTACCTTATATACAATTTTACTATTCCTGGCATTTTTATATATATTTTATATATATTTTTATTTCATTATTTTTTATCTTTTATCTCCAATTACTCGTATCCTGAGTCAAGAAATCCTAGGTGGGGATTATTCCACCAGCGCTGTATTAATAGAGCAGTATTTCCTGCTCTATACTTGTAAGTATATTTTATTTTTATTTTTATTCTATATACTTTTCCTACTGAGAGCACTATCGTTGTTTCCCTTACATTTCAGAGTACCAAGGTTGGATTGACGGACGATTCCTCCAGTTTATCCTGGTAGCGGGGATCATACCGCTACAACGCCCAAAAGTCTAGAGCTGGTTCAAGCTCTGGCAATTGTGAGTGTATAATCCTATTTTTCACTCTTCATTTTATCCTTGGAGCCGCAATACTTCACTATTGGCAGTTTGTCGTGTTTCCTATTTTGCCTCCACATATACGGATTATCCTACTACCCGGACGGATCAACTCCTGAGGACTGTATAGATATCCCACCAAGTTATATCAGTGAGACTTTTATTTTTATTTTTATACTGTATTTTTATCATTTACAAGGACTCTTTTTATATATATTTTCTACACTTGTATTTAGAGACTTATCCTTACCGTTATCATCGGATTGTGACCATTTGGCCTGGTTTATACTGTATTACCACTCTCTAGCGCAGCCCTTCCCCCCTCTTTTTATTCCTTCAAAATTGCCTACGTTAGAAATTTTCCAACGAATTGCATTCTGGTGAATTCACACAGTTTAATTAAAAAAGGCAAATTCACACTGGCGAATTCACACAGGCAAATTAAAACTGGAGAATTAAAACTGGTGAATTCACACAGGCGAAATCACACAGACAAATTTTCCTGAAAGAGGGCCTAAGAAAGAATGGACTGGAACATGGAACACAAAAATTGAAATACCATCGAAGTTACCATGGTATATGGCAATAAACCTTTTCATTGTAGCACAATGTTATATAGTAGTATATTCTTGTGTAAATGCGCATTACATTCGCCAGCAAAAACATATTTCAGCTTCCAGGATTCAATAATTGAAGATTCGATGGAGCATTGGATTCGAGTACATACGGTACATTCACTGGTCCATTACTAATTTTAACATGGGAGATAATCATTCCATCCCTTCACCCTAATGAAGGTGACCACAGGAGAGCATCAGTTTCAGGAGAGTCTCTGGAAGCTATTCAAGCCATTAGTACTGCAGTTAGCATGCAGAGTTAGTTCGTTAGGGAAAGGGACAATAAACTTACCCTTACTATCTCATCTCAAAACTGACCTGAAAAATATGCAAAGAAAATGTTGGTCTGCCAAAGCAGGGCTTATCACATTTTAATTTTAGGTTAGGTAAAAATTACAAATTACACAGTATCAATTGTGTAAATAATAATATTTACTGTGAAATTAAATAAAAATGAGGAAATTAAAGGAACACAAAATTATATATATTTTTGTAAGTCAGATGTGCTCCTTTATCTGTTTAGATTACTGGACCTCCCTTAAAAAACAAACAAAATAAAATAAAAAATAAAAAACCTTTAAAATTGCTATTAAACTTACCTGTAATCCAGTGATGGGATAGACGTTTCACTTCAGCATGATCCTCCTACTGTAGTATAATCAAACTTAATTGGCTGCGGTCAATCAAATGCTTCTAACAGAGGAACAGTGTGGACATATAGAACATACGTAACAATTGTTGCCATCCACCAATCATATAGAAGCAATGAATGCACACTCAGCATCTAGTGTTAGCTTACTTTGCTATTGTCTGTTTGACAGTCACTATGGGTACATGGATTGCAAAATTTAAACAGTGCCTTCTCTCAAAAACTCTGCTGTATTTTTTTAGGGGCAGTATCTGTGCCTCAAAATAACTTCATTAAAGGGACACTATGGTCACCTGAACAACTTTAGCTTAATGAAGCAGTTTTGGTGTATAGAACATGCCCCTGCAGCCTCACTGCTCAATCCTCTGCCATTTAGGAGTTAAATCCCTTTGTTTATGAACCCTACTCACACCTCCCTGCATGTGACTTGCACAGCCTTCCATAAACACTTCCTGTATAGAGAGCCCTATTTAGGCTTTCTTTATTACAAGTTCTGTTTAATTAAGATTTTCTTATCCCCTGCTATGTTAATTGCTTACTAGACCCTGCAAGCGCCTCCTGTATGTGATTAAAGTTCAATTTAGAGATTGAGATACAATTATTTAAGGTAAATTACATCTGTTTGAAAGTAAAACCAGTTTTTTTTTTCATGCAGGCTCTGTCAATCATAGCCAGGGGAGGTGTGGCTAGGGCTGCATAAACAGAAACAAAGTGATTTAACTCCTAAATGACAGTGAATTGAGCAGTGAAATTGCAGGGGAATGATCTATACACTAAAACTGCTTTATTTAGCTAAAGTAATTTAGGTGACTATAGTGTTCCTTTAACTTCAAGTAATTTTGGTGTCTTTAATGTCCCTTTAAGGTTGGATGAATTCATAACAAGAATGTCAAACAATGGTCTTCGTCTTCAAGGACTTGATGATAATGAAAGAGCATCTATCTAAATGTATCAGTGACAAGAAACATTTCCATGTATATTTTTTAGGTACCAGTGATTGCAGAATGCTCTCCTGTAGTATCTCGTCTGTTGGGAATTAATTGAACAGTTTGGTGTTTTCACCTTGATTTGCCCTTTATAACACTGCTAAATGTAGCAATATTTAATTCAAGTACCTAATGCAATAATGGAAGATGCCTAATAACATCCTGATAAAGCTGAAGGCAAATGAGTTATAAGCCTGAAGTATTGCTCTGAATAGCAGTTATTTATGGGTCACTGACTCCCATTTTAATATCACTCTAAACACATCTCCACTATTATATTGATTTTACCTTTCACCTTTGGAAGAACTGAATATTTACAGTCCGTACAATGATTCAAGTTGAGTTTATACTGAAAAATGCTTAAACTATCTTTTTTTTTCTTCACACACATTTATATAAACACGTTTCTGTCTGATATATGTTTTAGTTCATTTTCTATCAACCCATCCCATTCCAGCTGCCTTGCTAAACAATAGTGAAATAATTTACTTAGACCGTCTGGATATCAAATCCGGAGGTCTATAGTAAGTACTGGAGTAGGAAAGATGGGATTACCAAATTAATTAATTAAATAACAAAATAAGTGGTCAAATACCCGAATTGGGTAAAAAATCAAGATAGTTTGAGGTGAGCCATTGTGGTGAGATTTTTTACCCAATTTGGGTATTTGACCACTTATTTTGTTATTTTTGCTAAAGACTCTTTATGGTCCTATCATTAATTAATTTGATAATCCCATTGTGAGGAACTGACTCTGCTGGGTTTTGAACCCTGGTTGATATACTGCTAAACCTCTTCCTTACCAGTACACCAGCCTGCCTTTGGCAAATGTACCTGAGATCTGGTATCCTTGACTCTACAAGCATTGGTATCAGTGACAAGTCTCTTCAGCTGTGTTTGGTCATGTGTCTGGTTCTTGGCCTATAAAAGCCACTTCCTGTCTCTGTACCTTTGCCAGATTATTGTGGTTCCTGTACTCTCTAATCAAGCTTGTTCATGTTTCTCCTACCTGTTGCTGATTTTGGACCGTTTTGACTTTGCTGCTTCTCCTTCCCACTGACCTCGGCTTGCCTCACTATGATTATCATCTCTCTGTTCCAGTCTCCCATCTCTGCTTAAGACCAGAAGGCCACTCAAGGCTCAGGGGCTCAACCACCTGAGTAACGAGTGGCTACCTCTGGCAGAAAACATTGCTGATCTGGCTACTGGACTCCAAAACTTTGTAACATCAATATCATTACACCCATCTTTCCTACTCCAGTACTTACTATAGACCTCCAGATTTGATATCCAGACGGTCTAAGTAAATTCTTTCACTATTCTCTATTTAGGGGTTAAGCCCCAGGACACTTCTGGAGTGTCCAAACTAGGTGAATCTCTGCCATTGTTGAGGAGTTCAATCAGTTGGACCCACCAACAAGGGCAGGGATACATTTCGTTATTCTGCCTTGCTAAACAAGCATGTGGAGTCTGTAATCTCACCCCAATCACATACTTTCCCAGTAAATTTTGTTTCTAAAACGTTCCCCACCAGTGTTCTAATCTGTTCATCTGCTTCAAGTTGTATAATACCATCTCCACTCATGTATTTTTCAAAAGCTTGCAAATGCAATACTCCATGTTGTAGTGACAGTTTAGAAGTAGGAGATAAGGTAGATTCTAAATACAAGTCAGATACATTTTCTTATCGTTACAGGAGCACTCTTTTTTTGTTGTTTGCTATACAGATGCTTGGTTATGCCAAGTAGCATTGCTTACTGTATCGGGCATCAAAGCGGCATGCAAACATGTTTGTTTTTTATTTTTTTTAATATTTTTACTTCCTTTGCTCCTTTTACAGGTACATTGTAGGTTCTGCAAATGTTTCATCTAATTGAAGTTGTTATAGTGTCTGGAGTCCCCTGGCACCATTCTTCAATTAAGCGTTAAAACAATTTTAATGTTTTAAAGCTAAAAAAAATAGCAAATCTCCTCTCTGAGGAAGTATTAGCATAACCATCAAATGGGTGTCTGTGATTGGCTGAGAGCATCAACTAACCACTTTTACCCTAACACATCACCCGTTGCTGGTATGAATTGGTGTATATATAAAAATGCGTAATGTCTTTGTTAGTGAGGCTGTAGAGTAGTGGCTAAGACGTGGGCAGCCATTCATCGTTATTTAGTGTTATTAGTGATAACATGCTCTAAAATGGTTTAAAACTGAATGGGGGAGTTTATCTGAGGACTCAAGGTGCTGTAATCAATTTGATAAGATGAAATGGTCTTTGTGCCTACCGTGTCCTTTCAAACCTCTATGACAGGGTTGTATGAGCATTTGTATAACTTTCATACACTCTGCGATTTATGTGATAGTTTTGCAACTAAAGGGATAACATATTAATGCTAATTGTCACCCCTCAATTTTTCTTCTTCAGGGAATATATTTTACATATCTTAGAAATTGGTTTTAGCTTAAGTTACTGTATAACTTAATTCTTTTTTATAATATAAAGAAAATCTGATTATCGTTTTATATATTTTTATTTCCTGTGCAAAAGGTTTCAGTTACTCCTCCTAGAGCCACCATTTAACCTCAAAGCATTCATCAGATTTATGACTTTATTTTATGTGACTAAAATATTATATTAAAATCTTAGATCAAACAGAAATTAGCTATACCGGATTCCCAACAAAATTTATGTTTCCAGAATACATCACATCCTTAATCAGACTTCTTATATATTTATTCTACATGTACATTAATGTTTTAAGCTTTAAATATGCTGACCTTGAAAAAAAACTAAAAATCTTTTATAGAATAAATGAGCACTATTTGCTAAAAATTGAACATTTAGATTCAATTTATATTTTCTGTCTGGTTTTACATCCTTTAATTTTCCAACTGTGATCTCATGACTAAATATCGGTTGTTAATTTTGGCATGTATACTATTTAATGTAAGATGTGTTTGGTTATTAATGACTCTATGTTAACTTTAGCCAAGGCAAAAAAAAAATAAGATTTTTTTTTCCCTATTGGCAAATGAAAAGAACACAAAATAAAAGAAAACATGAGTATTTAAATAGAACTAAAATGATTTTATTTTTTTTCTCTCAATGAGACATCAGGACAAACAAAATTTTAGTACATATTTCTAAAAATAATTTGTGATTTAGCATCGGATTTAACACCTACACTTAATGAGGAAAGTTGGTATAATCTTATCCAAAATATCCATATTTTGTGCACCTTTATAACCTTAAAAATCTGATCTAATGCTCATAGCAGACATTTCGGTTATTTAAGATTTTTTTTCTTTCTTTATGGAAATGTGCATAAGTAGAGACCGGTCAAGCTGAATCCAGCACGTATCCACACGTATTAATATTTGAAGCCGCTTTAAGAAGATTTTATAACTGTGTGCTTTTTGGGTAGAATAAAACATTTAGCATTCCAAAATAGAGATATATCAGATGTCACTATTTTTAAGTGGCTAATAGTACTTTTTTTTGTTTGTTTTTTTTGCTGGATGATTTAAATTTAAATAAAATATAGGAACAAGCAATAAAACACATAGAAAGAATAAGATCACTCCCCCCAAAAATATATATTTGTGGTCGTAATCATAAGAAGCCGTATGTATAATAAGGGTGGTTCAAGTCATTTGTGGTGTGCCAAAATCAACGTACGGTTAGGCCTGTCAATAAAAGAGAGCCCACCAAGGTAAAAAGTAGATAAACATTAAATTGAATAAGTAAATAAAATAAAGGGGAGAGGTGGGTGGTATGACCTGAGACGGGGGATAGAGTTTAAATAAGGCCAAATTTCTCCCACAAATACATTAATGGGCCCTTCAGGATTGTGGTCGGAATCATAATAAGCCGTATTTATTGTAATGGTAGTGCAAGTCAGTTGTGGTCTGCTGAAACTG
This sequence comes from Pelobates fuscus, assembly GCF_036172605.1. Taxonomy (NCBI): domain Eukaryota; kingdom Metazoa; phylum Chordata; class Amphibia; order Anura; family Pelobatidae; genus Pelobates; species Pelobates fuscus. The sequence continues at coordinate 67,509,573 of NC_086320.1, read as the reverse complement.
ACCTACGGTTTGGCCTGTAAATAAAAGAGGGAAAAATGGTTGCAAAGAAAACACACTTTATTACATCAAAATTACAAAGCTACACTTTTGAAAGCTTTCCTTAGTTATTTTTCTAGTTGAGGAATGTATCTGTTATAAACTGACGATTTCCTTCTTCCCAACGTTTTGATGATGTGGACTGGTGTGTCAACACAGGAGGAAGTTGATGCAGCCCCAATTCTAAAAAACTGCACAGAAAAAGAGGCAGGATTGAGACCTAATCTTAGAAGCAGAGTCCTAATGTAAAAAATAAATTTGAATTGTACGAATGTAGCAATCCAGCACTTTGACTGGGCACCAGTTCTCATTTGTAGGTAACAAAGGCACCTTAGAAGGTTGGCTAGATTGGTTAGACTTAGATGTCTTAAGGATCAGAACGTAGTGGTCAGTAGCCTTTATAAAATCAGACATTTTTATCTCTGTAAATTCCCTTGGCCTTAAAAACCAATAAAAAGCTGTGTAAATAACTGTTTTGGTTATATTATTTGTATGACTGTCGAATGGTTTGGTGTACAGCAGGTTAGAAAGAACTCGAAATTTAGGACCATCAATTTGCAGTCTATGTGAACTTGGGAAGCGGTCAGTTTTTTGAATACCTTTAAGGATGTTTTCTTATAGGGTAGGTAGAGAGAAAGGGTATGTGGTTAGGATAGGAGGTGAGTACGTGGGCTGAATAGCTATCAGAGCTTAGTAGTAGTCTGAGTCAATTTTAAATGAAGGTGGCAAATGGAGGCAAAGGCCATCATGGTCTCACCGGAATAATTATCATGAATATGAAATTCGATAGTAAATCTGAGAAATACAGTAAAGGCTATATTATATTATTATATGCTTTCCTGGTATTAACTGAAAGAGCAGCTTTTGACAAAGAGCGAGCATGTTTAAGTAATTTGTCAGTCCATGATCAGCTCCCGAAACTGGTGTTATTGATGGACACCTGCTAACAGAGGGATGGAGCATGCCACTCAGAATAGCATTGTCAGAATAGTATTTGACCGCTCTACCAGTCCATAGATTACCCCACGTGTGTGCTCCTGCCACAATGGGGTAAATTTCAAATAAGTCCAAAGTATCCTTGAAGAAAGGCAGTTCAAATGCCCCTTTAGGCCACTTATCCTTGAACCTTGGTCACCAAAAATAGCCAAATTACTAGGAAATAGTTGGAAAGAGGAGGGATGAACGTGGGAATTCCATTCCAAGTTTTTAGGACATGTTGCCACATAATTAACCTTGCAGGGGGATTGAGAAAGACAGTACCATTGTTGGGCAAACCGGGCAAGAGGCAAAGAAGCCTTGAGATGAAAGATCTACCTTGCGGGTTGATCCGCATAGCAAAGGTGAGAGATCAAAGTAATGACTGGAGATGTCTACAGGTACACAAACCTATATGTAGGAACATGTCCAAGTCTTCCCAGATGTGCAGAAGCTTCACATCTGGTAGGTTTGTCTGCAAAAGTATACCCAAAAATACCAGCTTGGTTGTGGGGCCTAAAATCTTGTTGGGGGAAAGAGGGATACCCAAAGTGGAAACTAGTGCTGTTCTGCTGAGACTGCTTTTCAGGGTGTCAGTACCTACTTCCACTAACAAAAAGTAATCCAGATAGTGAATCACCATGGGGCATCTGACTACACTGAGGAGCAGCCAACAGAGTGTTTCAGGGAATATATCGAACAGTTTAGGGCTGCTAGACCCAAAAGTAAGTCTTGTTGCAAAATGGTTATTATCTCTCCATTTGATACCATGGATATGCCACAAGGATGGGTGAATCAGAAGCAATCTGAATGCATTTGAAATATCAATTTTGCAGAGCAATGCAGCCCTGCCTGCATTCAAAATTGCCTGTCTGTAATTATCCAGGGTGGCATAGTGGAGGAAGAATTCATCAGATAGAATAAGTGAGTTCATGCTCAACAGTAAGTGGGTTATTAGTAACAGACAAAAGGTTAGATAATTCCAGCGTGCCTATAGGGAGGGGAATGATACTGGTGTGGAAACCATGAGAAAAATCAGATACAAAAAAATCCACCAAGTAAGCAGAAGAGTGTGATTGGTGATAGAAAGAGAGGTTGTTGACGTTGACTTCGGTTAGTCACTTCTTTGGGAACAATTTAGCAGGGCACATTGACTTAGCATGTGCCCTAAAGCACAGTGAGCAGATGTGTAACAACTTGCAGGCACTGAAACTGCATGTATACAAAAGGAACAGCACTGAATAACAAGACAGAAATAAATTAAATGAGGCAGCCGTCCTAATGTTGATTGTGCTCCCTCAAACCCCAAAATTAAGCATAAGCAAATGAAAAACAGGGATAGGTTGCACCTAAAAAGTATGAAATAGTTGTATAAAATTACTAAGTAGTAGCAAAAAGTCCAAGGAATAAAAACAAGTGCAAAACTAAAATAGTGGAACTATATAAAATAAAGATTAAGTTTAAACTTTGGTGTGCAGGTGGTACACCAGTCAAAACCTATGGGAATTCTTTATTGTAGGGATAGGGGAGTCAGAGACAACTTCGGATGCGTATCCACCTCTGGAGAAAAAACTGAAAAGAAGCCACAATAATGTAGTATGTCACAACAGGTAGTACATGATTTGTAGGTCTTTGTGGCTTTACTCAGAAATTTTGGAGCTAATACAAGCTCTGGTGTAATTCGCAGTGGTGTTGATCCCCCCACTGGTAGGATATTAGTGAAAATACGTCCGGCAGATAATTCAGAGATGTAGTACCCCAAAAAAGAGAAAATGGGGTACAAAAGTGCTCTCTGTATAATACAAATACAATATAAAATATATAAGGTCTTTTACCCCCATTTCATTGAGCAAGATAAACTGCTCAATTTTAGGGTGTAGGTGGTATAATCCCCACCTCGGATTCTTTAGTGAGGTTTCCTTTGGAGTGTAGGCAAAAGGCCAGGAAGATAAAATAGAGATAAAATATAAAAAGGAAATATGTCACAAAATAAAAAGTAGCCAATATTCCTTTAATAGTACTTTAGTATATAAAATAAAATAAACCAAAACGCATTTCGCCAACACAAGGTTTCATTAGGGGCAACAGATGACATAGTAACAGGGTTGCAGGGCCTAGCGGGGGAGAGACTGATCCTCTCTGTGCACTGATTACTGAGAAATACAAAAGAAAAAACATAGTCACAATATGATAACCCAACAAAATGACCAGAACTGGCTTGCTAACTAGTGTCTGTAAGGTGAAAAATTAAGCTACCGCGTGGCAGGTGAGGCACTGCTAGTTTCCAAGCGGCAGTGAGAGGCACTACCTATGATTTGGGATGGCCTCTCGGTGACAATACAAGATTTAAAACATGTGACTGGGACATGTGAGGCCCTAAGTGTAACCATAAAGGAGGGTAGGCGAGGTGATAACTATGACTTCCATGTTGAAGCAGGTAGTTGGCCTTACGGGACTGGTTTATTAAGTTATGCTAAACTAAGGCCAGAACCTGAAGCTCACAGCCAGTTCTCTACCCCTAGATGGGGGCTTGAATCATGTCAGTGAATGGACATAACGTAAAATTAACATACCTTTTATATGTAAGGCAATCCATAGAGTTAGTAAAGATGGACACAGACACCATCAGATGCAAATAAGTACACCACAGATCGTGAAAAAATAAGAGGGAGAGTTAAATGTGTAAATATAACCACGTCCCTTTAACCCCTTAAGGACACACGACATTTGTGACATGTCATGATTCCCTTTTATTCCAGAAGTTTGGTCATTAAGGGGTTAAATAAGAGGAAATATATGTTTTTGCAAGAAGAGTAAAGAGACTGGCAGTGACCTATGAGTAAAAATAAACATGCTAAAGTAAAAGGTATAGGTTGTACATTCCTATAGAAACCCTGCAACAAATACCAACATTTTCCATAGCACTTTACAATATTAAAAGAGGGGGAGATTTAACAATAAATGACACAATTACAAAATGTTACAGGAACAATAGGTTGAGGACCCTGTTCAAATGAGCTTACAGTCTAGAGGAAAATGTTGACGCTATATAAACACTACTACTACTACTACCAATAATAATTAATAAATGCAGGGAAAAAACTATAGGAAAAAAGATAGCAAAAGCAATACAAAAGGCTCTAGAGTGAAAAAAAACAAGGGGGAGGCGGAAATCTGTTCCAGTTAACGCTATCGAATATAACATACAGTTAAAAACTAGTGATGAGTAAAAATCTAGAAAATACTTTATTTATCAATCATACAAAAAACACAAAAAGGACACTCATAAACCCTGGCTATGACTGCCTGACTAAATCAAAAGTCAATTACGGCAGCTCAATCCAGAAAATAGGGATTAAGGAAAAAAGAACGAAAAAGTAAAAAAATACTAAACTCGCTGAAGCGATATAAAGCCATGTCCAGGGGAAATGCATAAACACGCCTATTGGTGCATTTTAACTGTATGTTATATTCGATAGCGTTAACTGGAACAGATTTCCGCCTCCCTCCCGTGTTTTTCGTTAATATTTTTTCTAGGAATACCCCCTTATCTGTTCCTATAGTTTCTGGGACAATGATCTTTTGGCCACTGTCTTACTAATTAAGGCTCTAGAGTGGTTCCAGGTGTTCTCCAAGAAAGTAATGTGACAAAAAGAATGGAAAATAAAATTAAAAAACTGCTAGAAAAACAAAAAAATAAAGCAAACAATATGAAAGAACCATGAAATGATTACATGGTATATAGTTTTGACATGCCTATCTAACCCCATGCCTATTGTACAGTTCTTCCCAATTTATTTGTCAAATTTTGTGAGTTAGGGTATCTCTTTTCCTGAGCAGACAGAATTGCATTGTCGTGTATTTATCTATGTAAGGATTTGATTCCTGGAAGATTGTACTTAAAAAAATAAAATAAAAATTCTATGCATATTATTGCACACTAACAAGCATTGTGTTTTGCATATTGAAACCCTTTGGAGTGTAGTATATTTATTTCTTTTGTTGTTATAGTATTACACAGTGGGATAACTGGCAGACGCAGTACCCAATCCTGATCCAATCAGTTGCTCGTCCCACTTTAATTACCTGGGTTATCATTACTCAAGTTAAATACTGTAACCTACCCCTAGAAGGTACACACTAAAATAACAATCCATACTTTCACTAAAATCGGGGCCAGATTTACATGTCAGGTGTCTGAAGACGCAATATTGCCAGGGGCCTCCAGCTGCCCAACCCCAAAAAATGTATATACAATAAAAGAAAATCATTATAAATGCTGAACACAGGCACCCCCTAGTGGTCAGGTGCTTGTAGGCAAGTACTTACGCTGCCTAATAGGAAATTGTCATATTTGGTTGCTGAGCAACTCTCATCTGCAGGTATTATGTCAAATGTGTGCTTAGCATGTTAGTATTTGTAAGAGGAATTTGACCTATTTTGCCAGATTTTTTAAAATGTTTTCCTTCCTCTTGTTTTGGAACACATATTACTCATTTCTTATTAATATTATGATTATTATTTGGTGATTTACATTTAATTTTATATTGTATTCTATTAGTTTTATATATATATGATTGGGCTGGAGGGGGTTACAATGTTCATCCCTTCATATTTTAAGTTTCAACAATCAATTATTATTTTAATAAAATGGTAAACAGACCTCAATCTAAGGATTCTGCAGCCTCTTCTGGAAATACTACTCCCTACAAGGACATTACTTCTAAGGACATTACCTCTAAGTTAGGGAGGGTGAAAAATAACTATATTTCAGTATCCAAATAGTGCAATCTTTTATGGACACTTTGATGTCCAAATCTGTACAAGATGTCATTTTACAGCTGTGGTGGATATGACTAGACATTGTCTAAGTCTTTATCACTGGCTTTCTTACCGCATCATCATTTTCTCATAATTTAACCAACTTGAATTAAGCGGGGAAAAAAACCTAGAGCTAACCAGTATTTCTCAAAGGAATCAGATTATTATTTGATTATTCTCATTTTACAATTCCTAAATCTAAAAAAAGCAACTGCAAAAACAAAGTACCTTTCACCTCAGACCTCCAGATCAACTTTGAGAAGTAGGCTTACTTCTACCATGGAAGTATGCTAAAAATCCACGCAAAAAAAACCCATACTTGTTGGGCATAAGTGACGAGGCAATGAAAAAGGCAAAAGCCTCTATATTAGAGAGTAGTACAGACTCAGAATCCTGTAGTAATGAGGAGGAAGATGTAGAAATTGTTCAGGATTCTACTGACATTTCTAATTTAGAACCAGATATCATCTGGTATCTCATAGAGAAGCAATGGATTGGAAATAGGCATGCACTGCACAGCCACATTGCATTTTTCTCCAATAAAATGCTGCTATTACTGGCGTTTAGTTTCAGAAACTAGTTTCACTCAGTTCTGGAGATAAAAGCACCTCTAGTGGCTATCAGGAAGACATAGAGGTGCATTTAAATATTGAGTATTTACAAAACTGTAATCTATTTAACATTGCATGGTGAATATGACAGGATCACTGAACACAGACTTCTTCACTGAGATGAAGGTCTAGGCAAATGTAGTAGTCCTTCAAAATCCAAAAGACCTGCACCATCCATGGTTTGTGGATTGGTCTCTCTTGAACATGTTGCACGATATCTTGAACACAGAGTGTGATGTCCACAAGCTAAGGCAAGTCATAATAAGATCAGAGCCAAATGCCCTAGACCTTCTGTCCAAAAGATTAGTATTATTCCTGTGGTGGATCTTAAAATTATCCAGCACTTCCCTAAACATGAATGCAATGATAAAAAAGGTAGCGAGTGCCTTCCGAGAAATTGTCAGAATAATATTTAAAACATTTTTGGTCTTCTTGCTAAAATCTTTTATTTAGTGTAGGATTCCATTTCTCAGGATCTACCTGTTCATTCCATTATTTTATTAAGTTGCATGCAATATGTGCTATATGTTTATCAGGCAGTTCCAATACATCTATTGCTAGAGAAAGACGTAAAGTTATTCTGTACAAATTGAGGCTAAACTTTCCAACATCACACTTAAAGAACATTCTACATAAAGCCAAATCATCAATAAAAAAACATTGACTAATAGAGTTTTTAGCAAGGCAAGCAGGGGAAGTTGCCATTTGCCTGGTCATTCCTTTTCAAACTGTGACAGACAGGAGGCGAGGCTCCGTCATATTTCAGGGACAGAGTTGAGACAGGGGAGTTCATCAACTTTCTTTCTATATGGAGAATAAATCATAGACTAAAAGACTAACTACAAAAGTCCATTTGGTTAGTACTTTACAGACACTATACTTTTTCCAATCCATTTGGCAAATAATTAAATGGCAATTCACATGCTATTCTTTCAGTCTGTCTTCAGCATTCTTGGTGTTTCACAAAACTCAAGGTAATTATTGGCCTGATCGCTTTGATTCAAGCTGCTTTCCCAGATCCCTGCTGTGACGGCTCACCTGGCACCCCTACTGGGCTCCTCCACCAACAGATGCTTCCTAGCTGATGCTATCACCGCACCGGACACCATAAGCACCGCAGACTCCACAACTGCCGTAGCTTAGCTGGGATCTCGCCGTCTTCCTCCCACCCTGGACCAACCTCTGATATCCAGGATCGTGTGGGAAAGACCTCTCCTCCAGGAGAGTATAGCTGTATAGCTCTTATAAGAGCTAGTGATATAGCAGTTCCTCTCCAATCACGAGACCAAGCTACGTGTTGAGGGTTAAGCAGGAACTCTCTTTTAATGGTGCCACAACTGGCCTTATATGCAAGTGCCCATGTCAGGGAACACCCACCTGGACCTTGTAGGGAGCAGGATGACAATTGTTACAAGCCAATGATAATGTACTGCATTATCATTACACACAATACCTCCTCTCAGCCGAGGAGATAATTAAGTCAAATCCTCTATGTAACTCAATTATAAGTATAAAAAGTACCCCAATATACAACATATCCCCCAAAATGTTACACCCCCTGATAGCCCTGATCTGGGTGAACAACAAAAATCACCCAGATCAGAGCATGGGTTCAGGAAATTACTGGAAGTCTCTTTTTGACCAACCGCACGCATGGTTTCATGCCCAAAAGAGTTCCAGAGTATCAGGCAGTGCGGCCGGTCTATTTCAAATTGTCGAAATACCGTTTGAATTACCGAACATAGCCATTTGTGAATGTAGTCAGTATATGTCCCTTATTCGTGGGTTTCTACACACTGAAAGCCGTTCGACTCCCGTTCGAATAGCCGAAGTTCCATGGAGGGTAACTGTTCAGTGGTCGTGCCATCGCGTGTCCAATTTGAGTTCCATGAACTCGACGACAAAACACAGCTGAACACGTTTGACTAAGATGGCCGCCGTCACGTGTTCGACTATACAAATGGCAACCACCCAGTCGTTCGTCAATTTGGCTGCGGTTAACTGCCAACCTGGTAGTTACTTGCGTGTGGTCCAGCTGTTCAGTGGTTCGAAGCGGTACTTCGAACCACTTCGAAATTTCTAAGAATTATTGTCCGAAGTCATAATGGGTACAAATAGAGTTTTAACCATAATACATTAAAGGGGCCATAGTCACAGGGCAAAAGGCTGGCAAGTAGTCCCCTCCAAACCCCAGTGGCAAAGTGGCATTCGCCACACCTGCTACAGGGCACTTCAACATTTAGAAACTTTTGACTTAAGTTTTAGAAGCTCATGAGGAACTTTAATGGTGGCTTCAATATATGGATAAATGGAACAACAGGAACATTTTCAACACTATTCCAGAGTTTGTGATAGAATCAGACATGAGCAGACTAGGCTGGGGTGCTTGCTGGGAAAATACTTACAGGAGAGGAAAAATGGTCCAGTACTAATACATATTTACACATTAGTTGTTGAGCATTATTAGCTGTTTTCTTTTCTCTCTGAAATACTTTCTGAAAGGCCAGTCCAATTACTCTATTCTTCTATTAATGGACAACCTTTCAGTCATTAATTGCAGATTTGCATTTCAAAATCTTTTAGACAACTATGACTGGTGTGTGAGTAGAAATGTAAAAAAAAAAAAAAAAACAATCCTGAAAGGGGTTTATTTCAAATAGACCTGCAAAGTTGCACTTGAATTCCCAACTTCCACACTTTTTAAGCTGGAGACCTCTTCCTCCTTTTCCTACGACTTCCAAAACACTTTCACAAGTCAGAGTTTCAAGAGTCTACTATTGCACTTACAACACCATTATGACCAACACAATCTTTGTTTTCACATCTTCTGTAAATGACCAGCTGTTTCGAGAATGATTCATTCTTTTCTGACACTGCTGATCAACCCAGAAGGACATATTCATGATCTGTTACTCTAGACTTTGGACCTTAGCTTTGAAGATCTCAGGGAATGTAATTTGTCAAGGGACTTTTGGAATCAACATTGTATTTATCACAACAAGCGTGGGCTTTGGGACTCAGAAGATCTCATCATAGCGCATGGTATGTCGGGTCTAATTGGGAAGGGATCTAAATGCCATTTCAGCACCTATAAATTGAATTAATTCTTCTTTTTTAACTTTCATTTTTGAATAAGGAAATGCATATAGAACTAATCATTTAAGTAGTTCTGCTACTTGTTCAGGTCAACAAGGTTTTGATGGTGTTACCACAAGAAATACAAACATTTGTAGATTATTCAAAGGTTTTAAATGGTCTAGACTGCCTAAACCTAAGAACACCTCGACTTGTGATTTTAATATTGTCCTGATCATAGGTCCTCTAATCTAGACTTTCTCTTTGTCAACTAGCATCTAAATTGGCCACATTGATATCTTGTAAAATAATTGATTGTCCAATGTTTTTGCTTTGGATTATGGCATATGTTTTTTTTTTTTTTTTACTCGATTTGGTGTAGAATGTAATATATTATAGAGTACATTGATCATTTGTGTTATATCCTTCCTTTCCTGATCTACAGAATTTGTATCCTGTTTTGTGCCTCAAAGAATATAAATCAGAACAAAAGAGCCTAGGATATATTATTCCTATCTTTTTGTGAACCCCTTAAACCAGTGTCACCCACTACATTAGAAAGATGGGTTCAATGGTTAATTCATTTTGCAGTTGTCGATTTCACTACTTTTGGACCACATATTTTACAAGGTGCAAAGGTTTGAACTTGGAAGTCAATTAGAAAATCACATGAGATTAATATTACTGGCACTTATATAACCATTTAAACCATTCTACACTTTTCTTCTATGGTGATTGATAAACTTTTTAACTAACATAATATGTGCCTTCATTATAAAATTTCTGGATTTTATTAAATCATGATATAAATCTTATTAAAGACAAAGAGACATTATCCCCCTCCCCACCACCCCCTATAATTATTAATACATCTATTACTAACGCTTTAGTGGCATTCATGGTTTTCAATTATATTTAAATTCATAAAAATGAAATTATTTTCAGCAAATAATTTGTTTGTAATTTACATTATTCTTTCAATAATTAAAGATTATATATTGATATTTTCCTATTTCACTTTTGCTCTTTTTGGCTTAGAACAAAATTGCACTTTTTATTTATTTCTGTTTCATCTCTGCAATATATTGGATTTCTTAATCTTCATATGATCATCTTCAGTTCATTCTTTCTTCAAATGTTTCTTAATTTAGGACATATTTAATTGGAAGCCTGTCCTCATTTATATTAAATTTGTGAGAGAGGACAATGGAATGTTCAGAGGTCTATTTATTGGTGGGAGTGGGTGATGTCATATGTATCTGAATTTATGTACTGAATATATATATTTATATTTTGTAATGTTTATTTATGATATTCTTTAAATTGTGATATTTCTAGACCAGTATGTTAATCTTTATTTTGTGGTATTTGCATGAATTTACTGTATAACAGCTATCTTATAGATCCCTTCCCAATTGGACCAGACTCACTCACCTGAACATGCATAAATGGGGTGCTGGGGGCCAATTTATGCAATACACAATATCCAGCACACTCACTAATCCACTAAACAGCAACTTCAATGTTGACAGATTGTATTAGTTTTTTTTTTGTGAAAAAAAACACACCTAATCTAGGCAAAAATAATGGGGTTTAGTTACATTATATGATCATACATTGCATAAGCCTGCCACAACGTCAATGTACCCCATCTTTGGCAGGTCCTACTCTAACAGCCTAATGTCTGCTCTTATGAGATGAACCCACTTACTTGGGGGGAAAATTCCATCTGTTTTTTTTATTTTTATTCTATCTTTAAAGAAGTTCCCTATATAGTATTATTCTGGTTTGAAGAATAGCCTGTGAAGAAGTGGAGCAGTAATCATCGGAACACGTCAGTCATATTTTGATAGATTTGAATCTAAGAGTTAAAAATGTGGAATGCAGAGTAACAGCTGGACAGAATGCCAAACTGGTTCCCATTTTCAAAGTGTATACATGGACGGACTGACTACAGCTCCTATCACTCTGTGCTGGCGAGGCAGTCAGTGGTAAAAGATATGTCAGCTCTCTGGGGTTTATCCCCTAACAGGCTTCTCCTTTTTCTATTTATTGAGTGTTTTTAATCCATTTTATTAATAAATCATTGTTTACATAGTGAGCACTACTGATAGTTTTCTTTGAATTTAGGTACAAAGTCACTTTTGGGCCAAGCCACATCGCAGTTTATCTATACATTCATATTTCTGTATATGAATATGCTCAGGATTCTGACCTCTCTTCTATCAATAATGAGTGCTATATAATTTAGCAAGTAGGTCTGAATAGTACAGCATTGCCGCCCTGTTGTAACATTGTTGTATCATACATACGTTATTTGTTACAACATTACTCAGATCAGATTGCTACTTTTGTTTCATATTCTATTTCTCAAGAGACTATTGTGCATCTATTATCTACAGACTCTTTCTACTTTGCTTTATTTTGGAAATTCATATTGCATACTTATCCCTAGTAGACCTATTTTATTGATATTGAGGGTAGTGGAAACATGGAATAGCCTTCCAGCTGAAGTGGTAGAGGTTAACACAGTGAGTGAGTTTGTGCATGCATGGGGTAGGCATAAGGCTGTCCTAGACTTTAGTTAAGGCCAGGTACTAATGAAAGTATTTAGAAAATCGGGCAGACTAGATGGGCCAAACGGTTCTTGTCTGCTGTCACATTCTATTTTTCTATGATATCCATATCTATGATTCCACATATCTATATATTTAGTTGTTTAAATACAATTTTTTTTGCCTGTTCTATATATCTGTTCCTGGCTATCCTTTTATATAGGTAAGTTGTAACCTCAAATTAAATTGTCACTTTTTGCACTTTTATTATTTCTTCTTTTTAAATCCAACGTTCTAGACTAGCGTTAATAAAAATAAAATGGTTTTGTTGTCAGAATGCTTATAACCCCCCTGTATATAACAGCATTATTATTATTATTATTTATATAGTGCCAACAAATTCTGCAGCGCTGTACAATAGGAGGACTAACACACATGTAGTTATAACCAGATCAGTTGGACACACAGGAACAGAGGGGTTGAGGGCCCTGCTCAATGAGTTTACATTACTTTTATAGAATACTGTATTTTTTCCCTACTGACACCAGGAATTAATAATTCCTCCCACTTTGTATATTTGCATTACAGAAATATGTTTGAGTAATCTGTGTGTATGTAATTTTTTGAATTTACCATGAAATTAATAATGTTGTGTATGTGAAATGATGTGTTGTCTCCCACAGTTTTAGCCACTGGGGGGCAATATTTAGACTAGACATACTTTGCACTCGAGTGATAAAGCATGTTGGTTATAAATAATGGCTAATTTGAGTAACCATACAAACTATATGTAGACAGTAATAATACAACCGATGAATATATAAAGTTTTCAAATCAAGACTGGCTGACCAAAACACTTATTTTTTTAACATAAAAAAGGGAAAAACTAAAGTTAAAGAGCACAAAAAATAATAATGCAGAAAAAATACCTTTTAACATTTAAAATATCTCTGAAATATATTTCACATGTAAAGTCTGAACAGTGCAGACATTTAATCTACAAAAACAAAAGAGAAAATATAGGCTCATACTGTAACAAACACAAGGTCAGAGTAAGCCATTTACGTGGGTGGGTGTAAGTAGCCCCAAGTTCTCCAGTTTGGGAGTAATGGGTAATGGGGATGCCCTTCTTGATAAGACATTCCACTTTCACCTGGCAAACACATTGGAGTACAGACAGGGCCGGACTGGGTGTGAAAACCAGCCCTGGAAAAAATTACATACCAGCCCCATAGCATTGCGTAATTATACCGGCACAACGTCATTTTCTTGTTCATAAAAGGTAAAATCATGCATTTTAAAGCACATCTGAAGAGTGAATTATTTATAGATGAGATATAAAAGCACACAAGGCCTTATACATATAGAGTAAAAAAAAAAGTGTAAACGTGGAGCAATCATCAAGAGTAGACCATTTATTGCTAGGGTGAATAGACTACATTTAGAACTTTGCCCCACAATAGCTCTTTATGTAGAACCCCCATTGTTCCAAATAACATAGTAGACCATTATCCCATGCAATTGTGTCTGCCCGATCAAAATTGTCCAAATAAAGAATAATCAAAGAGCTTTACTTCCAAGTATAGAAAACACAAATGGTTTCCAAAATTTATTAACTTAACATATATAAAATTACTCAAACACACAAAATAGTAGTAAATGCAAATACATTTTTAGAGGTAACAAAAAGTGCAAATGTTATACTAGACAGTAATTAAATATTTTAACAGTTATAATAAACTTGCTGTTAATTATGTAACAGTACAAAATGTGTGAAAACCTTTGGAATTCAATAAAGTTTAAATACCTTGAAACATATTGCTGACTAGCTTTCTAGTCCAATTTTAGAACAGGAAAATTGTACCAGTACCATGGCAAGAAACCCAACAGTTTTCCAAATGTAATGTACAAACATTACTCAAAAAAGAGCTTTAAAATAAGTAAATTAGTTTAACAGTAGATAAATACAGGGCTCATTACCCTTTAGGACAGACCTGTCTAACCTAATCAAGGCCTCTTTCTCCACGGACATTAGCATAAAGGCCTCCAAAAGTGTTTGAGAGAGGGAATTTCTCAGTCTGTTCAAGATGTATTTAAGTTTTGAAAAAGACCTCACATGCTACTTGCGAAGAGGAAAGTGTTAGTGTCAATTTGTATGCATTAAAAAGTGAACTATACGTTAGACTGTATAAGTTGTAACGCAATAATACATTGTAGCAGCAGGCTATACAGCTCTTACAAGTTTTGCACTTTCCACTTTTATCACCAACATTGGAGTATGGCTGTTCCTCAGTTTCAGAGATAAGATGAGAATGGATGGTGTCTTCATCTTGACCTTCATTGTTAACATCAGTATATTCTTCATCAAGTGACATTTTCAATCTTTGCCACTTTGATGCAAAATCAAGTAGCTCACTTTGTAGTTTATCTTTTGTTGCATTGGAGTCAAATTTAATTACAAGGCTACTCAGCCGTTCTAATGCACTGCTGGGAAGGTCTAGTAAAATACCTTCAAAATTTTTGGGATCTAAACATGCCAAATCTGCAAATAACTGACCATGTGTTGTAAATCGGCTATGCAGACTATTAATGATCTTGTCCAAGGTCACATTGTACACCTCCACCTGGAACTGATCACTTGCTAACAGAATTGGTTCGTCTACTGCAAGCTCACCAGCCATTCTTTTCTTACGTGGTATTCTTCGAGGTGATGGAAAGTCTTCCTCAATCAAAACTTTGCAGTCGGTTGTATCCAACTTGCTGTTTGCCCAGACTGCAAACTTCTTTGCAGCATCTATAATCATTTGGGAATCACGATCATGTGCTTGCAAGTTGTTTACCATTTCTGTCACCATTCGGTATGCCTGCAATACATCCATACCTTGTGTTTGCAGGTACAAGGATAGTGGAGTGGTATTCTTGAAAACAAATGAGTACAGCTGTAACGTTAGAAGTGTGTGGAATTTTTTGAGGGATTCTAAGTAAGTTCCAGCCTTGTATCTGATGCATTAAAATGATGAGAACGTGATATTTCTGCCATGGTCTGGATCAAATCTACATACAAGGCTTGACTTGGATCATTAAACGAACCAAACACCTTTGTAAGTGCTGCATCTTTGGACCACCATCTTGTTTCTCCAATCACAGAAAGAGATCGAAATCTTTCTTCCTGAAACTTTTCACGCCATACATTCATCCGAAGGTAGGATTCACGGACAAATACAGCACAGGAGTTTAACAAGCCGAACAACATTATTGCCTGAACAGATATCTTTGTGACATCCATCATCACCAAATTTAGTACATGTGCATAGCACCACACATGAATCTGGCCAGGTGCTTTATTACTCAGCCATGTGCTGAATCCGTTGTACTGACCCTGCATATTAGAAGCTCCATCTGTTGAGTTCCCAACACAGTTCGTAACATCAATTTCCATGGATTCCAATACATTGCAAACCAGTTCACACAAAGCCTTCTCTTTCGTGGATGTGCAATTTACCACAGCAACCAGACGTTCATGGACCACATCTGTGACATACCGAATTATTATTGAACACTGGTCTGAGACGTTTATATCCTGTGTTGTATCGAGCTGTATTGAGAACATGCCGGCATCTCTGATCTCTTGGGCAATACCTTTTTTTTAAAAGTGCTGAAATTACACAGATGATATTGTTGACTGTAGTTTTTGAAATCAATGTAACAAAGCCACCCTTTGCTACTTGTTGCACTTTGATGTTGCTTTTTACTTTTTTTAATAACTGTATCAAGGTGATTTTTCAGCAAGGGATCAAACTTGCTTAAGAGTAGCAAAATCTCCAGGAAGTTTCCATGGTCCAACTTTTCATTATCCAACGTATATGCTGCTTCAGCTGTTGCCCGATAGCTTAGGCCTCTTTTTCCAATCAGCTTTATGGTTTCAATTATCCTCTCTAGGATGGCACGTTTTCTCTTCACTTCCTCTTTTCTGGCTGTTGTTTGTTTCTCAAAGAAATGACTAGATATGTCCATATTCTTTGACCTCATCAAAAAGGATTCAGAGCTATTATTGTGGAGGTTGCTTCTTTCGTGCTCTTCAATTCTCTGGTACATGTGCTTTTCATCAAAGCAACCATCAATAAAAGCACTGTCGTCTGTCTTTTTGCTGAAAGCTAGACACACCATGCAGAAAAAGGCACCATGTCCATGTGAATAAGTCAACCAGTGACGCTTCTTTCCATCCCTCCTCTGATATAACTTTGAATTAAAAGAAAGGACAACTGGTTGACATGGATGAAACAATAGGAAGGAATTTACATTTTCAGATTTTGGTCTGATAAACCACATTTTATCATCAACTGTGTCAGACATGCCCTCCTTAAGGCCAACTACTTCTGGAATATCTTCTTTTGCTAAGGATTCTTCATGTTCATCAGTTTCTCCCTCATCAGGAACTCCAATACTGTGGTGAATATCTTCACCTGAATCGGAATCTATATCCAAATGTACAGTGCTTTGCATAGCGCTATGCATTGCTGTGCTACAGCTAGCGCCAATGTCTTCATGTGGAGATACGGGTGGTAAGTCATGCTTTGTTGCCACTATCTTAAACAAGCTACTGACTTTTTGATACTGGTGTGCATCTTTTTCTAACAGTTTTTTTTTTTTCACGTTCTTTTTCTGCTCCACCTTTCTGTTTTCTTTTACTTTCACCCTTCTTATCCATGGCAATCACTAAAAAAACAAGATATATTTGCTATATTTGATTCAGCTGCAAAACACATTATTACACCTGAACCATGGGCAAAACGATCCAGAATCCCAAACTATGGGAGTGGATGGATTAGAATGGTGATTCTAATCAAATTGATTTAAATTGTCCACTGTGTCATTTGAAAATGATAAAGACTGAAACATGTCCCAATTAAGCCAAATAATAAATTCTGATATATATTCAGAAATAAAAGCTTGCCAGGGCTAAAGCCTGGTATTAAAAATGTTTTATGAACCCATCAGGCACTTTTTAAGTCAATGTACAAAAGCATTATATACATCAACCAAGTAAGGCTTGACTATCCAAAGTAAGCAATGCAAGGTAAAAAGCATAAAGCATATAAATTATAGATTAACCGTACAGAGAATAACAAATCCACTGAAAAACACATCCTAACCCTGCATTTGAGGTATAGATCAACGCAATACCATATGGCAGGCATCAAGCAAAGAATTCAAGCAAGCCTGCAACGGCAGGTATAGATCAACTGTATAACTCAAGCAAGCCTGCAACGGCAGGTATAGATCAACTGAATAACACATGCAAGCCTGCAATGGCAGGTAGAGATCAACTGAATAACACATGCAAGCCTGCAATGGCAGGTAGAGATCAACTGAATAACACATGCAAGCCTGCAATGGCAGGTAGAGATCAACGGAATAACACATGAAAGACTGCAACGGCAGGTAGAGATCAACTGAATAACACATGAAAGACTGCAACGGCAGGTAGAGATCAACTGAATAACACATGAAAGACTGCAATGGCAGGTAGAGATCAACTGAATAACACATGAAAGACTGCAACGGCAGGTAGAGATCAACTGAATAACACATGAAAGACTGCAACGGCAGGTAGAGATCAACAGGAGAATATGTGTGAAACCTGCACTGCAAGTAAAGATAAATAGAATAACATAGGGCTCGACAAATACCGGGAGCCTTGGCTCCTAAAATTGCTGCTGCTGGCTCCTAAGTTTTTTGATTGTATTTCATAAAACTTTACGGATGTTACATTTCTCTTGCTCCTGATTTGGTCTGGCTCCTCAAGGCTACAGAAGTTTGTCAAGCCCTGGAATAATACATGCAAACCCTGCATTGCAAGTACAACTGGAATGTAGAATTTTCAAGTTGTTGATGATATGCATCATATTGGGCCAAATAAGGTATTGGCACCGAGTTGTTCAACATCCTCTTTTCACTTATACAAACATGATCTACGTGTTTAAAATAATACATATAACAGTTTTTTTTCACTATATTTCTCTAAATGACGTCTCACCCTGTGCGCTGCCTTCCGTGCAGGTCTAAAATCTCAGCCTCAGCAATATCCCAGAGTCCAGGTTGTTTCTGTATCACCTCACTGGTACTGGTACAACAATTAGAAGAAATAAATCACAATGCAGTACTTTACAAATGAAGTAAAATATTTTCAAGGGGACACTTCAGGCACCAACACAACTTCATCTAAATTAAGTTTTTTGGATATCAGGATGCCCCCGGAAGGGATTACCTCTACTTTGCTTCCAGTGCTTGTCTAAACTCCTCCCCTGGCAACATTCGGCTTCAGAATTTTGAGATTCAGGAAGAGCGGAGTTCTGTCAGAAAGCTGAGCGCTCTCAGCCAATCAGTGGTGCCTCCCCCGGCAGCACTCCGCGGTTCCTAAATTTAAAAATTCTGATGGCAGATGCTGCCAGGGGACGAGTAGAGACCAGCGCTGGAGGCAACTTATGGGTTAAACCATTTGAGAACAGTTTAACCTCTTGAGGTAAGAGTGCCTCTGAGGGCCTCCTTCTGCACCAAAACAATGAACTTTTATAAAATAGGTTAATAACAGTCTGCCAGCCACTGGCATGTCAAAATCCAGCTAATAAATGACCGTCTAAAATCCACATGCAAGGCAAAATTTAGTTAATAAAAAAAACAGTCTAACAGCCACAGACGTGGCAAAGTCCAGTTAAAGGGACACTATAGGTACCAAGACCACTTAATCTCATTGAAGTGGTCTGGGTGCAGTGCATTGTTAATTATTGCAGTTTCTGTTCTCCTCCTTTAGTGGCTGAATAACAGATCCATTAAAGGACGCTGGACGTCCTCACACTGTGCATGAGAACATCCAGCGTCATTGAAAACACAGTAGGAAAGCTGCTTTCCTTAGGAAATGCCCTAATACGTGTGGCGGTTTCAGAATCACAGTGACATCGGCAGAGGAGGAGCCTGACCCAGTGCTGAGGTACATTGGCGCTGGAATCAGATAAATGACAAAAGGGTTTGCCAGCAGGTTTGTATACCTAACAGTATAGTGTTCCTTTATAGTCTAACAGCCACAAGCTTGGCAAAACCCAGTTATACTCATCTCTACAGAATATCAACAATGTCAGCTGGGAACTACAGTTCCTATTACACTGAGCCAACCATAGGGCTTCAATGATGCTGTCTAGGCATAACAGAAAGGGTAGCCATGGGGACTCCAACCTGGTAACTGTTCATATTCACATAATCACTATAAACCAGTGTCCAACTCTGAGCCGCTTGTAATGCAGCCCACTTGCTGTCCGGGTTGCTGCACTCTAGCCCTCACATAATTGTGTGCGTATGTGATTGATGTATATCTCTGATTATGTATATACATGTGTATGTCTTTAGCAGATAGCTCCCTAATTTGGCATCCTTAAATATGGAAATCCCACATAAGGATAAATAAGGGAGTTATCTACTAAACCAGCGTTTCCCAAACCAGTCCTCAAGACCCACCAACAGTCAAGGTTTTGTTAGTATCTCCATTGGAATAAAATAGGGAAATACATAAATCCTGGACTGTTGGTGGGCCATGACGACTGGCTTGGGAAGCACTGTACTAAACAAATGAAATATATAAATAAACCCCTTAAGGACTGAACCAGTTGTACAAGTTCTAGTCAAAACAAAACTGGCAACTTGTGCTATAAGTTTGTTCAACCATAATTTACCTCTTTCATATTAACTGTACTCCTATTAAATATCATTTTGTTCAGGATAAATAGGGCTTTCATTTCACATCAAGTATTCATATATTAAACAATTTAATATGAATAAAATCTAACAAAAGTTATGAAATTAAGAAATGTTTTAATTTTTTTTTATTATTCTGCATGGCATTTTAACTGTGAATGTCATAATACTGTAAGCTTTCACTGCAATAAAACACACATTTGTATTCAGCAATGTCTCACAAGCACAACATTACAACTTATGTACAGGCTTTGTGGGGTTCTGGAAAGTTACAAAGTGGGCCTGATTTCACAAAGGGTGTTGCCTGGGCAGTCAGCCAGTCCCTCTGAAGCAGATCGCAGGATAGGCAAGTATTACAGAGTCATCAGGATTCAGCTTAACAGCCCATTAAAATGCGGACGGCATATAATGCCGTAACAGCGTTAAAGGGACACTATAGTCACCCAGACCACTTAATCTCAATGAAGTGGCCTGGGTGCAATGTCCCTCAGGTTTTTTTTAATTTCCTTAACTAAACAACATCCAAGAAAAAACAAACAAACAAACAAACAAACACAAAAAAAAAAAAAAAAAAAAAAAAAAAACCCCTCACCACCATTCCCCCCGCCCAACCATGGTTAGTCACCCATTACCTTTATGTACTCTATTTAATCCCTCTATATCTATATAAAGAGCATAGTTCAGTCGTTTTTTATCCAACTGTACCATTCTTTTTTATACTTGTCGAGACATCCATTAACTTCACTGGCCATTTTTTCATATGAGCTAATCTTGTTCATTTTAGCATATACTGCCTCATCTGAAGGAATAGCTTTCTGCTTCCAGTTGCCTGCTAGGGCTATTTTTGCTGCCGTAAGGATATTTAAAATTACCTTTCTGTGAGCATGTGTATTAATCCCAGGAATAATATGAAGTACGAGTTTCTCCGCATGCAATGGAATCAAAAGCTTTGTTTTTTCATATATTAAATTCTGAATTCGCTTCCAAAACTCTCTTAAATATAGACACTCCCAAAAAATATGCAGCATAGAACCATCTTCTTTCTCACACCTCCAACACAGCCTTGATGAGTCAGCATACATATGTGCTAATCTTTGCGGTACCAAGTACCACCTCATTGTCACCTTGCAGTACGCCTCCCATAACGATAAGCTACGTGAGGCTTGCTTGGTGCTAAACATAGCTAAGTGCCAATCTCTCCTTGAAAATTGCTTTCCAATTTCATTCTCCCATTTAATCATATATTTTAATTTTTCTGGTGCCTCGCTTTCAATCAGTGCATTATAACACCAAGAAAATGGTTTAATAGACTTACGTGACAAAATAAATTCTGGTGAGGGTAAGATATTTGCCTCATTATCTGGATTATCCATAGCATATGCCTTTATCATATTCTTAATCCTTAAGTATACGAACATCTCTTTAGCATCTAAGTTAAATTCTTTTTGAAGATTAGGAAATAATTTTACTTGTGGCCCGATCATTAAATTGCCTATTTGTCTTACCCCCTTCTCTAGCCACCTTCTCATTTGAAGGTCCAAAGAAAGAGCTGCTAACGCCATTATTGGTGCAGCTTTAAACATCAAATTAAGATTTATTACACATGGACACCATTTTTTCCATATTCTTAGTAAGAGTTCTGTGCTTTGTAACATGGGTTTTAAAGGAGACTGGGGAACCGAGCCTGTCCATAAGTAGTATGTTATATTATTTGCATCTAAGCATGCATTTTCAAATGTTAGCCAAATTGGGTATTGAGAGGTTTTTCTCATTCTAAGTAGTCTAAACCCTTCTGCTAAAAAGAATGCTCTATAATATATTTTAATGTCTGGCATTCCCAGGCCCCCTTTTACATATGAAAGACCTGAACTCCCTCGTGCCACTCTTGGGGGTTTCCTCTTCCAAATGTGAGCATTTATAGTGCTCTGAATCTGTTTAAGTAATTTGTTAGAGAGTGCTATGGGTAATGTTCTAAAGAGATATAGTATCTGAGGTAGTATCATCATTTTAATAAGATTTATTCGTCCCAGCCATGAAATCTCCAAACCTTCCCACTTTGCCATTGTATTTTTAATTTGTTGAAGCATTGGATAATGGTTTACTTTAATTAATGTTTTAGCTGCTTTAGTAAGTTTAATTCCCAAATATTTTATAAATGAGGTACGCCAATCAAATTTATATTGTAGCTTCAATTTATCTATAACTGTTTGTTGTAATTTAATAGGTAGTGCCTGTGTTTTAGCTATGTTATTTTTATAATACGATACCTGCCCATATTCTATTAGTAGTTTAATCAGTGCTGGTAAAGAAGACTCTGGGTCTTTAATAAAGAGCAGAATATCGTCCGCAAACAACGCTATTTTTTTAATACCCCCTGGTGTAATCAACCCTTTGATATTATTATCTTGTTTAATCATCCTTACTACAGGTTCCATACATATAATAAAAATGAGAGGGGAAAGGGGACAACCTTGACGAGAGCCGTTACTTATTTTTATTTTGTCAGAAAAAAAGCCAGTATTAAGCACTCTTGCACTAGGATTTTGATATAGGGCTAATATGCTTGCTAAAAAATTTAATGGGAAACCCATTTTAATAAGCGTAAGTGACATATACCCCCAATGTAAACGATCGAATGCTTTTTCAGCATCTAATGCTAAAATTAATCCTTGTTGTGATGAAGTGTTTGCCCATTCCACCAAGTTCACAAAATGTCTAGTATTATCCCCTATCTGTTTTCCAGGTGTAAACCCTGCTTGTTCCTCCGAGATAAGATCCGGGAGGAGGTGTTTAATTCGTGAAGCTATCAATTTAGCGTAGATCTTAATATCCGTATTAAGTAGGGATATCGGTCTTAAATTTTCACTCTGTATAGGCGGTTTGTTAGGTTTCGGTAAAGCCACGATATTTGCTTCCAACATTTCTTGGGGAATGGCACCAGTAACTTTTATAAAATTGAAAAGTTTCGTAAGAGTAGGGATCAGTTGTTTTGCTAATTTTATATAGTAATAATTTGAAAACCCATCAGGCCCGGGAGCCTTATGTTTAGTGAGGGAATTTATTGCTACTGCTACCTCTTCTTCCTCAAATGGTTTATCAAGGGAGGTACATTGAAGTGGTGTTAACCTAGGCAAATTTGCCTTCTCCAAAAAAATTTTGATCTCCTCCTCCTTTGGCTGATATGTATTAATATCTCTCTCTAATTGATAGAGCTCTGAATAGTAATTTGCCAGTTCATTTGCTATATCTTGAGGATTATATAATTTATCATTCCTTTTTGAGACAATATAAGGGATTTTAACTTGTAATTTTTTTTGTTTAACTTTATTAGCTAAAAGTCTACCCGCTTTATTCCCCATAGCATAATGTGATTGGTTTAATAGTCTCATATGCTTCCCTGTCTCTAATAGTTGTAAATCTTGTAAGGCTGACTTTATCATCATCAGTTGTGAATGTGAACGTGAAGTAGGGGCAGCTTTATGAGTGGCCTCCATCTTTGTCAACTCTAATTCTAATTTGCTCATTTCCTGTGACCGTAATCTCTTTACCCTTGCTCCTTGCTGTATTAACATGCCTCTTATAACTGCCTTATGGGCTAACCATTGAGTAGTGACATTAGTCTGGCAGTTAACATGATTTCTGAAAAACATTTCTACCTGAGATTGCAACTTTGGGAGATATTCTTCACTATCTAATAAGCTCTCATTTAGGCGCCAAGAGCTCTTCCCCCTTACAGAAAATGGCACTTTTATCTTAATGCTTAGAGGCGCATGGTCTGACCACGTTATTGAACCTATTTGTGCGCTAATTGCAAAGGGCAAGGTTTTAATGTCCAACAGACAGAGGTCTATTCTAGTAAAAGTTTTATGTGCAATTGAGTAGTAAGTAAAGTCCCTCTCACTTGGGTAAAGATTACGCCAAAGGTCATAGTAATCAAAATCATGCAATAAATTCCTTAAATATTTACCAAGGTAAACTGATGACTGTTTCGGAGGTTTATCCTCTACTCTTTTGATATCGAAAGAGGGGTCTGGAACACAATTAAAATCCCCACAGATAAATATATGTCCCACCCTATATTGCTCTATCTTTCGAAAGGTCATAGTGAGAAACGATTTTTGCTTATCATTTGGTGCATATAGTGACACTATAGTTACTTGTAATCCGTTTAGTAATCCAACCAAAATCAACAGTCTCCCATCATTCCTAATGTATTGTTTATCAGGAATAAAACACCAATCGCAATGAAAATAAATTGATACCCCTTTACTTTTGGTCGTAAACATAGAGTGAAAACTTTGGGGGTAGTCTTTAATTTTAAATTTAGGTGGATTCTTAAGACACAAATGTGTCTCTTGAAGACATACCACTGCAGCTTTTGATTTCACCATTTCATGCTCTAACATTCTGCGTTTATGAGGGCTGTTTAGGCCTTTAACGTTTAGAGTAAGTATAGTTAAATAATTGGACATATTCCTAATTAAATTATTCCATTATCCATTATACCCTTATACAGATACAGATACGTAATATTTTGTTGGTTCTCCAGGCAGTGTAGTGACCCAGGGAAGGGCAGGGTGAGAAAAAAAAAAAAAAAAAAAAAAAAAAAAAAAAAAAGAGAAACAAAAATAAAAATATCCAACCTAAGTATATACACAGCGCCATATTTCCTAGCGCTCTACCTGAATGAAGTCTAAGCGGGCAAAAAATATTCCCGACCTGTTCCTCATCCAAGGGCGTATCTTCTGACTGATCGAAATACATGTAACCATTAATTATGTAATTATTTCAAGTCCCTATCCCTCTACCTCTTTTATTATTATTATTATTATTATTTTTTTTTTTTTTTTTTATTTTTATATTTTTATAATTGTACAATTTTTTAGCTTAATAACTTATGCAAGCTTAAAAGAACAATTGTACAATTTTTAAACTTAATACCTTATGCAGTAACCCAAGCGAATAAGCTAAAAAAAAACTTCAATTGAAATTAATCTGTTAACCAAGCCTTATTTTACTAGTTATCATCCACTTATAGACATCATTAGCGTCATATTTATAATGTCGTCCATATATTACAATACTTCTTAATAGCTTAGCTTAACTGATACTGTTAATTAACTGTTCCAGATAGCAATAACTCTCATTTAAGTTAATTCATAGTGTGCTAAATCTACCATGCCTTAAAATAAAAATAGATAAAAAAAAAAAAAAAAAAAAAATGTTCTATAGGCTGCAGTCCAAATTTATCTACAAACCGAGTCTTATTACCACTAATTATCATCCTTAGCAACAACTAAACATCACCAACATCCTTGTTTCCACTTATAATCATTAATAGCATTATATTAACCGCAACTAAACATCTCCAGCTTCCTTGTTACCCCTTATAATCATTATTAGCATTATATTAGTATTACCTTCAGTATATTACACTGCTATCTTGACAGCTTATCCTCCTTAGCAACAACTAAACATCACCAACATCCTTGTTTCCACTTATAATCATTAATAGCATTATATTAACCGCAACTAAACATCTCCAACTTCCTTGTTACCCCTTATAATCATTATTAGCATTATATTAGTATTACCTTCAGTATATTGCCCTGCTATCTTGACAGCTACTTAACTATTCCAAGTAGCAAAATTCTATTTGCTTAAACCAATTCGTAATGCGCTAGACCTTATATATATATGGAGCTTAGTATTATTGTGTAATCAGTGAATTTATGATTCACATTATAATGCATAAAATATATTTATCAATTAATTTATCCGATTTTTAGCCGAATCATCTCTTTATTTACACCTTATTTCATAGTTTTGTCATCTATATTCAATATCTAAATATATATATGTTTTTTTTTTTTTCCGTTTGTTTTTCCCCTTTTCTTTTCCCCCTTTTTTTTTTTTATTAAATATTTTTTTTCTTTTTTTTTTTTTTTTTATTTCTTTTTTTTTCTCCTTTTTTCTTATCCATTATTATTATTTTTTTATTTTTTTTAATTTTTTATTTCTTTATATATTTTTTATTTATTTATTTTTCCTTCTTTTTTCCCTTCACACTGTTACAAATATCCACCTTATTATACCGCTCATTTAAAGTTTTCCCGCATCCCATACCACATTTTCATACCATGCTTTATATTTATACATCATACTACTGTGGGATACTTATTGAACTAAAATTAGGCAATTAGGTGGCTAAATATATTCACATATTTTCCCACTTTAACATCGTATTTACACATTATTCCATTTTCACCCTAGTCATTTGTATACTCATATATATATATATATATACACATACAGAAAGATTTTTTTCCCTTTTTTTTTTTTCTTTTTTTTTTTTTTCCCTTTCCTTCCTTTTTTCTCTCTTTTTTTTTCCCTTTTAGTTACTGCATTTATATACTCACGACCTTGATACATGGATATCTGGAAGTTTGAGTTCTATATATCCCAAATTATTCAAATGTCCCAGGTCAGTGAGCCAACAATCCATTTTCTAGATAGCGGAAATTCTTCACACTTCATTCTTTCTTCCTCCTTGATAATGATCCCACCGTCTGCCATTCTTTTTGCAAGGGGTTCGAATTCATAGTGGCTCCTACCGTAGCTCCTGCCATATCGCTCGTAATCTCTGTAGGGATTAAATCCCACTCTTTTAGCAGCCTCATACCTTCCTCCGGTTCATTTATTCTGAATGTTCTCTCATTTCTCCAAATGAGGAGTTTAGTTGGAAACCCCCATCGGTACTGAATAACATTATTTCTAAGGATCTTAGTTACGTTGATAAATTCTCTTCTTTTAATCATAGTTGCTGCTGAGAGGTCAGCATATAATTGAATGCTAGAATACGGATCAGGTAAGCTTGGTGTGTTCCTTGTCGCTTTAAACAGTGCTTCCTTTGACTTGTACAGCAAAAAATGTGCTATTACATCCCGTGGTATCTCAGAGCTCATTCTTTGTGGTTTTGGTAATCGATGAATTCGGTCCATAAACCAATCTGCCTCAGCGAGATCTGGGACCAGTAGCCTACATAGTGTCGTAACAAATTCTGAAAGTTGATCCTTTAAAATACTCTCTGGTATCCCACGAAAGCGGACATTACACCTCCTTGAGCGATCCTCTAAATCCGCCAATTTCGTCTTTAAAAACTTGCATTCATTGGTGAGAGAGGTTACATTCTCTGCCATTTTATTTTGAGCTTGACAAATTTTATCTGAACGGATTTCTAAGCTATTTGTTCTTTCCCCCAGCTCCGCCATCTCCTTTTTTATCTCGTTAGTCACCTCTTTCAGGTCACATTGCAGAGATACCCTAAAGTTCTGCAGCATAGCGTACAGCTTCTTTTCGGAAACCGGATCATCTGTATACTGGCTAGCCTCACTCTCTGGCCCCCAGTTAGAGACCTGTGTTAGATCTGGTGTTAGATCTACCTCTTCATCCTCATTTGCTGCCCTCGAACGGTCTTTCTTACCATGCCGTAGTTGGTCAGTCAGTTTAGATTGCTTAGCCCGGGACATTCTTCGTAGCACCTCAGTGGCCTCAGTGGTTTGCTCAGTGGCTTGCTCACGGACACTTGCAGCGCTTGCGCTCACTTGTAGCGTTGTAGCTCTTGTAGCACACAGTCACTTATGTCCCTTGTAACTCTTACTGTCACTTGTGTCACTTATAGCACTTACGGTCACTTGTGGTACTTGTAAGCGCTTACAATCACTTGCAGCACTGTGGCACGTATGGTCACTTGTAGCACTTTTAGCACTTACAGTCGCTTGAAGCCCTTGTAGCACTTGTAACGCTTACTGTCACCTGCAGCGCTTTTAGCACTTATGTAGCACTTGTGGTCACTTATTTGGTCACTTATAATAGCACTTTACAGTCACTTGATGCACTATGGCACTTTGGCACTATAATGGCACTATAATGCTGTAGCGTTTGTTGCACTTGCGGTCACTTATCACACTTATATCACTTACGGTCACTTCTAGCGCTTACAGCACTGCTTGTAGTGCTTATGGTCACTTGCAGCACTTGTTGCTCCTGTAGCACTTATGGTCGCTTTTGGTCACTTGTGGGACTGTAACACTGTAGCGTTTGTAACACTTATGGTTCGCTTATGCACCACTTATGGGCGCTTGTAGCACCACACAAGCTTGTCGTTTGAAGCACTTGTAGCCTTAATCCTGCTAAACCCAAGGCAGACAAATCAGGAAAAGCAGGTAAGAAAAACCCAGATATTAAGTATCAGGTATCAGGTATCAGGGAAAAAAAAAAAAAAAAAAGCCTCGGACATCAGGCATCAGGCATCAAGTATCAAGTATCCCATATCCGGTATCGATGTTTTGAGCAGTATTTTGAGCAATGAGCAGTGGTGGTTAGCATTCGGGCATCAATAACATGTATCAGGTGTAACGTGTATCAAACAGTGGTAAATGGCGTTACCGTTAGCAGCAGTAGAGGCAGCAGGGAAACGGACCTAAAAACCGCCGCTATCATCCATGCTTCAGCGGTTACCAGCGAGCCGCGAGCAGAGAACTCTCACTCCATGCGCCCACTCGCACGCTCAACGCGCTCAACACGCGCGCGCGCTCACCTCGACAGACACGCCCCCGTGCTATTTCTAGGGTCCCTCAGGTTTTAACCCTTCACATGTAAACATAGCAGTTTCAGAGAACTTCCGGACAGACACTAGAGGCGCATCTGCAACGCTGGAGGCACATTTCGCCTCCATCGCGCAGAGCGTCCATAGGAAAGCATTAAGAAATGCTTTCCTATGGACACTTTGAATGCGTGCACGGCCATGCGCATTCGGCTCCTGCGACGTCAGACGGGGGAGCTGACGTCAGACAGGGAGGAGAGGTCACCAGCGCCAAGGGAGCCTGGCGCTGGATTAAGGTAAGTAATTGAACGGATTTTAATCCCTTCAGCGCCACGGGAAGGGGACCCTGAGGGTGTGGGCACCCTCAGGGCACTATAGTGTCAGGGAAACCGCTTTGTTTTCCTGACACTATAGTGATCCTTTAAGAGTTTAAGGGGTTATTTTGGCCTGGAGAAGCCAAATGGTTATACACCTATGCTCTAAACCAGGAGTAGACATCCTTTGCCACTCCAGATGTTGTGGACTACACCTCCCATGATGCTTTGCAAGCCTTAATGGAGATGTAGTCAAAAACCAAAGGGAGTGTCGAAGGTTACCTACCCCGGCACTAAACCAAAAATATATAATACAGTTCCTACCCCATAAATATAATATTTAATGCTATAATCTTTAATGCTCTCATCCAACCCCCTTCCCTCCACAGTTCCTAATAAATATATTACAAATATAATTCCCTCACCCCTGTAGCCCCCTCTGTTTACATATCCTTCTACACACACATATATATAATATTCATTGGGCCACAAATATAAATGTCACGAATATAATCATTGCCTCATCTCAAATTCCCTAGTTAGATCTTTCCCGTCCCCCCTATCTAATACATTAATGACCCCCTCCACCAATACATTACATACCCCCTCCACCAATACATTACATACCCCCCTCCACCAATACATTACATACCCCCCTCCACCAATACATTACATACCCCCCTCCCCCAATACATTACATACCCCCTCCCCCCAATACATTACATACCCCCCTCCCCCCAATACATTACATACCCCCCTCCCCCAATACATTACATACCCCCCTCCCCCCAATACATTATTGACCTACTTCCCCTACCCAATACATTACTGACCCCCTCCCCAATACATTAATGACCCCCCTCCCCAATACATTAATGACCCCCTCCCTTCCCCATACATTAATGACACCCCCCTCCCACATACATTAATGACCCTCCCCCATACATTAATGACCCCCCCTCCCCTCACATTAATGACACCCCCATACATTAATGACCCCCCTCCCTTCCCCATACATTAATGACCCCCCCTCATCTCCCCATACATTAATGACCCCCCTCCCCCATACATTAATGACCCCCTCCCCATACATTAATGACCCCCTCCCCATACATTAATGACCCCCCGTCCCCATACATTAATGACACCCCCTCCCCCATACATTAATGACCCTCCCCCCATACATTAATGACCCCCCTCCCCATACATTAATGACACCCCCATACATTAATGACCCCCCTCCCTTCCCCATACATTAATGACCCCCCTCCCTTCCCCATACATTAATGACCCCCCCTCCCCTCCCCATACATTAATGACACCCCCCTCCCCCATACATTAATGACCCTCCCCCATACATTAATGACCCCCCCTCCCCTCCCCATACATTAATGACACCCCCATACATTAATGACACCCCTCCCTTCCCCATACATTAATGACACCCCTCCCTTCCCCATACATTAATGACCCCCCCTACATTAATGACCCCCCTCCCTTCCCCATACATTAATGACCCCCCTCCCCTCCCCATACATTAATGACACCCCCTCCCCCACCCATACATTAATGACACCCCCCTCCCCCACCCAATACATTAATGACCCCCCCTCCCCTCTCCAATACATTAATGACCCCCTCCCCTCCCCATACATTAATGACCCACTCTCCTCCCCATACATTAATGACCCCCCTCCCGCATACATTAACGACCCCCCCTCCTCTCCAATACATTAATGACCCCCTCTCCTCTCCAATACATTAATGACTCCCCCTCTCCAATACATTAATGACCCCCCTCCCCTCTCCAATACATTAATGAGTGACCCCCCCTCCCCTCTCCAATACATTAATGAGTGACCCCCCCTCCCCTCCCCCCTCTCCAATACATTAATGACCCCCCTCCCCTCCCCCATACATTAATGAGTGACCCCCCTCCCCTCCCCCCTCTCCAATACATCAATGATCCCCCTCCCCATACATTAATGACCCTCCCTCCCCTCTCCAATACAATAATGACCCCCTCCCCTCCCCATACATTAATGACCCCCTCTCCTCCCCCATACATTAATGACCCCCCCTCCTCCCCCATACATTAATGACCCTCCCTCCCCTCTCCAATACAATAATGACCCCCTCTCCTCCCCCATACATTAATGACCCCCCTCCCCCATACATTAATGACCCTCCCTCCCCTCTCCAATACAATAATGACCCCCTCCCCTCCCCCATACATTAATGACCCCCCTCCCCCATACATTAATGACCCCCCTCCCCCATACATTAATGACCCCCTCCCCTCCTCCATACATTAATGACCCCCCCTCTCCTCTCCAATACATTAATGACCCCCTCTCCTCTCCAATACATTAATGACCCCCCTCTCCTCTCCAATACATTAATGACCCCCCCTCCCCTCTCCAATACATTAATGACCCTCCCTCCCCTCTCCAATACAATAATGACCCCCTCCCCTCCCCCATACATTAATGACCCCCCTCCCCCATACATTAATGACCCCCCTCCCCCATACATTAATGACCCCCTCCCCTCCTCCATACATTAATGACCCCCCCTCTCCTCTCCAATACATTAATGACCCCCTCTCCTCTCCAATACATTAATGACCCCCCCTCCCCTCCCCAATACATTAATGACCCCCCCTCCCCTCTCCCATACATTAATGACCCCCCCTCCCCTCTCCCATACATTAATGAGTGACCCCCCCTCCAATACATTAATGACCCCCCTCCCCCTCTCCAATACATTAATGACCCCCCTCCCCCCCTCCCCCATACATTAATGACCCCCCCTCCCCTCTCCCATACATTAATGAGTGACCCCCCTCCCCCCTCTCCAATACATCAATGACCCCCCCTCCCCCCTCTCCAATACATTAATGTCCCCCCTCCTCAATACATAATACAATAGGTCCCCCAAGCCCCTTTATTCTTACCTTTACTTTCCACTTTACCGTTCCACTTCAAACAGCTCAGGGAAGAGACCGCGAGGCAGGACAGTTTCCGTAGAGCCGCCGCCGCGCAGCCTGGATGTGACGTCATGTCGGAATTTGACGCTCACATCCGGCGGCTGACAGGAAGTATGGCAAAGTAAGCAGCAGCGGCCGCCGGCTCAGTTGTGACTGACTGACTGACTGACTGACATAGACTGTAAGCTCACTGAGCAGGGTCCTCATTAAACGATTGTTCCTGTAACATTTTGTAATTGTCTAATTTATTGTTAAAGGGACACTATAGTCACCAGAACAACTACAGCTTATTGAATTTGTTCTGGTGTGTAGAATCATTACCTTCAGGCTTTTTGCTGTAAACACTGTCTTGTCAGAAAAAATGCAGTGTTTACATTACAGCCTAGTGATAACTTCACTGGCCACTCCTCAGATGGCTGTTAGAGATCCTTCCTGGGTCATGGCTGCCTAAAATGCATCCAAACATTTAATGTCTCCTCCCTCTGCATGCAGACACTGAACTTTCCTCATAGAGATTCATTGATTCAATTCATCTCTGAGGAGTCGCTGATTGGCCAGGGCTGTGTTTGAATCATGCTGGCTCTGCCCCTGACCTGCCTCTTTTTCAGTCTCAGCCAATCCTATGGAGAAGCATTGTGATTGGCTCAGGCTACCACTTTTGCTGATGTCAGCAGGCAGTGGGCAGATCTAAAGGAAACAGGGACAATGCAAGCAGCTCCAGACTTGGAAAAAAATTAAGATTTCTATATTTAGGGAGGCATGAGGGGGGCCAGGGTGGCTAGATGGTGGTTTTAACCCTATAGGGTCAGGAAAACAAACATGTATTCCTGACCCTATAGGGTGCTCCTTTAAATCTACCTCTTTATAATACTGTAATAAGTTGCCAATATATAAATGCCAATAATAATAATAATAATAATAATAGATACTATAGTATATCTGTCTGTCCATACATCTATCCACTGTATAGATGTATAAATCATCCAAACATGCATTTCATATTACTATAGACCGCATGCACTTAGGGCTAAGCCCTTATTGCTGGAGCTTGTATAGGGGATGTTAGTGCAGTGGTTGCCAGCTTGGTCATTAAGGCATACAATATGTCCAAGTTTTGTCAGTATCCCTATTAAACCAGAACCGGAAATTCCAAAAACCTTGGCATGCTGATTTGCTTTAAGGACTGAGTTGGGAACCACTGTTTTAGCATACCACTGAATAACCTTCAAAGACCACAGATAATCCCATCATCTAAAATGGGAATAAGCAGATACTTCCTTCACATGGCACACACTAGCCAATACATTATTACTGCTGACTTTTCTCAAGAGCTAACCGTCCCAGTTTCTGATTTGTCTAAATGTATTGCAATCTTGAAATAGATGAAAAAGCCTTTAAGATTCTGAAAATGCATAGATGTGCCTACGATGTTTACTAATGAATGAAAATGGTCCTTCTCTTCTTTATGGAAATTGATATATTTCGTACCCTACAAGAACACTGCCCCTGCTCCACTGCTCCTTTAATGCTCCAATTTTCAGCACTGGATATCTAATTACTGATTCTTCTCTTTTACCTTTTACAATATTTATTATTTCGTTTTGTTTGTTTTTAAAAATATTTATATTAGAGTATGGTTTTGTTTAATCTGCAACAGAATATGTAATATTTAGTCTTTGTAACTTTTCCATACCAAGTGCTAGTTTTTGCTATGCCTAGCTGTCCAATCTTTCACTTCCCCATGATGATTAGGGTTTATTAAGCATGTCCGTATTGTGTTAATGATTATTTTCGTTGCGCTTTGCTAACTATCAATGACAATATTTCCTAGAGAGGATCGGTTAATCGGGCCATACTGCAGAAACACATTACCTCTGTTCATATCTTGTTAGTTAGTGTAATTTATATTTAGTACATGAATAATATAATTATATGAATATTTTGTTTATATATATTGTTGCTAGATTTAAGTGCTACAGAAAACTCTGTTTGGGTTAGATAAGAAAAATGTGTCTTAAATCTTTGAAGAAACCTACAGTGCAATTTAGCAAGAGATAATGATGGATAGCCGTAGCTCTATACCTTTACATTATACTTAGCAATATCCTACATGGCTACTTTTGTAGGATCAGAGAAAAATGCTCTAAAATAACAATGGATAAAACTGGATATAGCCCACCAAAATGCATGTAGATGTTTGGATTTTATGGTGAAATTTAAGTTATTCCTTTAACTACAGATATGTTCAAACCACCGAACAAGGCGCAAAAATAATAGGGATTCTACATTTCACATGCAGCCTGTTAGAAGACTAGACGATGGCTTTGATACGACATGTCACCTCCCCAAGGGACCACACCACAGGGTCCGCTGGAGTCAATGGGCTTGTCGAGGGTGAAAGGGCAGAATGGGCTTTACCTGCCCCCCCCCCTCTCCCCCGCCCAACTTTATTTTTCTCTTTCTCATCCTTTCTCCTGCCTCTATCACTTCTCTTTCTTAACACCTTATCCAGCTAATAGGGAACATATGACCCAAGGAACACTGAACTTCATGCGCTCTGGGCAGAGTTTGCCCTTCTGTGGGGTCCCTTCCGTTGTGAGAAACCAAACATCACTCTTTTTTTCCCTGCTGTGACTGATTTGTACATTTTCTCACATGCAACATGTTATGCTATGCTTTTGGTCCTACCTTGTTTATATTATTCTGTGAAGTATATTTCTCTGACAAAACTGTTTACAAATAAAGATTGTAAAAAAAATAAAATAAAAAACATAATAGGCATTAAGTTCATAACTCAACCTTAAGGTCAATTAGGCTGCTGCCTAGGTTACTTTTTACTGGTGTGGCTTTATTGTTTCGCTTGTTTGGGTTTCCCCTCTATCAAGTTGGACTATACATGTAGAGCATGTCCTCAGGCCATGGCCACGGGCACCAGGTAGCATTTATATGGCTGTTGGTTACTGCCCGGCATGCACTCAAGCCCACAAGAAATTTACTTTGTAAGGGCACGTTGTCAGCTCACTCCCACCTCCTGCCCTGTGCTTGGGGACACGTGGGACAGGAGGATAGCAGAAAATGGGAGTGGGCAGCAGAGACAGGGAGAGAGATAGGCCTGCAGCCAGATGCAATCAAGATGCCTGGAACACATGGACAGCCAAATGATATGTGAAATGAAAGCAAGAGATTGAACAGAACAGAACCGTGTCAGTCTGCATGAGTCGGTGTATGTATGTCATTTTGCATAGGTCAGGTAACAGGTTGTGCGTCTGTCTGCCTGCTTATATCAATGTGTGTATGTCTGCATGAGTCAGTGTGTGTGTCAGTCTGCATGGAGCAGGGAGTGTCTGCTTGAGAAAGTGTTTAGGTGTTTCCTTGACTTGTGTGTGTCAGTCTGCATAGGTCAGTGTACATGTTTCTCCTTGCGTCAGTGTGTGTATGTGTCAGTTTGCATTGGTCATTGTGTGTCTACATGGGTCAGTGTGTGTGTGTCAATCTGCATGGGTCAATGCGTGTGTATGTGTGTTAGTCTCCATGAGTTTGTGTGTGTGTGTCAGTGTCTGTGGGTGTTTGTGTGTGTGTGACAGTCTGCTTAGGTCAGTGTGTGTATCTGCATAAGTCAGTGTGTGTTTGTCAGTGTGTGGATAACTGATTATAAGTAAATGTGTGGGGGGTCATTGAGTGTGAGTGATTGAGTGAGTGTGTGACAGCCACTAAAGGAATGTTTAATCCTTCAAGGTAACATTGCTGTTCCTGCAAAACGTCAATGTTTTACCTAGTGGGGTTAAACCTACAGGACCACTGCACCCAGACCACTTTATTGAGATGAAATGAACTGGATGATTTTAGTGGTCCTTTAAATCGTGGGAGAGTATTATTCAATGATTTTTTGTGGGCCCAGGGCATACTTAAAAAATAGAGAAAGCTCATCAATGCATCTTTCCTGTTAAAATAGTGTATAAATAAATAATGTATATTAGTATATGTGTACTGTGTACCACTATATAAGCACAATATAACGTATGCACAAAACCTACTTCATCACACACGCATTAATAAACAAGGATAAAACAGACGTACGATTTTCTCAACTGATGGCCAGTGATAGGCTGAGAATGTCAGCTTATGCTCCCAGACAATCACTGACTGCTTGGCTAAACCATTTTCATACTGTTCTTGTTATGGTGCTTGGATTGTTCCTGTAATGAAGCATACAGTTTGAACTATGCTTTAACAGGGTTATTCATTAAAGTGAGAATTGCTGGGAATTCAAAATGGATTCAGAATGATTTTCAACATTAAGGTCAAAAAAGACTAATTTTGACCTCAAATACGTAATCCAATTTCAATTATTGACAATGCTATAGGATGTCATGACATGGGCGGACTCATCGTCCCGTACCTCCCACACCTCCCTTTCTGTCAGTCCCTAAATTTGGCTTCCCGTAAGATAAAGGGCTTATTTAAAATTTTAAATCCTCGTACTTGCTTACAAATCTCTACACAATGCTGCTCCAACCTACTTATCCTTACTAATTGTCAGGAACCCTTACCTAAGGTCAAGGTCAGGAGCCGGGGTCGATCTGGAGAACTAGTTCACGAGACAAAACAGGAACAACACCAGAATCAAAGAACTGACAAGGTTCAAAGAACTGACAAGGTTCAAAGAACCAGAATCAAAGAACTGACAAGGTTCCCAGTGTTTAAATACCCGGTAGATTAGCGATCTGCCTTAGGTGAAGCACAGGTATCAGCCACAGATGAAGTCCAGCCCCCTAGAGCTGCAGAGAAAGCCAGGAAAAACAAGGATAAAACTTAGTCAAAAGAACAGAATCTGCTGTGGCTTAGAGGCAGTATAGCAGGTACAGGACATGAAGGACCCAGGTTCATATCCCCTGTTGGGCACTTCTGGGGCAACCATGTCTGACCGTCTGGATGTCACGGTAAGAACCATGACACTAATACATAAATATGTCCCATCTAGGCCCCTATGCTCTGCCGGAGACCTACATCTAACCTCTAACCTTAAAGACTTATCTAGGGCTGCACTGTTTCTATGGAACACCCTTCCACTTTCTGTTAGACTTTCACCCAGTCTCCACAACTTTAAAAAATCTTTGAAAACTTACTTCTTCAGGAAAGCATATCAATTAAACTGTGAACAGCTTTCCCTCCCTGAACTCTGATTCCTCTCCATCAAAACACTAAGCCCTCAATGAATAGTAACCTACTTTTCTACCTACCCTACTCTTACCTGTGTCACTATACCTCCCTCCCTCTAGCATGAAAGCTCATTGAGCAGGACCCTCAATCCCTCTGTCCCTGTGTGTCCAACTCGTTTGGTTATAAATACGTGTGTGTCAGTCCACCCATTGTATAAATAATAATAATGATGATATGGGTGGGACATTGTGATGCGTACGAAACAGCAATATTTATTTGCTCACGGCAACAAAAATCCTTGCACTGGTGCTATTTAAGTTAAAGTATACTATTACACATTGTATAAGTCTGACACTTTTTGCAGAGCACCTGATTTTTGCCAGGTCTTAATGTGTAGCAAATCAATACCTGCTCTTATGAGATAAACCCACTTACATGGGACGCCCATTCTTTTGGGGATCTCTGCATTGCAAGGCTTAAATGCAGCTAGTAATGAAGCACTTGTGGTCCATATTCCTGTAAGATATATAGAACAGAAAAGCTGCACTCAAAACATGTATATTTTATAAGGGCGACTAAGAGATTCAACAAACAGAATTCAGTGTACTAAACTCCAACATGCCAAAAAAAAAAAAAAAAATTAAATTGACTCATTGGTCCACTCTTGCAGATGCTAATGTAACTTTATTTACAATATATGATCATACTCTGCATATAATCAATTGTATCTTTTATCCAGGTCTGGAGATATAAAGAGACTCGCTGTCTGCCCATTATCAGAAATATAGCGCTAACACTGCTGAGTGGCATTCATGTAAATTGTAGAAATATATGGAAGATGTTACAATCCCCTAGGCTAAACCAAGGCTCTGGCTTTTGTAACATGCCACACAAAGGAAGTGTCTTTAGGCCCATCTGAATAAATATGGAAAGAAAAGGGTTACCGTTGTATTTCAGGGTTTGCACAAAACTCCTTCCCCAGTGTGACCTACATTTTACCTCTGACAGAATAAACTCTTAAAAATAAGTACATTTGGGATGAAATAGGTAAAATCTTGCAGCTGACCTCTAGAAAATGTCATGAAGATGGACAGCTAGATTCATCTTGTTTGTTTCACTGAGTGAGCATAAGTTCATTGTTTGAAGGAATTTACAACCAAGAGATCTGTGTCTGAGCATGACTATCCTTTATAACAGATGTCTGTCAAAGTGAAGACTGACATACTCTACAACCTTTTGTTATGTAAATTGTAAGTTTAATAAAGTTCATTGACTTAATGTATACGACGTGCTTTTTAGAGGCAATTTTATTTCTGGCCATTAGATTTCAAAGGTATACTAAATCTGGTATCAAATAAATTAACCTACTTTTCTACCTTACCCTTACCTTTTGTGTCACTATACCCCACTCCCTCTAGCATGTAAATAATGTTGGCGCTTTATAAATAATAATAATACATTTTCTAAGTTCCCAGAGGTGATTAGACCTGTTTATAATGAGATCAGACTCATCTGTATAAAAATATATTGTTATTGTGTATTTTCAGCCAGTTTTGGGATACATTTTTTAGTAGATGTTTCAATCTGGTTTTGGCAGAATTACAGTCTGTCCGAATTTAGGCTGATCGTCTATTCGGACAAATTCCATATCTCCGATGTGTCATACGGACGTGTAACCAGGCAAATTACACGAGCTCCTGGAGGAGCCTGCTTGCCAGCCTCCTGCCCACAGACTATGGGCCCTGCAGGGAAACCTGTAAAAGACTACCAAACTTGACCGACTGTTAGCACTGATTTCCCTGGAACTGTTTTGAGCATGGGTCCATGCTTGTGGTCGGTCAAAACTATGACTTCCAGGAAATTCCTGGTTTTTGGATATGTTGTTCACCAAGATCGGGGCTATCAGGGGATGTGACTTTAATGGGGATATGTTGGATTTTGGGGTACTTTCTGAACTTTGTGAAAATGTGTTTTTTCTGCCTGGAGATAATTGAGTTACTTACAGGACTTTACTCAATTATCTCCTAAGCAGAGGGAGGAAGTGTGTGCAGTACATGGGCATGTCACAGACGGCATGCTTGTTCTTATTGGTTTATGTCGTTTGTGTTCCTGTGCCCCATCAGGTACAGGTGGTATTCCTCTGGCCTGGAAAATTGTATAAAAGGCCAGTGTGTCCTATTAAACTTGAGATTCCTTCTTACACTCCAAAACTGTGTGTCGTCCAGTTATTGTGGAGAAAGAAGATTTGCTCATGTGTCTGCTGTTCCAGCTTGCAGGAGATTCAACAGGGAAAGTCATTGTAAGGACTAGAGCTAATTCCCCATTTGTTCCAGAGTTCCCAGGACTGAGTGTCGTCCAGTGCCTGGAGTTGTCAGAGCTAATTTCCCCTACAGCTCCAGGACGGAGGTGGCAGTTCCAGGCCCCAATCAAGCTACGGCGACTGAGGACAAGAAGTGCTGCGGTTTGTCTCCTGTTCCATTTATGAAGAGGTCCTTTGGCAGAGGTACAGGCATGGCCAGATCATATGGAACGCGGTACAGGTGCTTTAGTTTCCTGTATCTGGCCTGACTGATAGGAAGGGCTCTCTCAGTGAGCACTTCCTGTTAGTTAGGCCAGAAGCAGGAAACAGATCCTCCTGTACCGTGGTCCGCTTGACCACGCTACACTTAGTGACCGGTAGGAGGGAACGCTGTGTGCCCACCTCCTACTGGTCACTCTAACCTAGTGCAAAATGATGCTTCACTAGACTTTGTAGGAGAAAGTTGGGTTTTTCCATTAGTATTTTGCCACGCAAGAGAGTGGGCTCTGTTTTCTTTTCTTTTTTTGCAAACAGATATAAAACTGTCTAAGAATAAAAAGGACCGCACACATCATTGCAAGACAACTATTCCAATAAGTAGTAGCTATGGTTCTTTGAGTGTCCTTACCACATTGTTAAGATTGCTAATACCAAATTGCTTATATTTGTTAAGTAGATTCTAAATTGAGATATTTGTTTATGCGCTATAATCCCATTTAATTCCTTTCCTCTTTAACACTTGGCTATATTTATGTTGTATTGACTCGGGGTCATATAAATTTAACAATGCATTAAAGAAGCTTAATTGAATTTACACATTTATATTGGGTACTGTTTATGTGCATAGTGATTGTGTTTCTTCCGACAGATTTATAATCTTAGAGCTGGGATACTGTGTATCTCGAGTACTAGTTCCCACTCTTTTATTATCATCTATTATT
Source organism: Pelobates fuscus (assembly GCF_036172605.1). NCBI lineage: Eukaryota > Metazoa > Chordata > Amphibia > Anura > Pelobatidae > Pelobates > Pelobates fuscus. Next base: position 67,469,446 of record NC_086320.1, on the reverse strand, counting down.
TTCCTGATACTTATATCGCAAAAAAAGTTACTGTTGTAAATTAATTTCTGATAATTTTACGTATTTTATTTTACTTCTTTGTTTTTTGTTCCAAAGATAAAATAATTATCTGCTTGTCTTTCAATGTCCTTGAGTTTCTCACTTTCTTTTATATGAGAGTTTAACAAGAGGCATTTTGATATGAGCTATTACCGAAACAGATTGATGTTATTATATTTGTTAATTTAAAAACTGCCATTAAATTCTTTGTCTCCCGAAACATTTAGCGAAAGGAATAACAATAATTATTGTGATGCATAAAAACACACAGGTAAAGTACCTCTTCCCACATTACTGCAATATAAATAAAATATAAATTCCAGAGAAGATTATTTGCAGTAATGATTAAAGTATAAATATTTCAAAATTACTTCTAAAATCCTAGAAACTCAACCAAGTTTTAACAGGTCCATGTTTACAGGCACTGATGGGTCATCTAATCATGGGATATAGAATCCCTAATTTTGAACACCTATTGTATATTATATCCAAGTATTATTAATGCTTATTTTTTTTACAAATTATATTTTAATAAATCGGTAATCTGTAATGTAGATTGTTAACATAAACAGAAGCTCAAGGAAGCAAGGTGAATAGTCTGTGTATGACCCACCTAAGAGGTTTGACTTGACGTGGCAGGTGGGCATCCCCTCTCATGGCCATTGGAGTAACTAAATAACCTCCATTTGTTTAAATATGCATAGGGATTTGGAAAGAGTGCAGGTAACTTTTTTTCTTTGGTTTTTACTGTATGTATTGGGACTGATGTGTACTATGGTCATTGCTGCCGCCCATGAGTAGCGGAAGTTTGAGCGCAGGACTTGTTTTTGTGTATTTGTATAAACATAATATTATCCTACAATAGGTAGCTGTGGTAAAGTATTCAAAATAACTAAAAATTATTTATTAAAGGACCGCTATAGTGACAGGAAAACACTTGTTTTCCTGGAACTATAGTGCCATGAGGGTGCCCCCACCCTCAGGGTCCCACTCCCGCCGGTCTGAAGGGGGAGGAAGGGGGTTAATCCCTTACCTCTTTTCCAGTGCCGGGCTCCCTCAGCGCTGTGACTCTCCTCCCTCTTCTTCCGTCATCGGCTGAATGCGCATGCGCGGCAAGAGCCATGCGCGCATTCAGCCAGGCCATAGGCTAGCATTCTTGATGCTTTCCTATGGACGCTGGCATCTTCTCACTGTGAAAATCACAGTTAGAAGCGTGGAAGCTCCTCTAGCCGCTGTCAATGAGACAGCCACTAGAGGATGGATTAACCCATAGGGAACGTTGAATGGATGGTATAGTGGTAGCTGAAGTTAAATGCCAACTGCTTGCTCGTCCCTTCTTTTAAGAAACCATCCATTCAATGTTCCTAGTCTGAGCCAGCTTTCATTTTAAGTGGCTCAGAAATATGTGAATTTGTACATTTATTTAATAATATATCAATTATCTGTACATTATTACCCTATGTTTCTTCTCCTGATTTTGTCTTCTACAGGATTTTAATTGAACATAGGGATAACAAATTTGTTATTTTATCTTGTGTGCTCTCACTAGTGATGTCCCGAATGGTTCGCTGGCGAATAGTTCCGGCGAACATAGCTTGTTCGCGTTCGCCACGGATGGCGAATATATGCGATGTTTGGTCTGTCCCCTATTCGTCATCATTGAGTAAACTTTGACCCTGTACCTCACAGTCAGCAGACACATTCCAGCCAATCAGCATACAATTTAGATTAATTCTGAAGCTGCATTCTTTTTTTTTTGTGTTTGTGTTTATTATACATTATCCTCCATAGCCAGTAACCTGTGTTTATTATACTTTATCCCCGATAGCCAGTAACCTGTGTTTATTATACATTATCCCCCCATAGCCAGTAACCTGTGTTTATTATACATTATCCCTGCCATAGCCAGTAACCTGTGTTTATTATACATTATGCTCCCATAGCCAGTAACCTGTGTTTATTATACATTATCCCCCCATAGCCAGTAACCTGTGTTTATTATACATTATCCCTCCCATAGCCAGTAACCTGTGTTTATTATACATTATCCTCCCATAGCCAGTAACCTGTGTTTATTATACATTATCCTCCCATAGCCAGTAACCTGTGTTTATTATACATTATCCCTCCCATAGCCAGTAACCTGTGTTTATTATACATTATCCCTCCCATAGCCAGTAACCTGTGTTTATTATACATTATCCCCCCATAGCCAGTAACCTGTGTTTATTATACATTATCCCTGCCATAGCCAGTAACCTGTGTTTATTATACATTATCCCCCGTAGTCATTTATTGTTGGACCTAGGCAGCATGATGTCTTAGGCCGGCCCAGAGAGTGAGTGAGTGAATAATATAATATATGTTCAGAAACATATTAGTAATATATGTAAATCGGGTTCATGCAAAGAGGGTGAAAAGGTATTAAAGAAAAACACACTTATTGCATCAAATTTACAAAGCCAAACTTTTAAAAGCTTTCCTCATTGCTTTCTCGGGATGAGGAATATATCCATTGTAGACTGAGGATTTCCATCTGCCCAATCTTTTAATAATATGCACTGGAGTGTCAGTGTTGAAGGAGACCGAAGCTGCCCCTATTCTAAATGAAAGACCTGAGACATGGATACAATCCAATCTTAGGAGTAGTGTTCTGATGTAGAAGGTGAATTTAGCCGTAGTCAGAGGGATTCAGTGAGAGTAGTGGTGAAATGTGTGTGGCATGACTGAATGTGGGTAAGTAAGAGTCAAGTATTTTAACTGGGCACTAGTTCTAGGTGGGATAAAGTGGTATAGCGGATGGATGAGTAGTTTGGTTCGTTTTAGAGGTTTGTAGAGAAAGTATATAGTGATCATGATTTTTAGCGATATCCAATATTTTTAAGGTGGTCTCAAAAAAAACATAAAATGCTATATAAAATTTGTGGGAATATTGAATAGTCGTGTACAGTAAATCAGAGAGGGCTCAGAATATCGATCCATCGATCGGTAACCTGGATGAAGTAGGGGGTCTATCTGTTTTATTAAATACGCGGTAATATGCTTTTAATGGGATAGGACGTTAGGAAAGGTGTGTGATTGGGATACGTGGTTGTGGCTGTATTTACCTTATCCTGGGACCGACCTGGCTCCTAAGCTTGAGTCGCGCGTGGCTGGATCACTCCTGCCTCCAGACGAGCCGCATGCGGCTTGATCTCCTCTTCTGACTTAGCCGCGTGCACTGACCGCAGTGATCGGTCACGTGGCCCGCCTGGCACTAGGAGCACGGCTCGAGTCACAAGCTCGCTCTTAAAGGGGCAGTGGGAGCCAAAAGTTGATTCAGGCTCCCATTGGCCCACGTCATTCCAGCACCCCCACACACAAACATTTTGGGGGCGTAGGCATGACGTGGGCCAATCAAATGTTAAAGGATATTTAAACTTCCTTAGCCCTATCCACTTTGTCCTATCGTGGTTTCTGTGTCAGTACCCTTTAGTGCGTTCCTTGATCTATTTTGTTTATTTTGGTATTGACCATGGTTTTGTTCTTGACTGTGAATTTATCTTTAACCCTTTCCTGTCTTGTTTGCCCGTGTGACTGATTACCATCTACCTGTCTCTGACTTGTTCTTGTTTTCGTAGTCTCTCTGTTACCATGACCTCGTCTCATTTCTGATTACGCTTTATCTCTGTCTGATGTTTAGTCTGGTCCAGGTAATAAGTTATATCCTAGCCTTGTCCCTTGCTATCCTAAACTCTGCGTGTTGGGGTATTACATCATGACATTATGATAGGACCATGGGCCCTGCAGGTTTAGGACAGCAAATGGCCTACTATGAGGCAAGATTTTAAGAACAGGATCACCGTATGGACCAGATTGCCCAGGCCCATCAGACACTTTTGTCCAGAAATGCTTATTTGGCTCCTGAGACACTGGAATGCGTACCATCTCAACCCGTACCTCCCATTCCAGAGGCATCTATCCTGACTAGAGATGTCCCGAATAGTTCGCTGGCGAATAGTTCCTGGCGAACATAGCTTGTTCGCGTTCGCCATGGATGGCGAACATATGCGATGTTCGGTCCGTCCCCTATTCGTCATCATTGAGTAAACTTTGACCCTGTACCTCACAGTCAGCAGACAAATTCCAGCCAATCAGCAGCAGACCCTCCCTCCCAGACCCTCCCACCACGGAAGCTGCATTCTTTTTTTATTTTTTTATTATTATTATTATTTATTTTTTTAGACAGAAGTGTGTTATATTTGAGCATGCTATGCTGAACGTGCGTATATCATGGCTAGTTGCACTGAGGGTATGAGTATATAGTAGTACATTGTTGTGAAAGATGGCTGTCATGTTTAGGGTGTAGCTTGCGCGTTATCAACTGTGTATTTATATCAGCAGCTCCACAACTAGTTATAAATCAAGTGTGAGTCGCCCCATGAGATGAGACTAGTGAATAACATAATACATGAACGGTTAAGGTAAAGGCATGTAAGGAACTACGACAATAAACTCTTTAGGAGGTGAAATAATGACATGTTTAGACGCTTGCTACTTTACGATTAGTTAATGTGCAGAGAGCAGTTCATGTGATCAAAGGCATGGTGTGGAGGATCGGCTATAGTGGGACATGCTTGGCAGGCTGCTGTTTACTGCTTGTGCTCATCCAATCCCTTCTGGGCGCCAGGTGCTGACCCTGGGAGTCCCTGATACCTGGAACAACAAAGGCAAGTCTCTGGCTGAGTGCCGGGTTCGCGGCTTGAGGTGGTGGAAGCTTGTTTTGTCGGGTGGTCGGATCTGTCCCGGTGGTGCTTCACGTCCGGTGCGGGACTGTGTTAGCTTAAGGTGGAGGCGAGTGCTTGACGTGGGGCAGGCTCTGCATTTCTGTTTGTGCCTCCGGTTCCGTCTTCGACGCCTTTTGCGTTGGTGGATTTTAATGGGGACTGCTTCGCTTAGCTGTGGTTGTTGGGGCTGTGGTGGAGCATGTTGGGGCTTCCTGCTTGTTATTTGCTTCCAAAATTGATTAAAGAGTCTGTCCAGCTTAGACTCAATATCCTGCTATGCTTTGCTGGTACCAGGAGGACACGCGGCTGCCGCCATATTGGGAGAGTCGTAGATGAGTATGTCAGCCTGGGCGGCTGTGCTCTGTGCGTCCATTAGCTCCAGACAGCCTCTCAGGGGTGGCCTGGGATAACCCCCACCGGTCCGAGGAGGGGGGTAACGGAGCTCCTGCCGGGAAGTAGCTGCTCCTGGGCATCCCAGGATCGGGAGATCAGCCGCCTCTCCAGCCCGGTGAGCACCAGGCCACACTTGCCACACGGAGGTATGTAAGACTCTGTTGAGTTGCTGAACGTTATTAAGCATGTCTGGTTGGTCAGGTAGGAGCAACATTGCTGGGTCATCCCCTTCTGAGGTGAAATTTGCTTGTTGATAGCTGCTTAAAGTGAGATATTGAGGGAGCTCACACGAAGTGCGTCTTTCCTCCATGACAGCTAGGCCCTGCCCCCCGGAAGCTGCATTCGTAGTGAGAGGAGGGATAGTGTAGATGCTGCTGATTTAATAGGGAAATCGATAGCTAGGCTAGTGTATTCAGTGTCCACTACAGTCCTGAAGAACTCATCTGATCTCTGCTGTAAGGACAGCACCCCAAAAAGCCCTTTTTAGGGCTAGAACATCAGTCTGCTTTTTTTTCCCTGTGTAATCTAATTGCAGTTGCCTGCCTGCCAGCGTGTGTGTCAGGCTCACAGCGTATACTGTGCCCACTTGCCCAGTGCCACCACTCATATCTGTCACAATAGCTTGCATTTAAAAAAAACAAAAAACTTTTTTGACTGTAATATAATAGCAGTCAGTTTCCTTCACACGTGTGCGTTTCAGGGCCTGCCAGGGCACAGTGTCACACCAGTGAGACTCATATCTGGTGTAACAGTAGTGTACATTTAAAAAAAAAATACAGGGGGCTTGTTGTCACCTTTGGGGGACCCTTGGTGTTGTACGTGGCTGGGTGGAGGAAGAGACCTTCAATGACATCAGTGAGGACAAGGAACGGGACATGGCTAGCTTGGTATCCAACCTTGTGCAAATGGGGAGTTTGCGGTTGTGCAAATAGACTGTTTGCGGTGCGTTAAACGGGGAGTTTGGTCTGTCACTGTGAAGCGGGCGTAACCCTTACACTTCCTGATCGATACAACATCATACCTGATGTTTTAAAGCACGTTATTCCAAACAATTTAGGAATGTTAGGTGATTTATGCCCTTTATGGATTAGAACCAGACTCTGCATCAACTATGTAATTTTCCATGGGAGTTTTGCCATGGATCCCCTCCGGCATGCCACAGTCCAGGTGTTAGTCCACTTGAAACAACTTTGCCATCACTATTGTGGCCAGAAAGAGTCCCTGTGGGTTTTAAAATTTGCCTGCCTATTGAAGTCTATGGCGGTTCGCCCGGTTCGCCCGTTCGCGAACATTTGCGAAAGTTCGCGTTCACCGTTCGCGATCAGAAAATTTTATGTTCGCGACATCACTAGCTCTCACTGTTTTTACCATTTTACTCACTTATTTATGTGTGGTGGAGTGACCCACATAGGTGATTGTAGCACTCTACTTTTTATTGTTTTTTAACCTAATATACACACTACTTTTATTGTGATTCAATAATATGATGTATTTTGCTTGAATGCAGAAAGTCAAGAAGCCAACATTGCATGAAAGCCATAGACGAGAATACCAGCATAAAAGATAATTCAAAAAGTATAGCTAGGATTGTACGAATAATAATAAAAGTAGGTCACATCAGGAAATCTATGGTGGTATATGTGAAGCTGCTGGATCTGCTAGGGACTCTATGTAGTCATGACTGTGGAGTCGAAGTATGGAGGGCCGGGCAGAACAAATTCAATTAGTATGCAACAATGGCACCTTGAATACTGGTATTCACCAGCAGCATTTTCCATTTAAAAGATGAACAACTAATACATGACTGGTGATTGGTGAAGGTTGCTGCAAAAATCACAACATCAATGGTTATGCAACTGCACCAGTAAAACTACAGACATTGAAAAAGGCTGGGTGCAACTAACAAAAGTAGAGCTGATTTGTGAAGTCATTCAAATCGGAGATGTAACAATAGTATTGAAAAATGCTAGGATGGCAAAGCAGAAAGCCCAAACTAGACGTGCAATTCGTTTTGGTCCGAATATGTATTCGGACGAATTTCGGGCAATTCGGACATTCGGGTACTTCCGAATGTCCGAATTGTCGAAGTGCCGAATTGTCGAAGTGCCGAATTGCCGAGGTCCCGAAGTTCCGAAATTACAGAATTTCCGAAGTGTCGAAGTGCCGTTGTGCTGAAGTTCTGAAGTGTCAAAGTGCCGAAGTTCCGAAGCACAGTATTGCCTAAGTACTAATATACTTACCCAGTGAAAGAAGAAAAATGTTACATTGTGTACAATTTTAAATAAAAAGTATACAAACATAGCCAGGATTCACCTGTAAGCATTTGCAACACTTACAACAATCAAGTAACATACATTCACATAAAATGTAAGTTACTTGGCCAGTCAATGTAATGACAGGAATGAATAAGTAGATAACTCCCTAATTCCCACGGTATTAGGGAGCTATCTACTAAAAGGCTGAAAGACCTAAATCGGTCTTTCAGCCAAATTTACTAATACTAAGTAAAGATTATTTAGTATTATTAAATTATGCCCCTACTCGCTATACCGCGAATAGGGGCATGTCTATTAAACAGTGAGCAGCCTGTGGCTGCTCACTGTTAAAAAAAAAAAAAAAAAAAGGTCCCCCTTCCTGAGCCCCCATCCCTGAGCGGCGGGTGGGGGCCCTAAATTATAATAAGGGGGGACCTAATGTCCTCCACCCTGGCCCCCACCCCTGAGCGGTGGGTGGGGGCCCTAAATTATAATAAGGGTGGGGACCTAAGGTCCTCCCCCCTGGCCCCAACCCCTGAGCGGTGGGTGGGGGCCCTAAATACTAATAAGGGGGGGACCTAAGGTCCTCCCCCTGGCCCCAACCCCTGAGCGGCGGGTGGGGGCCCTAAATACTAATAAGGGGGGGACCTAATGTCCTCCCCCTGGCCCCCACCCCTGAACGGTGGGTGGGGGCCCTAAATAGTAATAGGAGGGACCTAATGTCCTCCCCCCTGGCCCCCACCCATTAGCAGTGGGTGGGGGCCCTACAGTAAAATGAGGGGGGGACCTAATGTCCTGCACCCTGCCCCCCACCCCTGAGCGGCGGGTGGGGCCCTAAGTCCTAAAAAGGGGGGGGACCTAATGTCCTCCCCCCTGGCCCCCACCCCTGAGCGGCAGGTGGGGGCCCTGAATACTAATAAGGGGGGGGGACCTAATGTCCTGCCCCTGGCACCCACCCCTGAGCGCCGGGTGGGGGCCCTAAATACCAAAAGGGGGGGACCTATTGTCCTCCCCCCAGCCCCCACCGTTGAGCGGCGGGTGGGGGCCCTAAAAAAATGTCCCCCCCAAGTTGACTAGGGGTCCCCAAACCCCTAGACACCCCCTCCCCCCAAAAAAAATTATCCCCCTACCTACCTCCCTCACCCAAAAAATAATGAGGGGGGGGAACTTCAACTATGAACCCGTAAAAAAAAATAACTTACCATTCGATGTTTTCTTTCTTCTAAAATCTTCTTTTTTCAGCCCCAAAAAAGGCCAAATAAAAAAACATAATAACCGACGCAATTAAAAACAAAACAAAAAAAAACGAGCGCAAAAAAAAAATCCCTCTTCACCCATGGAGGGCTCCACGCAGACTGAGCTCTGCAGCGCGGGGGAAGGCTTATAAAGCCTTGCCCCGCCCTGCAATTAGGCTCAGAGCACTCTGATTGGTGGGTTTAAGCCATCCAATCAGAGTGCTCTGACAGGTAAATGAAGAGATTGACAGGTAAGTCTCTACATTTACCTGTCACAGCACTCTGATTGGTTGGTTTGAAATCCACCAATCAGAGTGCTCTGTGTCATTTTACACAGCGTGGGAAAGTTCTTTGGAATTTTCCCACTCTGTGTAATTTGACTCATAACTCTCTGATTGGTTACTTAATCCACCACTCAGAGAGTTATGAGTCAAATTACACAGCATGGGAAAATTCCAAAGAACTTTCCCACGCTGTGTAAAATGACACAGAGCACTCTGATTGGTGGATTTCAAAACAACCAATCAGAGTGCTGTGGCAGGTAAATGTAGAGACTTACCTGTCAGTCTCTTCATTTACCTGTCAGAGCACTCTGATTGGATGGCTTAAACCCACCAATCAGAGTGCTCTGAGCCTAATTGCAGGGCGGGGCAAGGCTTTATAAGCCTTGCCCCGCCCTGCAGAGCTCAGTCTGCGCGGAGCCCCTCATGGGTGAAGAAGGATTTTTTTTTATTGCGTCGGTTATTATGGTTTTTTATTTGGCCTTTTTTGGGGCTGAAAAAAGAAGATTTTAGAAGAAAGAAAACATTGAATGGTAAGTTATTTTTTTTACAGGTCCTTAGTTAAATGTCCCCCCTCATTATTTTTAGGGTGAGCGGCGTAGGTAGGGGGATAATTTTTTTTTGGGGGGGGAGGTGACTAGGGGTTTGGGGACCCCTAGTCACCTGGGGGGGACGGGACATTTTTTTTAGGTCCCCCACCCGCCGCTCAGGGATGGGGTATGGGGGGTGGACAATAGGTCCCCCATTGGTATTTAGGGCCCCCACCGCTGCTCACGGGTGGGGGCCAGGGGAGAGGACATTAGGTCCCCCACTTTATTAGTATTTAGGGCCCCCACGCACCGCTCAGTGGTGGGAGCCAGGGGGGAGGACATTAGGTCTCCCTTATTAGTATTTAGGGCCCCCACCTGCTGCTCAGGGGTGGGGGCCAGGGGGAGGACATTAGGTCCCCCCCTTATACCAATTTAGGGCCCCCACCCGCCGCTCAGGGGTTGGGGCCAGGGAGGAGGACATTAGGTCCCCCCTTATTCGTATTTAGGGCCCCCACCCACTGCTCAGGGGTGGGGGCCGGGGGGAGGACAATAGGTCCCCCCCATCATTTTACTTTAGTATACTTGCGGTATAGAGAGTAGGGGCAAAATTTACTAATACTAAGTCATTTTTACTTAGTATTAGTAAATTTGTCTGAAAGACCAAGTCCCGAAATGCCGAAATGCCGAAGTCCCGAAGTCCCGAAGTCCCGAAGTCCCGAAGTCCCGAAGTCCCGAAGTCCCGAAGTCCGATCCAAACCGAAAATTTTCCCCATGCACATGCCTAGCCCAAATAGTGTTAAGCTGTGTAAAACAAACCATAATATTTTGTCCAATTGAAAAACACATTATTATATTTTGTTTTACACAGTTAAACACTATGTTTTGGCTTTTTGCTTTGTCATCCTAGCATTTTTCCCCAGGAGAGGGCTAGAATTTTAGTGTATAGACATTGCAAAGAGATAATGTTTTGTTTTTAATGAACGAAGGGTAAAAGTTATTCGAAGGTGTCATCCTTACTGAATGTATTGCAATGACCTTTCTTATACACTAAAGAGCTAGAAAACGGATTAGTAGTTTTCCCACAATTCCTTGGCATAATATAAACTTGCAATAAATTATAAAAAATTATTTTAGAATTATATTTTGCAAAACTCTCTATAAGGTCAGTCTGGATGCATCCTTAATATTTTAGTTCCACTGGGTTCCTACCTGCACTCGAAAAATGTTCATAAACACTGAAAACAATGCATGTATTAAATGATATTCTGTAGTATCCTGATCACATAGATTGTGTTCTTCTGTTTGACAAAAAGCATTCTTCCATTGGGATTCATCATTTAAGAAATCATCTTGGGAAGTGAAATGCTAATTGCTTCACTAAGTGAAACTGCTTTCAGACAGCTTAAAATCACTTTCCCAGTGAAATCAGACATAATCTTGATGAGCATCGCGTTTCAAGGTCTGCCCTTCACTTTAAAGATAAAATGTACTAAAAGCTAAAATTGAAGCTTTCTAGAAGAAATTCTTTAATGTACTTACTAATCAAGTAATAATGACAGGCACATCCAAAGACATTGAAGATTTACTGAAATAATAATATAAGTTATTTGTAAACGTTTCCAGTTTATAAAGAAAAGTCAGAACTAAATGTTTAACCTTGCGATGATATCTGCATTTTTTAATTCATTCAAAGAGCGCTCTCTTTTGTGTACATTTATACATATGGAATAATGTGCAAATATTTATTCTATTTTATCTCTATTTTCTGAATATGCAGTGGGTCTCTCTAGAGCTGCATAACCTTTCTCTGCTAAATAAAAGAAGCAGCAATCAAGACATATCATGTTAACAGCATTTTATTTAATTCATTTCTGATTTTTTTTATTGATTTTTTTGTACTCTGTTTATTTTGTATCTATTTCACTTGGGTTTATAGTATAGTTGTTTTGTTTTTTTGTTTCATTGTATGTACAAATGTTTACTTCAGCTAAACTATGCCTTCAACCTTCATTGGAAAACAGAATGTAAAAAACAAGAGACTCGTCATTACACTTTCAATCTCAACTCTTTAAAAAAACTTTTAGCACTTATACTGAAATGACACACTTATTCAGTATTGCAATTAACTTTCTCATCCTTAATTAATCTTTAAGTTTAAAAGTTTTTATCATAAAAAAACTTAGTCAAAGAATATTATAACTTTTTTTTGTTTTGCCTTAAAGGAGCACTGTAGGGTCAGGAACACACACCTGTATCCCGGACCATACAGAGTTAAAAACACTATCTAGTCCCCTACATATAATGCAATCTTACCTTTATTACAGCATGCTGCTGCTTGATCTGCCTGTTTGGCTGACATCATCAGAAAGGGTTGATCTGAGCCAATCACAAGGCTTTCCCATAAGAAAACATTGTATTGGCTGAGCTTGTAAGGAGGCAGATCAGAAGCAGAGCCAGCACAAGAAAAACACAGCCCTGGCCAATCAGCATCTCCTCGTAGAAATGCATTGAATCAATGCATCTCAATGAGGAAAGTTCAGTGTCTCCATGCAGAGGGTGGAGACACTGAATGGCAGTACTGCACCAAAGGAAGCACCTCTAGTAGCCATCTGAGGAGTGGCCAGTGGAAGTACCCTAGGTTGTAATGTAAACACTGCCTTTTCTCTGAAAATAAGAAAATGCAGTGAATTAATGATTCTACTAAACAGAACAAATACAATAAGCTGTAGTTGTTGTAGTGACTTTAGTGTCCCTTTAAATATATGTTTTTTTGTACAAACAAAACATTAAACAAAATCAACTCCGTTAAATGTATTTGATCTTCCTTAAGAGTCAACACAGGCTTCTTACTTTTGTTTGTGGTTTCATAAACAAAATTCATTTTTATCTGTTTATAGTATTCATGATTGGCTCTTTGTTTCCGGTTTCCGGTGTGTTGACGTTATGCTCACATGTCTGCTATGGCATATCTGTTCGGACATAGCATTATTTAATTTCTGATATGGCTCTGATGACTTCATCTAATATGCACCATTTTGGGCAAGGGCAAAAAATGGAAAACTCAATAAGATATCAATAATAATGAATATTAAAACTAATATTTTTGGAGGGTGGGACCTATCCGGTGTAAAACGCCCTATTGGGCACTATGGATAAAGGTCCCCTCTCCAAACCTGTAAAAAAACAGAGATTTACTCACCTGGAATCCAGCGTTGGCAACTCAGCCACATATGGGCCAATCACTGGCTTTGCATACAGGAACTCCCGGCCAGTGAAGGGAGGGATTGGGAGGGAAAGTTTACATTTTTTAATTCACTGAGGGTAATAGAGAGCGTGCAATGTGAGTGGGTGGGAGGGGATTGTGATCTTCCCCTTTTAGGTGCTCTGCCTGCATGGGAGAAGATGATCACCTCTGTTGGCAGTGTGCGGTATGCGCTGATGACAGGCACAAAACATGCACAGAATTAACATTAGGCAGCCTGGGAGTGCACCTAGCCCCCAGCATGCAATTAAAACTCTCTGGATGTGCTGTGATTCAAACTGAAACACTGCTCATACATACTCCTACCACCACGACCACTTCAAATCACGGAGGTGGACATGGTGGTTGAGTAACACTTTAAGTACATTAAAATTATAACAAACAAATAGAAATTCCAATACAATATAAGTAAAGCATGCATAAAATACAAAAACATTAGACAACCTAAAAATAGAATGAGATTAGGGAGAATGAGTACCAATTCATTAATAATAAAAGAAAACAGGATTTATGCCATATAGATTAATATCTGTTATGTTTAACCACAACTAAAGTAAAAAAAAATGAAAATCAATATTAAGACCATAGTTGTAACTCAAACATCTACTTCATTTCCGATCTACTTAGATATTTCTGTAGATCACCCCCTTTTTGATGTTTAGTCACTTTTTCAATTCCAACTAAATCTAATTACCTTGGATCTGATTAATGTGTTTTTTTGTTTTGTTTTTAATATAATTGTAGAAACTATGGTTAATACAAACCCACTTAATAGTTCTAATGTGTTCACTGATACTGGTATTAAATAATCACATTGGGTTTGCTCTTGCAGTTGTTTAGTAGATAACACTGTAATTGTTCATTGTTGTCTTTACTAAACGAACAGATCCGAAATGATTCATTTTGATTAGTTAAACTCCTGTTCATTTCGATTACTGTTGTTTTTGTTTTTTTTCAAACTGCTGAATTTGTCCGAACATACATATGCACACGAGGTCTGAAAGATTGTACTATATTTATTCCAGAAACTTGGGGATTACAGCACAGTCATGTGAAATCAAATTTACTAAATGTAAATATGTATCAAAAATGCAGTCTTGTGTTTCTGTCAAAATTATATATTATACTTCCATACATAAATATCTATCTATCTATCTATCTATCTATCCATCCAGATATCAACAGCTACAAACTAGTTAAATGTTATATATAAAGTTTATTATGTCTTTATCTTTGTTCTTATTCTTATCAGTGACTCTCTGATCAATTACCATATGCTTATGTGTCTTACAGCATTGAAAGCCATTAGTCATCTCTTTTTACTTTGGAGAAGTCTGCACACAAAGTTATTGCACAATATGCTTTAAGGTAAAATGATGATGTCTGGATTGGGTTGATGGCGTCCGACCCCAATATAACTAGTAAAGCAATGAAAATGATTTGGAAAATATGTAGCAGTTATGACTGTTTGTGGCTGAATTACATATATTAGCACAAATGGTCAGATATCGAACAGGACACAGACTGTTCTTCTTTTCCCATAAACACACAAACAGTGTTTTCTCAAGTATAGGGAAAAAGAGACATGCTCACTGCAAAAACTGCATTTAATAACTTGAAGAAAAAGACTTCTGCTTGCACATAGGAATAGATGCAAAGGCTAGGTTGCAGAAATCGTAAAAAAAAATTGCAAAAGAAAAAACAGTATAATGGTTCTTTCTACTTTAAAGAAACACTATAGTGTCAGGAATACAAAGAACAATTGTGCAAGTGTGTAATATGTCTCCCTAAAAAAAAAAGTTGTTAGGGTACTGCAAGTGTCCAATCACAGGGCTTATGTAAGATGTATATAACCCCAGTGTCCAAATATACAAATGACAACTGATACATACGGTAAAAAAAGCGTCCAATAGTACTCGCAACTCTCTTCAGTGGAAAAACACTGTTCTATAAGTGTTTTAGTTCTGCAGTTCTGTGTCTAGTATTATTCAGGAGGTGCGACTGTATCCTTCTACCTTCAAAAGATAAAAAAAAAAACTATATAGTGTAACACTGTTGCATTTATTCCACAAAGATACATGGTTAAAAACTCTTACATTTCCTAAATATGAATCACATTTCTATAAATCACCAAATGAGCATATGTGATCATGCATTCAGCGCCAGTTAACGCTCTTCCTGTGTGTACCCAGAGACTTCACTCATACAGCCGGGATCATAGTCCGCAAGGTAACAGGACGTCAGTTCGAATCACCGCTCTAATCAGGAGAATGCCTGACAGCCAGACCTTAATCAAGCGCCTCATGAACTCGTTTTACCTGTTCAACCTCGCTTATTCAAGAATGGGGGGGGGGCACAGTAGGGCATTATTTATTTATTTATTTATTCTGTTTAAATATATATATTAATAAGGGTTGGAGTAATCATTTAAATATTTCATTATTGAAATTTGACATGTAAAATAAAAAAATAAATAAAAATGAGCTTACTTTTTCCCCCCAGTAATAACATCATAAAAATTACAGAAAGATGTGTTTGTTTATAATATAATAAATATATGTCAGTAATAGAAATGTGATCATTTAGATGATTTCAAATTAGCATTTATCAAAGAGATACTATATTAAAAATACTGTTTTTGTCTGGATTTTCTTTCAAGCACAAAGGGTGATGGGGAAAAAAGGTTATGCATATTTGTCAATAATTTATTCATGCAGAAGAAAACATCCTTACTGATTTATCTGATAGATACAAAAAAAATTAGATGCATGAAATAAACCCTGCCTGGATGTTTTCAACAGATGATGATATATTGGTGTCAGTCCTTATTGAATACATCAGAAGAATATAACTTAACAAATGGAAATTGAATGCATTCATTCTTGACGGCAATTTTATTCACGAGCAACAAATATCAGCCTAACAGGTGATTGGCTCTATTATGTAAGGCTTTGGAGCCTGATTGGGCTGTAGAAGTATATTCCTAGCTTTATTTTAATTTTAACTCTCTTTTACTGCAAGCTCATATTTTTCAGTAGTCTATTCACTGTACTTCCCACTATTATTTACCAAAATTACACATAAATATTAGGATATATGTACTTCTCAGCTGTAGCTATTCGTAAAACCCTACAAATATATTTGACATAATATGCAGTCACGCATGAGACAGAAGAACACAGGGGAGCAAACTAAATCATTGAAAGCAGAAAGCAAGACATATAATGTGAAACTGCTTAGAATGTAGGAATAATTGAGAGATGATACTTCCTATGGGAAGTCAAAGCGTGGTACTAAAATCAATGAAGAAGCCTTTACAAACGTGTCCCATACAAACTAAACCTGATGGAACGGTAGAAAATATTTCATTACAAGCATGTGACAGGATCAATAGGCTGAAGGAAAACATGTGGTTGAATATTTCATATGTTATGAAAAGGATGGCTCTAATGAGAAAAAAACACAATTGACAAAAACGAGAGAAAATGTGGTATATTTATTTTATATGCATAATAGAAACACTTTAATAATCATTGTAGTTGAATATAAAACTAAGTAGCTATTTAAATATTTACCTTCATATCTTATATGCACCCCTTGTTAGCCAGAATTAACTATATTTATTAATGCTATTGATTCACTCAGCTTTAAATAAAAAAGGAAACCTAATTTCTAACTAACAACACATCGGCAAAAATTGTAACTTAATATATTGAATGGGACAAGACAGGGTTGCCCCCTGTCGCCATTATTTTTTATAATGACATTGGAACCTTAAGTGAAAAAAAAATAAAAAAAGAACCAATAATCATGTCAAAATATGGAGAACAATGAATCTCCCTGTTTGCAGATGACATACTTCTAACACTCACGAATCCAACTAAATCCCTTCCTGCAGTCCTTTCTTTCCTCAGCAAAAATGGGAATTGGGGACACACACAGAACATGCATTTCCAAGTAGTGGTGCTGCTGTAAAAAACAAAACTTGTTTAAAATACAGTTAAAGGAGCGCATACACAAACAAAAATACAGCTTTACATTTAACAAAGCAACTGAAAATCACCTATCTTAGCAAATAAATATGGGGATTCAGTTACTCCATATGGCCATATAGTGTCAAGCCTAATATCGGTGGATCCTACACTCATTTTAACATAGGAGATTTACATGCTATCTTGCAATACTTACTTGCAGCATAAAATGCTTCAGGAGACTCCTTGATTTAAGCTTTCCTGTGGTCACGTCCTCTTTCCTCAGCAACTATGGTAAAGTATCATTATATAAAAACAATATAGCCAAGACTCTTTCATTCTCTTCCAAGTTCTTCCATTCAATGTACCTCACACTGAGATTATGACTCTCCAGACTCTTTACATATTTGATTGGAGACAAAAAAAACTAACTTACCTAGGAGTTCAATTGACATTAAACTTTCACTCCCGTATTCAAGAAAACCACTACAAATGAATCACTAAACTACAGACCATGATTAACAACTGGACAACCCACAATTTATCACAGGTTGGTTGTATTCACTCTGTGAAGGATTTTCCATGTATTTGCCTGTGGGCCCTCAGTTAAACCCTCTCCCTGCTGTTTTAATGCCTGTATCCGTTCGGTTCAATATGTATGAAAGAAATGTATCCGTTTACCGAACAGAGACCACACACCCTGGGTAGCAATCAGCATTAGAACACAGAGAAACCGCAACTTAACTGCTACTAGGTGGCCGCCATTCGACATACGAACACGTGGCGAGAACAAAGGATGGCGGCCATCTTAGAACTCACGAACGCGGTCAGCGGGACTTATGCAGGGATTGCCTGGAACTAATTTTGGCATGGCAACCATGCGAACGCCCGGTCCCCATGGAAGTCCTGAATGAATACGTTCCATTCCACGAATCAAACTGGCGTTCGGTAGATAGAATCTACCGAATGAGGGTAACGTTCACATGTAATCAGCTGCACCATACGAACGGTGGTTTTTGTGTAGTTAGAAGTGAACGGAGACCGGCTCTTGCTACTGATTCTATGGAACTCTAGATCGGATACCTCCACATGGCAAGCCGGTTAAACTTCCACACGATGTGACACGGAAACTACCGAACGGAAATTCGTGAAATTTGGATATATGACCACCAGTATCCTCAGCTACCCAGGGATGTTGAAATTATGTTTGTATGTTGTATAAAAAGTACTTTTCTGAAATTGTTAAAAACTGTAAATGTTCTGGCCAGCAGACAATTGAGCTGTGTGTATTGTTAAAACTCAATTATCTAGCCTGGCCCAGAGGAGGAGTTTTATGTTGCATAAATTGTGAGTTCTGTGTGCCAGTAAATCAGTCTTGTTCCAGCATTAAGCTTTGGCTCATGTGTGGATTATTCGGCGATTCCAGGGATATTTCTACTCGTGGAGTATTGGGTGATTTTCTTTTATGGGAAGAAGGGAATACTTGACGGAATAACGGATTGTAGCGTCACACACTCCATCAAGATGAGTGCGTTACCACTGATCTTAAATTGATTCTGCAGCATCCTGATTCAACTACCTAAATTCATCCTACAATGTCTACAACTTACTCTGAATGCCCACATTTGGAAAAAAAGAGTAGCCATGGTGACTATTAGAAGGGCTCCAAAGATGGGTTTTTTGGTTGATCCAGATATCGCGGCTTACCATGTGGCCTTTATCGTAGCTCAAACATTGGCTACTACAACCGAAACAAGGTACTTCGAGGTGACTGTAGAAAGAGCACATTTCACTTCATACAGGGAGTGCAGAATTATTAGGCAAGTTGTATTTTTGAGGATTAATTTTTATTATTGAACAACAACCATGTTCTCAATGAACCCAAAAAACTCATTAATATCAAAGCTGAATATTTTTGGAAGTAGTTTTTAGTTTGTTTTTAGTTATAGCTATTTTAGGGGGATATCTGTGTGTGCAGGTGACTATTACTGTGCATAATTATTAGGCAACTTAACAAAAAACAAATATATACCCATTTCAATTATTTATTTTTACCAGTGAAACCAATATAACATCTCAACATTCACAAATATACATTTCTGACATTCAAAAACATAACAAAAACAAATCAGTGACCAATATAGCCACCTTTCTTTGCAAGGACACTCAAAAGCCTGCCATCCATGGATTCTGTCAGTGTTTTGATCTGTTCACCATCAACATTGCGTGCAGCAGCAACCACAGCCTCCCAGACACTGTTCAGAGAGGTGTACTGTTTTCCCTCCTTGTAAATCTCACATTTGATGATGGACCACAGGTTCTCAATGGGGTTCAGATCAGGTGAACAAGGAGGCCATGTCATTAGATTTTCTTCTTTTATACCCTTTCTTGCCAGCCACGCTGTGGAGTACTTGGACGCGTGTGATGGAGCATTGTCCTGCATGAAAATCATGTTTTTCTTGAAGGATGCAGACTTCTTCCTGTACCACTGCTTGAAGAAGGTGTCTTCCAGAAACTGGCAGTAGGACTGGGAGTTGAGCTTGACTCCATCCTCAACCCGAAAAGGCCCCACAAGCTCATCTTTGATGATACCAGCCCAAACCAGTACTCCACCTCCACCTTGCTGGCGTCTGAGTCGGACTGGAGCTCTCTGCCCTTTACCAATCCAGCCACGGGCCCATCCATCTGGCCCATCAAGACTCACTCTCATTTCATCAGTCCATAAAACCTTAGAAAAATCAGTCTTGAGATATTTCTTGGCCCAGTCTTGACGTTTCAGCTTGTGTGTCTTGTTCAGTGGTGGTCGTCTTTCAGCCTTTCTTACCTTGGCCATGTCTGAGTATTGCACACCTTGTGCTTTTGGGCACTCCAGTGATGTTGCAGCTCTGAAATATGGCCAAACTGGTGGCAAGTGGCATCTTGGCAGCTGCACGCTTGACTTTTCTCAGTTCATGGGCAGTTATTTTGCGCCTTGGTTTCTCCACACGCTTCTTGCGACCCTGTTGACTATTTTGAATGAAACGCTTGATTGTTCGATGATCACGCTTCAGAAGCTTTGCAATTTTAAGAGTGCTGCATCCCTCTGCAAGATATCTCACTATTTTTGACTTTTCTGAGCCTGTCAAGTCCTTCTTTTGATCCATTTTGCCAAAGGAAAGGAAGTTGCCTAATAATTATGCACACCTGATATAGGGTGTTGATGTCATTAGACCACACCCCTTCTCATTACAGAGATGCACATCACCTAATATGCTTAATTGGTAGTAGGCTTTCGAGCCTATACAGCTTGGAGTAAGACAACATGCATAAAGAGGATGATGTGGTCAAAATACTAATTTGCCTAATAATTATGCACTCCCTGTATACTGAAGCTCAGTTGTTGTGGTCCCTGAAGCACCTATGCCTGAAATTGGAAAATATGTTGGCAACGTCATGCTTTGCCCTTAAGATCTGGAGACTATGGGTATTGAAACTTCTGAAACCATATTCTCAACACTACAATAACTAACCCAAAACACTACTGTTGGCCAGGGCAGATCCCCCAGGGTTCTCTGTTCCCCATTTCATCCCATAGCCACATACCTTCCTTTCTTTTCTAGTTTTTTTTCCCTCTTCTTTATCTTCTCTCAGTTAGCACATGATTTGGTTTACTGAAAAGAGAAATTATCAAAGAATATGTATATATTGTACCTCCAAGATAACAACAATAAAACATTGTTACAGCATTGATCTGATGCTACATTATAAATAAAATATTTTCCTCAAAAAATATGTTATGTACAATAATAATTTCTCTTGTATTGTTAAACTGCTGTTGAAATACAATATAACCTCTGTGATTTCACACTTACCTTTTTACATAAAGATTATACATAAAAAATGACATACACATATATCAATGTTACAATTAGATACCAAATATTTTTGTCTGTCCTTGAAATTGACTTCAACAGGCACCGAAAGTTCCATACACATATGTAAGATGCACGTGTAAGTGTCTTTTGTCTGTGAATATATTGGCAAAATACTGAAATGTTGGACACATTTTGTAAATATTCTTGCAATGTCTTCTCCAAACATTACTTCAAACAAATGCAGCCAACTGTCTGTTGGTTTAAATAATGTAAAAAAAAAATGTCACTTCCTTACAGAAAATAAATGTAGACCACACAACTAATGATCTATTAATGTAATAATGGAAATATATTTTCTACAGTCCTTTAAGCGCCTATGTTCTTAGTAGTGGTTTAACATTACTAAAGCTCTTAGGTAAACATTGGGCAAATTCCAGACTTTACTACAATGTTATTATTGTTTAACTATATGATGACAGATACCTTTTTCCTAGACCAGACCATCCCTGTGCCAAAACCCATACCACACCTTACCGATGAATGCATATAACAGACATGGGCAAACTGCACTCGCGAACTGCATGCGGCTCTTTAGAGGGTCCAATGTGGCTCACAAAACCTTTCAGGGCCGGCAAAGCCATAAGGTGGCACAAGCGGCTGCCTTAAGGCGCACTGGCCCAGGGAGTGAAGTATCCAGCTTATCAGCAGGAGGAGATAATGGAGACAATGGGGGACCTATTGTCCTCTCCCTGACCCTAAGCAGTGTGTGGGGGCCCTAAATAACAATAAGAAGGTGGACATATTGTCCTCCCCCCCCACCCCCACCCCTGAGCGGTGGGTGGGGACCCTAAATTATCCTCCTACCCTAAGCACCACCTCTGAGTGGCGGGTGGGGGCCCTAAATGAAAATGTGGGGGGAGACCTATTTTCCTGCCCCCTGACCCCACCCCTGAGCAGCGGGTGAGGGCCCTAAATTACAAGCAAACCCATTTACAATAAGACCTATTTTCCTGCCCCCCTTACAATAAAACCTATTTTCCTGCCCCCCAGCCCCTACCCCTGAACCGCGGGTAGGGACCCTAAATGAAAATGTGGGAGGGTGGACCTGTTGTCTTCCTCCCCAGCCCCCACGCCTGAGCGGCAGGTGGGGGCTCTTAATAACAATAAGGGGGGGACCCTTTTGTCCTCCCCCCGGCACCACCCATGAGCGGCGGGTGGGGGCCATAAGTGAAAATGTTAACCCCCCGGCGGCGCAGACTGAGCTGTGTAATTTGACTCACAACTTTCTGATTGGTTGTATTGAAAGCAACCAATCAGAGTGTTGCTATGAGTCAAATTACACAGCATGAGAAAATTCCATAGAGCTTAGAAATTCTCAGAGCATTCTGTGAGGTATATTTAGTGACTTACCTGCTAGTCTCTTTATTTACCTGTGAGAGCACTCTGATTGGTTGGCTTAAACCAACCAATCAGAGTGCGCTGAGTAATTTCTATGTTTTTTTGAATTTTCCCATGCTGTGTAATTTGACTCATAACAACATTCTGATTGGATGCTTTCAATCAACCAATCAGAAAGTTGTGAGTCAAATTACACAGCTCAGTCTGCGCCACTGGGGGGTTAACATTTTCAACATCGTGCACCCCATCACGAACATTGTCTGCTGAAAGGAGTCAGCCTGGGTGTATGCCTCATCTGTTAGGGTCAGAACCTGGGCGAGTGGCCCGACAGCAGGAGCTTATCCTGGGCTCCCTTGAAACCTTTCTCGACCCCTTTCCTTGGGTCTCTACCCCCTCATGCCATGAAGACCAGTATCATCTGGTCAAATTCTGGGGTATTGGTGACCTTATCCGAAGTGCACTATGATCTCAGCTGCTTGCAGACCTCCTTGTACAGTGCCTTTCATAGCCAGAAGTGCATGTATCCAATCTCCCAAGCATGGGTGGCGAATGTTTCTCGTGTCAAACAGCGTTGACCCGTGGTGTCAAAAAAGAGCTTGCCATCCAGCTGCACCGAAACCAGCTCTTCCTCCACATCACCCACATGCTGGGGCTCACCTAGAAAGGTCTCCTTCACAAAGGAGTTGGGACCCCAAGTCCAGTGATCTGAATAGGGATCTTCTGCTTGCCACTGAACGAGAAACGATAGTGAGGGTTGGACCTCCTGCTCCTCATCCGAGGAAGCATCATAATTTGGAGGGTTTACAGGCAGTGTATATTTTCCCTTCTTTAGGGGTGCTTTACCCTTAGTATATTTAAATACATATACAGTAAGAAAAGAAAGAAATCAATCAAGTAAATAAGTAAAATTAATAAATATAAGACTCATATACAAATTTGTGTTTTCCTTGCCCAAAGCTTTCCTGGAACAGAGAGACTGGTACTTTGATAAGGCAGTGAGCATTAAGAGTTTTCTATTATTTGTTCCCTTTTTTATTTTATCTGTATATGTAAGTAAAATGTTTGTAATCTAGTTTTATATCTTTGCACTGTGATTATTTTTGTTTCTACTAAAGTTCCTTAATTCACTTATGCCTTTTTCTGATACAAGAATCCCATTACTGAAAAGACAGAAGAGATAGAATAGTACTGTGATTTTATAGACAATTTTGCTGAACTGTATTTTGTGGGTTTTTAAATCTGATTTAGTGGGGGTAACCTAAGGTACTCATATACAAATTATCTTGCTTGTAGCAGCTTTTATAGATGTGAATCAAGTCACGTTTTTAAGTGTGGTGGTGATGTTCAGGGCAGCGGACTTTATTTGCAGATACTGGATCCTAGGAACCAAAAATAAGTCTGACTGCTTGTTTTAAGTCAATAATATTTTTTTTGCCTTTTATGAATTTGATGAGCTTTAATTACGTCTGAGACTATATTACTACGTACATAGCTATGTAAATATGTTAATGGATAGTTTTCACACATTTACAAAAATAATAATTGTAATTTTATCGAGTGATGTAAGGTTACTTTTTAAGTTGTTTACTTGTCATTTATATAATCATGCTCATTGAAAATTCTGTTGCCCTTTTGAGTAATTACCAGCTACAACTCACACAACCCTAGCATTTTACTGCACTTTAAAGGTTTTGCTTTTGTAGAGAATCTAAAGATGAGCTAACATTTATGTTTGAACAGCATAAGTTCTTTTTTCTCATATTAAATATTTCATTTCTCTTACAATTTTCAACTGTAAATGTAATTTTTATGTGGAAGAAAACATAATTGAAGGTTTTTTTGTTTTATTTTTTAACCCCTTAAGGACACATGACTGAAATATTCCATCATGATTCCTTTTTATTCCAGAAGTTATGTCCTTAAGGGGTTAATTCTTTTGAATATTTCAGTATTTTTTTTATAAATGTGTGGCATCTAGGCCAAAATTTATATTGGCATCCCCCCCAAAGAGTATAATTTTTGTTTTGTGTCTCTCTGCAATACCCCTAAACTCATTTGTTAGGTGAATTCCAGACACACAAATATTGATATTTATTTACACACACTCACTCACACACATGCTCACATTCATATACACACACAAACATTCACACAAAGATGCTCGCATAGAAGAAAAAGGAAACAAACACAGAACATACAGCTGTAAAAAACAGATGTATCGAACTGCGGATGACTGGAAATAATAAAGTAGTCAAAAACAGATAATACCATATATGGTGAAAAAGCTAGATCTCCCTATAAAACTTAAGAAATAGATAGAAATGTCATAAACCCTTAATAATGATAATATATCCTAATCTATAGAAGCAGTACTTAAGACAGCTATTCTGAGCTTTAATATATCAGACTCTGCGTTGTCACTGCTTTATTAGACTAATACATCCAACAGGGAAAAAGGGAAAGAAAAATTGTAGTAAGTATTCAGTATCTACCACTTTAAAGAATGCCTCCAGAGTGTAGAAATACTTAATATCTCCAAGGCAGTCCCAGTCGATATATGGACTAATATATTAACCTCAGAGTATCCATGTATAAAGTATTCCACACACACGTACAATAGAAAATGAAAAAATAGGCTATAAATACATATATATAGTAGAAAGAGGTGAAAAACATAGATATTGTGAAGCTTAGAATGCTCATGGCATAGCTATGAACAGAATGTTAGCCAGGACAGATAAACAAGATAGATATTCAGTAACTAAAGCTGCCTAAACTTGTAGCATCCTAGAATGTAACAATGTATCTAATTGTAAAGATATTGTATTGGCTAAATATGACTGAACCTCTTTCAGTGGTAGAAAAAAATATCTATTTAAACATCAAAAGAAAAAAGGTGAAATAATTACAGTGCCATACTGTGAATAAGTGTAATGTCTAAAAGAGACAAAAAAACGCCTGACGCACGTTTCGGTGCTACTCGAAGCACCTTTGTCAGAGGCAAATGAGATACTGCTCGAAGAGTCCTTTATATAACCTATATTGTATGTCCATCAACCAATAGGCGCCCTGTCTCGATAGGGGGCGTGGCTGGCATTTCGCGCGCCGGATAGACCTGTTCGGCATAGTTAGCTCAGGGACGTTAGATAAAGTGGGACGGACAAAGTGTAATCAGTAAATTAGGCTCCACCTACTTTTCTCCGTGCACAATGTCCTTATGCTGCTATCTTTTATTATTCCATAATCAGGATTTTTAGACAATGTAAGAAACTGTTACAAAATACTTATTCAAATACTATCATTCTGGATTACTTGTGAATTTACAATAAGGGAATAAAACATATCTATTAAATAGAAAGTATGCATTTAAAATAAAAATAAAAATAAATATGAAATATGAATATTCCCTTTACTATAATCATACAACATACCTATTGTACAGAAGTGTATACAAAAATAAATATATATATATATATATATATATATATATATATATATATATATATAATTCACTATAAGTATCCTTGATAGTTGAATAGGTTCAACAGAAATTTCTCCATAATGATAGCTAAATATGGAGTAAAGCAGGGAGACCAATATTTACTAAAGCACTATATAGAAATAGGGTAATGGACTACATATATTGTTAATGAGCAAACTCAAAAATGAAAGAAAAAGCATAAATAATATAAATTATATAAATAAAAAAGACAATGTTTAAAACTACTTTTTGCAATAAATATACTTGAATCTCGCATACACATACAAACACACACACAAACATTCATACACCCACACATTTACATACACACACTCACATTCATATACACATAATCACATTCCTACACACACATTCACACACTCACACAAAAGCACTCATACTCATACTCACATTCATATAAACACATACATTAGATTTTTATTTAGACTTTTATCCCCGGCATCTGGTTTGCCGCTGTAGTCAGTGTGTGCACTGATTGCACAGTTCTATGCAGCTCTATACTGATGCAGGGACTGGGGTGGTGTAACCTATTGGCTTGCGGCATTAGTACAGGCTTACGATGGAGCTGCACAGGCAGAATACAGATTGATCCCTGTAGCTCTTCTGCTGCCCATTCTGCGGGGTGCTCAGTTGAATTTGGCAAAACAGGCACTAGAAATATGCAATTCATTTCGGTCCGAATATGAATTCAGACGGTTTTCGGGCAATTCGGACATTCAAGTACTTCCGAATGTCCGAATTTGCGAAGTGCCGAATTACCGAGGTCCCGAAGTTCTGAAATTATCGAATTTCCGAAGTGTCGAAGTGCCGAAGTTCCGAAGTTGCCGAAGTGTAAAAGTGACGAAGTGCCGAATTTCCGAAGCACAGTATTGCCTAAGTACTAATATACTTACCCAGTGAAAGAAGAAGAATGTTACATTGTAAACAATTTTAAATAAAAAGTATACAAACATAGCCAGGATTCAGCTGTAAGCATTTGCAACACTTACAACAATCAAGTAACATACATTCATAAAAATGTAAGTTACTTAGCCAGTCAATGTAATGACAGGAATGAATAAGTAGATAACGCCCTAATTCCCACGATATTAGGGAGCTATCTATTAAAAGGCTGAAAGATCTAAATTGGTCTTTCAGCCAAATTTACTAATACTAAGTAAAGATGACGCACGAGTGGGGGCTTTTAAACTAAATGGGGGACCTATTTCCCCCCCCCCCGGTCCCCACTCCTGAGTGGCGGGTGGGGGCCCTAATGTAAAATAATGGGGGGGGGCTATTGTCCTCCCCCTGGGCCCCCACCCCAGAGCGGCAGATGGGAGCCCTAAATCAGAATAGGGGGGGGAGCTAATGTCCTCCCCCCTGGCCCCCACCCCTGAGCGGCGGGTGGGGGCCTTAAATACTAATAAGGGGGGGACCTAATGTCCTCCCCCCTGGCCCCCACCCCTGAGCGACGGGTGGGGGCCCCTAAATTGGAATAAGGGGGGGGACCTAATGTCCTCCCCCCTGGCCCCCACCCCTGAGCGTTTGATGGGGGCCCTAAATACTAATAAGGGGGGGCCTAATGTCATCCCCTCTGGCCCCCACCCCTGAGCGGCGGGTGGGGGCACCTAAATACTAAAAGGGTCCCCCCTCACGGGTGGGGGCTTGGGAGGGGGGACCCTATTTTTTTTTAACTGTTTACTAGGCATAACCCTACTCGCGGTATAGTAATTAATTACTTAGTATTAGTAAATTCCCCTGAAAGACCAATTTAGGTCTTTCAACCTTTTGGTAGATAACTCCCTAATACCATGGGAATTAGGGAGTTATCTACTAAGCGGCTGCAGGAGAAGTCACAAAGTCCCGAAATTCTAAAGTTCCGAAGTGGCGAAGTTGCCGAATTTCTGAAGTGTTGAAGTGCCGAATTGCCGAAGTCCCGAATAGCGAAAGTCCCGAATTTTGGAATGCCGAACCAAACCGAAAATTTTCCCCAGGCACTTGCTGTGTGGTTCCATCGCTGGTAGGCAGGTGCCTGCTTTGGGGAGATGGGGGTGCTCTTTAAACTGCACCCCATCGCCACAGTTAGAACACTACTGTGTCTGTCTCTGTGTATCTATATATCTATTGTCTGTCCATGTGTCTATACATCTATCATTTGTCTGTCTGTTTTTCTTTTCCTCTATACAATTAGCATCTGTCTCTGCCTTTCTATCTATATTTTGTCTGTCTTTATGTCTCTTTATACAGTACATCTATGATCCGTTTGTTTTTTTTGTTTGTTTTTGCCGGTCTATTTGTCTGTATTGTGTCTAATAATTTTAATGCATGTTGGGTTAGAAAAGTAAAATATTGGTTCTGCCTTTTTAAAAATGAAAGAATGATTAACCAGATATAAACAAAATATACATTTAACATAAGAACAAAACAAAAAAGGAGGGGTAAAATGAGGCTGGAAACCTAAGAGCAATTAGTCATATATCCTAACACATCTATTTGGATGTTCATCAGTCCCTTTATCAGCAATTTGACTTCACATGGTTCATTTTGATTGATTGTGATTCTTTTTGTGGCGCTCATTTATTCTGCGCTTATCTGCTTTCTTCTTTTAATGGTCTTGGCAATCCCCACTCATCCATCAATAGGATGTGCTCCAGCTTACAAATAACCTTTGAAGAAACATAACATTGACAAAAAGGTCATATGGCACTGCACAGTTTGCAGAGGTATAAAGTCACATCAAATAAACCACTAAAGGATGCAATGATACAGTTCAAGGGTGACTTTCACCCATTACGTGCCAGTATACTGAGTAATGCATGGCAAATACTTGAACAGTCAAAAGTTTATTGATCTATTGTGATGCTACTAAACTATATAAAGTCTCCCGGTGCATTCAAAATTACTATCTATATCATTAACTGTGTATGTAAACACGCACAATCACGCCAATATTACATATATATTTGTAGAAGTTTGATTTTATTGAAGACACAGAGGCTCATATTATGCTGCACTCTTTCTTTATTTTCCCTCGGCAGCAAAGAAATTGTTTTTTTAACAAAGTGTAAAAAACATAAAAAAAGTTTTGTATTCCGGCAGTCAAATTATTACGGCGTTCACGCTCTGTGGGTGTTTAGTAGTGTTGCTGACGTTCGGACGGATGGGTTACTCAACCCTGGGGAGTTGGGTTAGATACTTCTCCATATATATTTTATATTTGTTTATATTCTGTGGCCTGTGTAATGTCTGCTTTTGTAAACTATGCAATCTAATAGGGATCTGCCTGCTTCTACTGGATCACAGGCTACCCCTTAAATTCCTTTGGGTTTTCTCCAATGGTCTCTGCAGATGAGGCGGATTTTGCTATCTCAGATGAGATGCAATCTATTCTCGACACTAGCATGTCCAAATCGATGTCCAAAGCATTAGCCTCTGCCATGGACGTTATGTCTACGTCTTTATCCAAAACGTTTACACATGCCTTATTACAAGCTCAAATGTTAGTCCCTCTGACCTCTCAGATGGTCGTGATACCTCCTGATTCTCAGACCTCTCAGCCAGGCCGTAAAGCACGGGCAAAAACAAAACATGCCTCCAAAACTATTAAGATGGACAGTATAACACCTGTCAAAGATGGCACACGTGTGAATCCACCGTACAAAAGAGCCACTGGCCAGGTTATGGAAACGGGCTAAAGCCTAACCTGATTCTTTTGAGTCAGAACTCAGTGACGAAGAGGTGTATGATCAGGAGTCTGCTTTGGACCCATTTGATGATTTATCTGACCCTGAGTCAGACTATGCAATAAGGGAAGGTGAAATCCTCTCTCGTGTTTAACCCTCTGATGGGGCTTCAAGCACTGAAGTGAGTTGTCCTTTGTTATCTGAGCAGAGAAAATTCCAGATCCACAGGGTGGAGCCTTTTTTTACCCTAATAATTGACGTCATCCTAGATCGGCTGAAATGGTCGCCTGCTGTGCATTTGGCATGCTATATTGCTGCTGTGTGCGCAAACCCCTTAAAAAGGCACCCGTAATAAGTTGAGGGCTTTATGCCCACTCCCCACAGTACCTGACCAGGTTGATTCTAAGATCGCTCAATTTTTAGGCAAATCTGGCTGGAAACCCAGAAAGGGTCTAGACTTCTCACTCCGTAATTGCCAGGACAAAATCCTGGATATTTTGGGCCCTGCTGCCAAAATCTTTGAGGTAGTGGAAGGGGCTTTGGCCCTTGATCAGCCCTTAGACACGCTGATCATCTGTGGATAGATTCAGTGCGTGATTTGCCTGGTCGGCAATGCTAATACGGCACTAGCCACTGAACGGCCACTGGAAGTCTATTCTCTTAACAATTGAGTCAAAATTGGTGAACCAAGTGCTTAATGAACCAGGCACTTAGGTCAAGGGTTTTCTCATTAGGGGATTCCTTTATTAAAGACTTAAGATCATATGTTCAAACTTTCATGGCCTTTCATGGCCTTAGATAAAGGTCAAACCAATATGAATCTATTTCCACCCTAAGGTTTTTGTCGGGGCTTGAAGAACCAGGAGTTGTCTGTCCGATCATTATCCAAGAGGTTCGTTTAGATCGAACCGAGTTTCCTACACAGGATGAAGCAATTTTCCTGAACAAAGATCCACGTCAACATTCTTTCCACAACGTGGCCGGCCATGGGTTGCTCGAGGCACACAAGGTGCTCCTTCGGGACGCCGCTCCTATGGTAAGTGTTTTCAATCACCTTTCTTCACTAATAGCTGTGGGGGGCAGACTAATTTTTCACATGTGTGGGCCCTTATTACATTGGATTCTTGGGTTCTCCAGACTGTACACAGTTATTACATAGATTTCATCTCTCTGCCTGTACAATGCTCACCCCCAGAAGAATTGTTTTTTCCCAACTAGACACAGACCTCATCTCCAAAGAGATACAAGATTTGATGCACAAACATGCCATCTCAGAGGTTCCACTCAATACTCCAGGTTATGTAAGCAATTTATTTTTGGTTCCCAAAAAGGGAGGAGGTGTTCGTCCATTGATCAACTTAACTCAACCGTCATGTAACGTACAATCAATTCAAAGATTTGCTACAACCGGCAGACTAGATGGCCAAATTGGATCTAAAAGACGCTTACCTTATGGTCCCCATCTTAAATTGACATTCAGACTTCCTACAGTTCGTTTTGTAAGGATGCAAATGGAGGTTCAAGTGCCTACCATTCAGATTGTCCTCCACCCCATGGTGCTTCACAAAACTCATGAAGCCCGTAGTCTCCTTGTTGCAAAGCCTAGGCGTAAGCTTCATCATATACCTAGACGACATCCTGATTTTAGCTTAGACTGTTGCCCTTCTAGAAACTCATCTCTTGTGGACCTTCACCTTGTTAAAGAATCTAGGTTTCCTAGTCAATTGGGCAAAGTCCATTCTGACTCAATCGCAACGCATCGAGTTCTTAGGACTCATAGTAGATTCCACCCATCAAACCCTTCACCTACCAACAACAAAACTGATGACCATCAGGAAGGAAATTTGTTGCACGCACGCAGCTACCTGGCTCTCCCTCAAACACCTGGCATGTATGATTGGTCTCCTGGCAGCCTCTATACAGGCAATATTCCCAGGCCCCCTTCACTAAGGAAGGGGGTGCTTCGTATGAGTATTTGTTGGTTCTAGACACAGAAGGGAGAGCCGAGCTCCAGTGGTGGCTTCTTCACATGGAGGCATCGAATGGACGCGCCATATTTGATACAGTCCCAGACCTAATCATAGAGTCAGACGTGAGCTTATACAGTTGGGGTGCTCATTGTGGAAACATTACAACAGGAGGAAGATGGTCGGATGTAGAATCAACACTCCACATAAACTGCTTGGAACTTCTTGCCGGGTCCATTGCAGTACGCAACCTGTCCCTTACTCACTCCACCTGCACCATATTGCTCAAGATGGACAATGTATTGGCCGTCCGATACATCAACCAACTGGGTGGTACGAAATCCAATTTCCTGATGAACATGGCTCATGACTTCTGGCATTTTTGCCTGACACACGGCATATCAATTACAGCAGAATACATCCCCGGCCTTTCAAACTCAACAGCGGATTGGTTTTCCCCACACAGCGACTGGCATCTGAATCCTGAAGTTTTCCGGAAGATCTGGGACCTCTGGGTTCCCTTAGAAGTGGACCTCTTTGCTTCCCATCTGAATACTCAGCTACCCAAGTTTTCTAGCTGAAGATCAGACCCCACGGCAGTGGCGACAGATGCCTTTTACCAAGTTTGGGCTCTCAGGAAGAACTACTCATTCCCTCCGTTTGCTCTCATACCTCGTTGCCTCTTCATCAATGATGCCAAGGCAGCACCTTAGTGCTTGTGACCCCTCTGTGGCCATCCCAACCGTGGTTCCCATCTTTACTGGAGATGGTAATGGACTGCCCATGCCTCCTTTCATCCCTTGATTATCTTCTCCAAGATCTGGATGGTCGGCGTCATCCTCTGATACTCCAAGGTATGTTATGTCTCATGGTATGGCTACCTTCAGGGGACCCTGGTCCATCAGCTCCACAATCAACTATTAGACTTCTCCAGGGTGCATGGACACCCAGGATGAGACAAGCTTATAGAGCTGTTTGGGGCACATGGACTAGTTGGTGCCTGGAATTAAATTTGGATTCCATATCGGCTCCTCTGATGAATGTCCTACATTTCCTCACGTCCCTCTTTGACAAAGGTAAAGCCTACCGTACTGTAAACCTGTTCAGATCAGCTGCTGGACACCAAGGTATCGATGGTGCCTCAGTAGGACACCATCCTTTTGTATGCTGACTTCTTCGTGGGATCGGTTTTGCTCGCCCTTCACTACCACGTTATTCGGTCCTGTGGGACGTTTTTCTGGCCCTAATCTTTTTCTAGTCTTGGCCAGAAAATGCTTTGTTGTCCCTTAAACAACTTTTGCTCAAACTAGTCATGTTATTCTGTTTAATCTCTTGTAAGACAGTCTCAGACGTTCGAACATTAGATTTCAGTGCTCGTTCCTTTACTCCTGAAGGTGTACTTTTTGACATATCCCGAAGCACTAAGACTTCCTCCAAGTCAGTATTATATCCTGCTTTCCCTGAGAGATCTCAACTTTGTCCTGTTGCATGCTTCCATGACCATGAGACATGTACCGCTTCTCTGCATGACCCCTCTCAACCTCAACTTTTAATTTCTTTCCACAAACCACACCTGCCGGTGTCTACACCTACCCTTGCCCACTGGGTCAGGTGGATTATGTCTTTGGCGGGTATTGATACCTCCATGTTTTCACCCCATTAGATTCAAGGGGTGATGGCCTCTAAGGCTTCCTCAGTGGGTTGTCACCTAGAGGATATTTTGAAAGCGGATGATTGGTGTTCAGAATCCAGGTTCTGGAACTTTTATTTCAGACCGAGTCAACATTTTGCAGGAAATGTAATTTCCCAGCTTTAAACTAGCATAATATGAGCCTCTGTGTCTTTAATAAAATTCCCAGATTTTACTATTAACATGACATAAAGTCATGATTTTATTAATGACATGGAGGCGAGTATTATTCCACCCTGGTGGATTCTATTAAGCTTCTAGGTAAGTAAGTTGATATAAGGTTTACGGTAAATCATTTATTGATATGTGTGTTAAGCCTGTTATATCGGTCATGCTTCATAATTAGTTGAGGGCACTGAATGTCGTTATGCTTAGTCTGGACACCCTAATAGTCTGATGCTTAGAAGTTAAGTATGACAATTTATTTTACGCTTGATATTACCATATTTCTTTCTCTATCTATTCCAGCTTGACTTCACTCTTCAAGTCTTTTTCGAATATGACGACCGCCGATTGAAGTCATTGATATACTATTGGTTTACTTGTTCTCTGTTTGTTGGATTATCGTTTGGTCCTATCTTTATCGGGATAACAAGAAAGAGGAAGTAGTTGGTTTGGCTCTGCCCATTATACCACAGTAGAGTTGCTGATTGCTGACCCTGTTACTAGGACATGTGATTCTTTTTTTTATGTTTTTTACACTTTGTTAATAAACTATTTATTTGCTGCTGAGGGAAAATAAAGAAAGAATGCAGCATAATACTCGCCTCCGTGTCATCAGGACTTTATGTCATGTAAATAGTAAAATGTGGGAATTATATTTTAAATTCCATATTGCACTGTGTGTGATATTACACCATACATTAAAATTAATTGTTATCTAAGATGATAATTGGGACATGCATATCTTGGCCGACTCAGGATTAGAGGGAGTTATAATTCTGTGCCAGTAGGTGTTATATTTGGCTGATGTTATCAGTTTAGCCCATATCCTACTAGTGGTATTATCCCAGAATCTAATCACAGGTAGAGTGGCTGAATGGACATTCCAGGCTGGAAAAGAATCTATTCAATTTTTTAAACTCATCGTATAAATAATTATGCATTAAAAAAATAAGCAATAAGAGCCTAACCAAAATAATAAAATATTTAAAAAGATGCTCACATATGAAGTGGCTTTCACACACTTCGTATCATGGGGCTCAGCCCCAACTACCTGTTGAACATAAAAATAAATAAATAGTGTAATAACCATTGGAGCTAAGTATACGGCTCTAATGTTAGCATGCAATATATGCAAGTACTGCTTATTAACACCGTGAAATTAGTCACAAAAATTCCACAACAAAGCACCTGAGGAAAACGCAATTTGTGTTGAAACACGTTGTGCTTTGACTGTGGACTTATATGATACCAAGCAAATTATGCTGTAAGGTTTTTATCAATTGTTGTATTAAGTTGTGATACTTTATCGTACAACTGGTACTTCTTGTAGCTTTCCACTTCTGAGGATTAAAGCTGCTATCAATAACCTCCAATAACCTCTGGCAGAGGATCCTGCATATCACACTCAAGTGCATATACCTGAGCCAGTACTATATACAGGCTCTAGAAAATGTGAGTGTAATACCTTCTAAA
Organism: Pelobates fuscus; assembly: GCF_036172605.1. Lineage (NCBI taxonomy): Eukaryota > Metazoa > Chordata > Amphibia > Anura > Pelobatidae > Pelobates > Pelobates fuscus. The sequence continues at coordinate 67,435,003 of NC_086320.1, read as the reverse complement.
TTGTTTGTTTTTTCACTAAGTACCTACATTTAGCTGCTATATTGCCCTATGCGATTGTGTTTTATCTTTGTAGCTACCATCCAGGAATCTCTTAAAAGGGTATATTGAAACGTGTATGTGCGCTGTTCACTTTTTTATTTTTACGTTTTAGCTTTTTCACTCTCTTTTCAGACATTAGAAATGTAACAGTCATTAGCCTACCCATGACATAACTCACAAATATAACTTAACTTACTGATTTGATTAGCAGATGTTAAATCTCTCAGTGCACACCAGCTGTTCTGCTCATACCAGATGTTTCAGGGATTTGTAATTATATTATCAGCTTTTTGCTTATGAACTACAACTATCACAAACCTGCAATTCCCGCAGCTATTTATTTGAGAAACACTGATAAAAGCAAAGAGCAGAACAGGTAGACTTATGGAGCAAAGACATCACATGGCTCTTTTCAGTAACCAACAAGAAGGAAGTGCTTTAGAATACAAGAGGGGGCAGTAGGCAAACCGGTGATAAATATAAAGGAAGCCTAGCCTTAGTCTTTACCATAATTATGTAACATCATCAAATTATGTAAATTAAAGATATATAATACATAAGCATGTATTAGAGGTAAATGAGCCCACCTGGAGACATCACATGTGTTAAGTAACCAAAAAATTCAGGTTTTAAGTTTTTTTAATTTTGTATCAAAATAAAAATATTTTTCACATTTTCGCAGAGTTATTCAGTAAAGTGAAAATTAAACATACATTTCACATTTAAGGGAACAATAGCAGAACTGAAAAATATCTCTAAGTCAGCTATGCTTTCAGTTTGGCTAATCTGGCCTTAACCCCTTGAGGACGCAGGACGGTTCAGGACCGTCATCGGCATTTTTGCGTTGCCGACCGACGACGGTCCTGAACCGTCCTAAATTTAAAATGTACTTACCCGATCGCCGTCGTTCCCCCGGCGGCGATCGGCGGTGCTCCCGGTGTGGGGAGACTGCCTGCAGCCCAGACAGTCTCCCCATGGCGGTTTAGGACCCCTGGGGCCATGTGATCGCCCAACAGGGCGACCACATGGTCACAATAGGTGTCCATGTCTCTGCCTGCAGGGGGACTGTCTGTGCTGACAGGCAGTCTCCCTGCATGTGTAAAATCATAAAAAAAAAATAGTTATAGTTAATAAAAAAAAATATATTATTATATATGTGTATATATATGATATATAGACATATATTATACCTATATAATATATGTCTATATATCATATATATAATGTCATGCTAAGTGTATTTTTATATTAATATGTACATATATTAATATAAAAATACACTTATAATTAATTTGCACACGTATATATATAATATATATAATAACTATATATATTGTATATATATATTATTATAAAATACGAATAATAAATAATTTAAATTAAATTAAAAAAATTAAAAATAATAATAAAAAATTGAAAAAAAATTATATATCTATACGAAATTTTATTCTAACTGTATTTTGATATTAATATATATATATTTATATCAAAATACACTTAGAATGAAATTGTATATATATCTATGTATATTTAAATAAATAAAAAGAATGCGAACTATTCATATGTCGATATACAAAATTACATAAATAATTATATAAATATACACGTAGACTTCAAATATATAAATATGCATATATATTTAAATTCTACGTGCGTATTTAGGTAATATTTTTACATAATTAAGTTATTTTATTGATTGCAATTTAAGGGACCTGCCTGCCAACCCAGGCCGAAAGACCAGAGAATTTAATTTGCTATCACTGTATTTTACCCTGTAACGTTCTACGACACCCTAAAACATGTACATGGGGGGTACTGTTTTACTCGGGAGACTTCGCTGAACACAAATATTAGTGATTCAAAACAGTAAAACATATCACAGCGATGATATTGTCAGTGAAAGTGAATTTTTTTGCATTTTTCACACACAAACAGCACTTTTACTGATGATATAATTGTTGTGATACATTTTCCAGTTTAGAAACACTAATATTTGTGTTCAGCAAAGTCTCCTGAGTAGAACAGGACCCCCCATGTACAGGTTTTATAGCGTTTTTGAAAGTTACAGGGTCAAATATATCGGTCAAATATTTTACATTGAAAATGGCCAGGTTGGTTAGGTTGCCTTTGAGAGCGTATGGTAGCCCAGGAATGAGAATTACCCCCATGATGGCATACCATTTGCAAAAGAAGACAACCCAAGGTATTGCAAATGGGGTATGTCCAGTCTTTTTTAGTAACCACTTAGTCACAAACACTGGCCAAAATTAGCGTTCAATTTAGTTTTTTACTTTTTTCACACACAAACAAATATGAACGCTAACTTTGGCCAGTGTTTGCGACTAAGTGGCTACTAAAAAAGTCTGGACATACCCCATATTGAATACCCTGGGTTGTCTACTTTTAAAAAAATATGTACATGTGGGGTGTTATTTAGCAATTTATGACAGATAATAGTGTTACAATGTCACTATTGATACATTTTAAAAATGTATGTTTTGAAACCGCAATATCCTACTTGTACTTATAGCCCTATAACATGCAAAAAAGTAGCAAAAAGCATGTAAACACTGGGTATTTTTAAACTCAGGACAAAATTTTGAATCTATTTAGCAGTTTTTTTCATTCGCTTTTGTAGATGAGTAAAAGATTTTTCACATAAAATTCAAAAAACGTGTATTTTTTTCAATTTTTCATCATATTTTTTCATTTTTTTTAAATTAAATTAGATGAGATTATATAAATAATGGTATGTAAAGAAAGCCCCTTTTGTCCTGAAAAAAACAATATATAATTTGTATGGGAACAGTAAATGAGAGAGCGGAAAATTACAGCTAAACACAAACACCACAAAAGTGTCAAAAAGATGCCTGGTCGCAAATGTACAACATCGCAAAAAAAGTCCAGTCCTTAAGGGGTTAAATTAAAAATTTGGTTTGAATTCCCTTTACATTCTTACTTTATTGAATAATAATGTCATGTTGCAGATTTGCAAAATAAGTTTTAAAAAATGAAACATATATAAATTAGTTGTCTCTACATAATCATTAACCCATCATCAAACAAAGGATATGTAACGGATTGCCTGGCACCCTGACTGGGTACCTCCGTTAAAGGATGCTCCTAGCGCTTCCTGAGGCCTCCAAGCACTCTAGCCGACACCACAATCACCGAATCTGAGAAGCATTTGAATCCTCTCAAGCCTCTGAATGCTGTGGACAGTTGAATAGGAACCATACGAATAGGTTTACACTCCTAGCAGTCAAACTGGAACAGCATACAATAAATCCTCCCCAATAATGAGACGACACTTCACATTGAGGGTTAAACAGGAACTCTGGACTGGCACATCCAGCCTGGCTTTTATTACAAGAGTACACATACAGGCCACACCCAGGGGGAGGCATAAAATAACCAATGACATAGATGTTACCTCCCACACATCCCCTCCCCTTAGTGTGACACATAATCCCATTATTCATACAGTTTAAAATATACTTTTTACACAATATTTATAACTTCAAAACCATACATCACATTCACACAAAATTACATATCCACAATCAATCCATTCAGGGGAACAACATATTAAAAAATGGCATGGATCAGACCAGGGGTTCAAAAGTTAGTAAAGTATCTTTTAAAACCCCTAGCTTTCCAGCTCAGACCGGTTTTTACAGAGCCTTCTCTGTGCTGGAGAAGTAATCCAATTATCTCCAGCACAGAGACAGACTCCATTGAGCACATGGTAGCACAAAGACAGTAAAACACTTTAAAATACATACATTTTCTTTTTATCCATAACACACAGACATTTCACATATCCCCAGATAGCTGGGATCTGAGCGCACAAAACTACCGAATAGCGCGCAGATCCTATTCACACAGTACAATTGCCATGGAGCTAAAGTCTTTCCCATAGTCTTTCATTATATGAATAGGCTCCATGGTATAACTATCTGGGTTAACACATTCACATAAAGTCTGGTCCATAGTCCAAAGGCAAGAGGCGGGCAAGCAGCCCCCTCCAAGGACACGTGGCGAGGTCGGTTTCGCCACAGGATATATTTTATTTTTTTATGGAGTTGCTATTTAATTGGGCCAAACACAGCTATTAGAAGTAATTTTTTTAAAAGCAAATGCATCACTTTGAGGCAGCTGTCTCATTCAAGCATTTAGCTTTGTCTGAGGCAATTGTCTTACTCTGCATTCTGAAAAAAAAAATATACTAAGTGTATTATTATCATTATCATTAACCAATTCCGTAGTGCTGAAGTTTATAAACTTGTATTACATACTTTTCAAAATTATTATTGCTTTATTTTGGTTTGTATATTTGTTTGAAAGTGTTTGCTGGCTCATTTAAAAAATAATTGTCACGGGCGCATGTCCCATGAAAGGGACACTATATGCATCCAAACAACTTTAGCTTAATAAAGCAGTTTTAGTGTATAGATTATGCCCCTGCAGTCTCACAGTTCAACTTGCTGTTCTTTAAGAGGTAAATCATTTAACAGGTTTTATGTTGTTTTGGAAAGTTACAGGGTCAAATATAGAACGTTCCATTTTCAAATAGAAATTTGCCAGATTGGTAATGTTACCTTTGAGACGGTGTGGTAGCCCAGCAATGAGAATTACCCCCATAATGGCATACCATTTGAAAAAGTAGACAACCAAAGGTATTGAAAGTGGGGTGTGTTTAGTCTTTTTTAGTAGCCACTTAGTCACAAACACTGGCCAAAGTTAGCGTTCATATTTGTTTTTGTGTTAAAAAATCGGGGTAATTCTCATTCCTGGGCTACCATACGCTCTCAAAGGCAACATAACTAATCTGGCAAATTTCAATGTCAAAAAAATGAAATGCAATCCTTATATGTGACTCTCTAACTTTCCAAAACACCATGAAACCTGTACATGGGGGGTACTTTTATTCTCGGGAGACTTCACTAAACACAAATATTAGTGTTTTAAAACAGTAAAACATATTACAACAATAATATAGTCCATAAACGTGCCATTCGTTTGTAAAAAAATGCAAAAAACTTCACTTTTACTTAAAATATCATCGTTGTAATACAATTTACCAATTTGAAACACTAATATTTGAGTTCAGCGAAGTCTTCCAAGTAAAACAGTAACCCCCATATACAGGTATTATGGTGTCTTGGAGAGTTACAGGGTCAAATATAGTGCTTGCGAATTAAATTCTCTGCACTTTCTCCCTGTGTTGTCAGGTATGTCAATCACATTTTAATTAATCAAATCACCTAATTATGTTAAAAGATTACTTAAATATACACGTAGAATTGTAATATATATGCATTTATAGGTATTTAAATTCTACGTGTATACTAATGTAATCTTTTATGTAATTATATGTATTTATCTATATATATATATATATATATATATATATATATATATTTGCGGTTATTTGCATTTTATATATAGATAGATATAGAATGTCATTCTAAGTGTATTCTGTTTCCAATATATATATATATATATTAATAACAAAATATATTTAGAATAAAATTACATATGTATATATAATTTATATTAAATTTTGTTTCAATATTTTATTTATTAATTTTATTATTTTATTTATTTATTATTGTAATTATACGTATATATATATAATATATGTGTATATAACTATTATATATATAATATATGTATATTATATATATGTAACGTCATTCTAAGTGTATTTTAATACTAATATATGTACTTATATTAGTATTAAAATACACTATGTATGACGTTAAATATATATAATATAAATATATATTATATATATAATATATATATATATATATATATATATATATATATATATATATATATATAAATATATTTATTTTAATTTTACACTTGTCTAATATATTTTTTTTACAGATCCCACCAGCAGGGGGACTGTCTGATATTTTAGACAGTCCCCCTGCTGGCAGATCTACAGCCAGCTATAGGGGGCCATGTGATCGCTCTTTGAGAGCGATCACATGGCCCACGGGGGCCTGATTTGCCGTGGGGAGGCTGCCTGGGTTGTGAGGCAGTCCTCCCGAAGCGGAGCGCCGGTAAGGTAAGTATACCGGGCGCTCCAGGGCTCAAAGCCGTTACGGCGTTGCAACGGCTTTAAAGCCCACTTAAAGCGTGACGGCATAGAACGTCGTAACGGCGTTAAGGGGTTAACAAGGGGACCCAATAATTAGGTGAATTACGTAGGTGAATTGATGCATATTTCAGAACAGATTGTAAAATGTAGACAAGTATATAGGAGTTTAAAATAGTTGTGCAAAGCTTGTATTCTTTTGTCTTTAATTTTGCAATCCAATTATCACTTTTCCCTGATTCACTGGTTAGTGAATAAATCACTGGGTGAACAATATTGAAGACATGTAAAAATAAATGTGAATCTTATTTCCCTTGCAGTGTGTTTGATGAAAGTAAGTAAAAATAATTCTAATAGCATACATGAAGGTGGAAAAGAGGGTTTTCTTATTTTTACGATTTTAGCACAGAAAAAAGAGATTACATCTGTTGATGAGATTTGACAACTGGATAGCAGCAAATAATGAAATCATATGAACCCCTCTGATATTTGCTGAATATATATATATGCTGGAACAAGTAATTTCAAAACAACAATAATCTTTCTTCATTTCATCCTTTTGTGACATTTTTAAGAAATTCTGTTGTGTTTGAAACTCTGATTTATTTGCCTGTCATTTTTAGGAACAAATATTTCTACATGAATGTCAATTTGTGTTATATCACATGATAGAATATTGTGAAAATATTTATGATTTGTAATAGGTTTAGCTTTTAATATAATAAATAAATTCATGAGTAATACTAAACAATTATTTTGTGGAAAAATAATATTGCAATAACTCATTTGTTTTGATGAAGCATCAACGCTCAACGGAAGTTGGACATTTCCAAGATATGCCATCAAGATCACTGTTTCAAAACACAATGCTCATGACCCATAAATAATCCAGGGGATTTCAGTATCCCCAATGGAACAGGAATGGAAAATTCTAAAAATCTCAAACTGTTGGTGCACCTTGGGGACTGTATCGGAAACCACTGATCTGGATGAACCCAGAAACAAGTCAAATCTCTTTCTAAATAGTATGTGGGCTATTTTATGTCAAAGATTTTCCTCTGCTTTGCAACTTCTTGTGAAAACAATTTTGTTTGTCTCTTTTGTGACGGTTGCAGTAATTGACCAGGCCAAGGCTCAGGAGAAAGAACACTTTTATTTAGAAAAAAAAAGTTTATCTACAGCATAGAATTTTCAAGGTAACAGAAGTAATTGGATCGCAAGCAATAAATATTTGTATCTATGGCATGAAACAGCTTTAAAATAAAAATCATAAAGTACATACAGTGTTAAAATAACAAACTCAATTACAGTAAAATCACAGTTTGTAGACTTACAGTAGCTCAATCTTCCTTGTGTAATTTGGGAGAATTTTGTTTTACAAAGGAAGTCGGTATTATTGTATCAGTTGAGCTGAAGGTCGGACTGCAAGTCTTGAAGCTGCATCATGATATAATTGATTCTGAAGTGGAAAAGCTTTAGATGAATAACACATTTAAGACTGATGCCAGATACAATCAGGTCTCAGCCAGTTAGCGGATAGGTTGCTTTGCAATTCACTGGAAATCATCCAAATATTTTGCAGTTTTTCTTCTGATGTCAAAGTCACTCTTCATCCTGATCAGGGTTCAATAGTAATTGTGAAATGCAAGACAGACTGATTGTCGTTATATAAAAATCTCTTCTCCTTAACATTTGTCATGTTGTTTGGTAGAGTAATGTTATTTTACATTAATATGTTGTTTGTTCAGAAAATAAAAGATTTACCCTGTAACAAGAAGCCACAAACAGATCACTCACACACACACAGATATGTAATTAATTTTAAGGATTAAAATATATTTTGTCCTCGTTATAAATCAATGGTAATACCACATCTTGAATATGTTAGGCATCTGTTCTAAAGAAGTATATTATGGCACTAAAATATGGAAGAGGGCTAAAATGAATAAGGGGAATGGAAAATTTTACTTATCAAGAAAGGCTAACAAATTTAAATATATTTAGTTTAGAAAAAATGGCACCTCAGAGGGCATATGATAATATTATTGAAAAATATTTGGTACCAATACAAACCATTGTCTGGAAATCTATTCATACATAGGATTATACATAAGATACAAGGTCAACCATTTAGACTGGAATAAAGAGACAAACTAAATAGTTCTTTACAATGAGAACAATAGAGATGCCTAAAGAGGTGTTTTTATCAGTTTGTACAGATTTTTGAACAGTAACCAAAAAAAGCATAATATTCACAGATATCATATTTGATATGTGGGTTTGCAGCTGATTAAATGAGACATCTTACTGCAATTCTGGGATCATTAAGGATTTTTCTCCTAGTTTGTTGCAAAATTGGAAAGCACTTCTAACAGGAACATATGTCCCATTAGGTAGAGTAGACACCTGCCTACAGGTGCCTGTCCTGGTAGGGGGCACATACTTTTAGTGCTTATAATATGCCTTCTTGGAACGTATGTTGGCTGGTGAGGAGAGATAAGCTCTAGGAGCCTTGGTTAGTGCCCTCTGTAGTCCAAACAGCCTCATATGCTTGTTATGATGTGTGTAAAACCCAGTGCTATCTCAGCTCCTCCAGTGTCTTTGTGGGAGGTTGGACAGGAAGTGAAAGGGATCATTTCCCATCTGCCCACTAACAGCCGCTGTAGGAAGAGCAGAGACAGCTCTGAATGATGCACACTGTATAACAGTTACTGCAGCCCTTTCATCAATCATATGAAGGTGAGTACATTTCAAATAAAGCTTCAAATTATACATGCCTGTCGACTAAATGTCCCCTTTTCCCTAAGCCTTACTTTAGCCCACCAAAACCTGGACAAACTCCATATGCAAATGAGTTCAACAAATAACCACTTCTTTGCCCCATAAATTACATTTTATACACGGATTCCTTGGAGTTTGTGTTTGCTGTACACAAAGCTTTTTAACACAACTCAGGAAGAGATGCAAAGCCAGATAACACTCATGGACAGTTGTTAATGGAACTCATCAGCATGAGGTTGGCTACTGGCTTGTTATGGAGTCTTGGCATTACTTGTGGAGCACAAACCAATAGAGTTATGGTGGGGAAATAATGATTGAAAACCCATTCAACCTGAAAATCAGTGGATAGTAAATACATTGTTTTCACCATTTACCTGACATGTAAATTCAGCCCTGGCTTCAAACTGTTATTTTTGTCTCCTTTTGGATCAACAGCAGAAATAGATGTAAGAAAGGCTGGACGCAGGGCCGGCCTTAGGGGTGTGCGAGCTGTGCGGCCGCACAGGGCGCCATGGTGCAGGGGGCGCCCTGCGGCCGCATAGCTCACACGGCATGTCTGTTAGCCGTAAGGCTAACAAGACATTTGCCTTGGGCGGCATTTTCCAGGGGGCGGCAAAAAAAGCCGCCCCCAAATGCCCAAGGCAAATGTCTTGTTAGCCTTGCGGCTAACAGACATGCCTGGCTGCTGGGCGGTCGGGCGGCGCTGGCGGGCGGCTGGCGAGGGAGCACTTCCTCTGAGCTGTATGCTCAGCTCCCTCGCGCGCCGCAGAGTGAGGCTGGGAGACGGAATATGACGTCATATTCCGGCTCCCAGCCTCACTCTGCAGCGCGCGAGGGAGCTGAGCATACAGCTCAGAGGAAGTGCTCCCTCGCCAGCCGCCCGCCCAGCCCAGCAGCCACTGGACCACCAGGGAGGAAGAGACCCCCCCCCCAGCATTCCCAAAGGTAAGGAGGCTGGGGGGGGTCTAAATAAATGTTAAAAAATGTGTTAATGTGGGTGTGTGTATGTTAGTGTGTGTATGTTAGTGTGTGTCTGTGTCTGTTAGTGTGTGTGTCTGTGTCTGTTAGTGTGTGTGTGTCTGTTAGTGTGTGTGTGTGTATGTTAGTGTGTGTGTGTGTCTGTGTCTGTTAGTGTGTGTCTGTTAGTGTGTGTGTATGTTAGTGTGTGTCTGTGTATGTTAGTGTGTGTGTGTATGTTAGTGTGTGTCTGTGTATGTTAGTGTGTGTCTGTGTCTGTTAGTGTGTGTCTGTGTATGTTAGTGTGTGTCTGTGTCTGTTAGTGTGTGTCTGTGAGTGTGTTTGTCTGTTAGTGAGTGTGTGTGTCTGACTGTGTGTGTGTGTGGCTGTCTGCCTGTGTGTGTCTGTTTGCCTGTGTGTGTGTGTGAGACTGTCTGCACGTGTGTGTGTGTGACTGTCTGCGCGTGTGTGTGACTGTCTGCGTGTGTGTGTGTGACAGGGTGTGTGGGAAGGGGTAAGGAGTGGGGGAGGGGGGGAGGGGGGACGGGAAGGGGGGGCGCTGTGAAGATTTTTTGCACAGGGCGCCCAAATGCCTAAGGCCGGCCCTGGCTGGACGCATGTCTTTTCTTAATAAATTATATATAAACGTTTTTAGGAAATGACTGATTCTCTATCTATATGAACATCAAAAAGGCTTTATGTTACTGTCTTGGCAGTAAGGTCTTATTATTAACTAAATATTTTTGGATAAACTTTACAATTTTTCCCCCCTAAAAATATTAAAATATCAAAAACTATGTAAGTTGGAGCTACATAAATGCTAATAATAATAATAATAATAATAATAATAATAATAATATATCACATTTAAAAATATATCAATATAAATACATAATAAACTTTTTTTCTGTACACACTGAATCCTGAGTGTGTATTAATTTTGAAAATGTATGTTTGTACCATATAATTCAAAACACAACAATTTTAACATGTGGGATTTTTTTTTGCTCTGTTTTTGGAATAGAACCTGTGCACTGTGACTCTTAGCATACATGTTTGTATTTATGTACCTTAAAGGGACATGCATCACTTTGAATGGGAAAGTTGCCTCACTCTGCAGGCTTAAAAAAGCAGGTAAAAATGAAATTTGTGACAATTACCAGCTTCTTCTTTCTTACGCTTTCAATGCCCACTCCAGGGGGAACACTGATCTAACCCTATCCCTAGGAATGTGCACATATGTGCAGTTGGAATATCTCTTTACCTTGGAACATCCTGACATGGGGAGAAGAGAAGGAGTTTGATCAGTGTGATCCTGCAGAGCTCTCCTGTTCGCTCTCCTGTTGCTGCACAACAATGCTCCTTTTCTGTCATTAGTGGACTGGTCTGAAACTGAAAGGGGAGGAGGTTTAGGGGCAAAAGAAGGTTGAAGAAACTCCTGTAGCTGGGAAGAGTGCCCAATAATGCAATCTGGGGGGCATGGCTAACCATTGAGCTGAATGGCCGCATGTTGAAATGGCTCCAGGCAATTCAGGCACAAAATGCACTTATCGGAGGTAGAAAGCAAGCATGGGGAATCCTAAAAGACCCTGGCTGGAAAAGCTGGCTCGCTCATGAAGATGTTCAAAGACTACGCTGATCGCGTGCCGGACCTCGCCGACTCTAACATGGCACCAGCGGCTCTCCTCTCTGACACAAATCTCCATGGGCTCGACGGACCAAGAGATTAAAGATATCCTCCGGAGCCTACAATCAAAAACTGACAGCCGCAATGCTGGGAAAGTTGGAGACTTCCTTCCAGCACAAGTTGGATAGCCTCAGCGCCAACATCAGGTAGGTAGGCCTCCAGGTCCAGGATTTGAATGATGACAGGGGGGTCCATACAGGCCCAAATTCAAATCCTAACTTCCAAAGTTGAGTCCCATGAAACGTACCTGTCCCAACTCTAATGATCCCTAGACGATGTAGACAACAGGGGAAGGAGGAATAACCTCCTGATCAGGGGACTACCAGAGTCAGCCAACAAGGATTTAACAAGCTTCCTGAAATAACTATTTAACCTAATATTAGGCCATACAGTGGAAGCTGCCTTACTCCTAGACAGGGTGCATCGCTCACTGAGGCCTAGGGGCAATGTTGGTGAGGCTCCACAAGACTTACTGTGTCGTCTTCACTGCTACACGATTAAAGAAGGGATACTAAAAGCACTGAGAGACACAAATTCCTCACTATTGTTCCATGGCCACGAAATCCAAATATATTCCGATCTCTCATGGCTCACCTTGCAAGCCAGAACAACTTAAAGTACGAAATCTCAAATACCGCTGGGGCTTCCCCTTCGCCCTCATTGTCCAACAGGGGAACAACGCATTCTATAAAAAAACGCACCGGGAGGTAGCCCCATTTATCCGAGCCGCATCATGCACTGGTATGCGCCAGACCTCGCACAACTAAACGTCTAACAACTGCAAAGACCGCAAATACAAAGATGGCACACACCCATGAAGAAGAGTAGAACGGAATCTGCAGAGACCCCAGGCCGCACCGACAGACACCTAACAAACACATGGAGTGAACCAACGACACCTTGATGAACTGGATGCCCAGATGGACTAACTCACCAAAGCACTCTCTACCCCTCGGGACTAACATCAACCCTTCGCATCTATAATCAAGGACATAACACTTGTTCAAGCTGTGATACGCGCTCTGACAAAAGGGAGAAAAACGGCCTGGCAACATACCCCAGAAGGATGATTTACCCCCTCAGAGGACGAAGCAGAAGGATCCTACTTGCCTTACTGTGAGATATACCTGAGTCCCTGGACTTGCGGACTGCCGAACTCTAACCATGGCAAATTTGGTACCCCGGACCCAACCAGGTTGTATACCTATGTCATTGTTATCACTAATCCATATCTATTTACCTTACTGTGACATTACTCTGTACCTCTGGACGCTCAGACTACAAACACTCAACATGGCAAATAAGAAGTACTTGACAAAGCCAGGTTGTGTCTTTTCACTGTTAGCACCTATCCAAGCTCCTTACCATACATGCTATCTCTCTCGTTTTCGATACTTCCTGACAACAGGATTACACTTATTACAGTTGACAAAGTTAGGCAGGCAATATTGCCAGGCTGGCAAAAACCAACTACGAGGTACAGATGTGATATGCAGTCACACCGTATATGACGTACACACCCTAGACACGACCATGATCGGGAGGAGGGTAGAAAAGTTACACCAAAAAAATAACAGGGATGCATTCACTAGCACTATAGCCTGTCGACTACATCCACTTACCTTCACTACGACTTCATTATATACACCTGATTTTGACCTGAATGCCTGTACTACCACTTACTTCTAGAAGACAAAGCATATCACCACCAAACACCCCAACCAAGACTCTCCATATAATACCTTTTCCAACTACGTAAACTTGGAAAGCTGTATAGACCGACAAACACTACAAGTACCACGCACCCTACCAATTCCGTAGCGTTGTCATAAGTGATCCTTTCAGCTCCCTGTAGAGACAGGAACATCTCAGGGACCGACACCAGCTTCAACTGTTCACACAGGTTCCTTCTCCAACATGCACACTTGTAAGAACTAGGGAACCGACTCGTTGTATATAGTTATTTTATTGTTGATGAGAACTTCGTATTGTATATTGTATGTTTATGTTTCCATCTGTTATCGCATTGTAAGTCTTATAAAACTGTGCTACATACACATCACAACACAAAAAACACAGGGACAGGGTGACAAAGCACAACCGACCCACACATCCCATCTCTAAAGGTGCGCAAGATGGCCCTGATGTTGTTGATCTCACACAATGCAAGGGGATTAAACACCCCTGAAAAGCGACACATGGCCCTTACAGACTACCATAAGCATAGGGCAGAGGTGGTCTTTATACAGGAGACCCACTTCCGCAAAGATTCCGCCCTCACACATTTAGAAATAAACACTATCCCAAGGGTTATTTCAGCAACTACTCCATGTCAAAATCTAGAGGTGTAGCAATATTGTTCAACTCACACCTCCCCTTTCTATACAACGACCACAACGCTGATGACAGTAACAGATTCCTCTTTGTAAAGTGACTCATAGGGCAAACCATGACCACATTCACTAATATTTATTTACCCAATAGGAAACAGTTTCCCATACTCCAAAAAATTCTCAGTAAACTCAAAACATTCACTGAAGGCCTCCTGCTCCTTGGAGGAGACTTCAACGTCTCACTAGATAGTGCCTTAGATACAACCTCCCAAGCACACTCATATCAGTCTTCAGTGCGGAATCATATCCAAAACCTCATGGACTCGAGCCAGTTGTACGATTGCTGGCGGACATGCCACCCAACAAAAAGAGATTACTCCTTTTATTCACACCCAACAGGCTCATACTCGAGGATTGATAGGTTCTTCCTCCCCCATAGATTCTTGAATCTGATCACATCCTGCGCCTACGAGCCCATCACATGGTCAGACCATGCCCCCCCATCCATGACCATCAAAATCCCACCTCAACAACCATCCAGGGCCCAATGGAAACTAAATGACAGAAGTAAGCAACATACAAATCACTGATAGAGAAGAGGACTGAACTTAACATCCTCCTGAACATGCAGACTTAACGCAGACTCGCTCTCACCAAAAGCCTATACTATGCCCAAGGGAGGAAAAGTGGTCACTTATTGGCACATGCCTTGAAAAAAATAAAGATAAACCATCTTTATAGCCTCTATACAAAACAAGGAAGGCAAAAAATCTCAACTAATGACTGATATCTCCACAGCTTTCCACAACTTTTATTCCTCACTCTACAACTTATGCACTACCCCTCCCTCACACACAGAGATACATGACTTCCTCGTGCAGAGAATCAAATACACTATACCACTTAATGTAAGACACTCCCTAGAAAAAAGTTACGAGCGAGGAATTTCACGCTGCAATAAAACACCTTCTCCTAAGAAAGAGCCCAGGCCCAGATGGCCTCACGGCAAAATACTATAAGTTATTTGCTACACCACTGTCAGAGCACTTTCTTAACCCTTTTAATTCTCTTCTCAAATCACCAACCTTCCCACCGCAGGTCCTAAATACCACAGTAACTCTATTGCTCAAGCTAGGGAAAGGCCCGACCCTTTGCGGCAACTACTGGCCCATCTCCCTTATAAATATAGACCAAAATACTGGCAAACAGACTGCAACCACTACCTGACCTGATACACTCTGACCAATCAGGATTCATTCCAGGCAGGGAGGTTAAACACAATATGACAAAAAACGTGAACCTAATCCACCACTGCAAACAAGTGGAGGACTCCAGTCTACTCCTGTCAATAGATGTTGAAAAGGCATTTGACAGGGTGGACTGGACCCTGATGACACACACAATGCAACACATGGGCTTCGGACCGAATTCGATACGCTGGCTGGGAGCACTGTATTCCACATCCATGGCAAGGCTAAGCATCAATGGTCAACTTTCAGATCCGGTGAAAATCACGAATGGTACGAGGCAGAGATGTCCCCTCTCCCCCTCCTATTTGTGCTTGTCCTGTAGCCCTTCCTCCAGGGCATTAGAAACAATCCTCTAATACAGGGTATTCAAACAGGAAGCACAGAACATAAAATCGCAGCCTTCGCGGATGATATGTTGTTCACAATCTCAGACCCCATTGCCACACTACCCCATCTCATGAAAGAAATGACCCTTTATAGCAAACTATCAACCTTCCAGGCAAACCTCTGTAAATGCAAAATCCTCCCAATAACCATACCCGACGACCCAAAACAACGCTCCAAAAGACTTATACCTTCACATGGGCAGACAGTACCACCAAGTACCAGGGGGTCAATATCCCCAATGCATTGACACAGCCGTACGACAGCAACTTCCCCAAACTACTTTGGTCCGTATTCAAAAATCTAACCTCCTGGAACCTGCCACACTTTGGATGGTTCTGTAGACTAAACATCCTGAAGATTAATGTATTGCCCCACCTCCTCTACCTGTTACAGGTGCTACCAATTTTCACTACCCAAAACCCTGTTCAAGGCTATCTGCAATACCTTCACAACCTTCATTTGGGCTCATAAACAACCAAGTTTAGCCTACTCCCTGCTTACGATACCAAAGGAGAAAGGCGGACCAGGCCTCCCAGATGTAGAAACCTACCACAAAGCAATCTTTGGAATCGGATTTACGAATGGTCGCAATCAAACTCTACCAAACAGTGGGTGCAACTAGAAGACATGGTCTTCCGAGTCCCAATCCATATCATCCCATGGCATAAAACTAGGCAAGCCCTTCTTCACCACCATGCACACCCCACCTTAACACCTACACTGAGAATGTGGGCACATGTGAGGAACCGTCAACAGATATCACCATATCCCTCCCCCTGTACCCAATAACACACAACCTTCTATTTAAACCAGGGGAAGACGGCAAGACATACAAGACTATCATAAATCCTCTTACTTGACTCTAGGACTCCTGATAGATGAATCTGGGGTGAAGCCTCTACTTACCCTCCTACCCACGGAAACTCACTCCACATTACAAAAATGTCAATATAACCAAATACTGCACTTAATTAAGTCTAGGCCTTTAGCCCAGGGGGAATCTCGAGACTACACAAACTTTGAGCGACAGTGTGTCACGCAAGCCATCAAAAAGAAACTTATCTCCATAATGTTCACACTGCTTCTTTCTCAAATCAACAGCACATGGAGAGACAAAACAATAAAAACAGCCAGGTGCAAACCATATAAGCACTCCCTCAAGTGCTTTAAATATTCAAATGTATATAGGATATAGAATGCACACCATAACAATCTCAAAAAAATATTTAAATTTTATTATGTACAAAAAAGTAGCAGAATGTAAACATATAAGAAAAAATAAATATAAACAAAGTAACAGAAGTAAAGGCAGATACAATAAAATAATAGTAATAAATTACCACAAAAATCCTTACAAGCCTCAGACAGAAACACGGTGACTCGTGTTTCTGTCTGAGGCTTGTAAGGATTTTTGTGGTAATTTATTACTATTATTTTATTGTATCTGCCTTTACTTCTGTTACTTTGTTTATATTTATTTTTTCTTATATGTTTACATTCTGCTACTTTTTTGTACATAATAAAATTTAAATATTTTTTTGAGATTGTTATGGTGTGCATTCTATATCCTATACACACTGCTTCTTTCCACACAACCCAAACACCTTCTGGCCTTTACAACAAGTTGGGAAAAGGAATTAAACCTCTCCTTAACGCAAGAAAAATGGCGTAACATATTTAGACAAGTACACTACTCATCCCGAAACACAGTGGCACAAGAGAGTAACTATAAACGAATAGCAAGGTGGCACTACACGCCAGTAAAACTCCGATCTCTGTTCCCACACACGTGCACCCATTGCTGGAGATGCCACCATCCCAATGGAACCTTGGCACACATATGGTGGACATTGCCCGGAGATACAAAAGTACTGGACATGAATTTCTAGTATAGACCAGACTATCCTAGAGGTAAACATCCATCTAACACCAGACACCTTCATATTCCTATTACCCCCAAATTATATACCAAAGGTCAAAGTACCACTACTCTTGCACCTTATTACAGCTGCAAATCAGCTAATCCCAATATTCTGGAAAAAGCTCAATCCCCCCACCCATACAAGACTGGATTCAGAAAGTAGAAACCATCAGAGGCCTAGAGGAAACCTGTTACTCGTTGTTCAAAAACTACCACCAATATACCTCAACATGGAGCTTCTGGTGCAGGTACCTTCAAACTAACTCATTCTAGTCCCTCCCCCAAGATTGCTGTTCCCCCTCCTCCCACCCCCCCCACCCCTCCCCACACAAAGGACCCGCACTCTGGTGAACACTATACGGAGAGCAAAAGGGCATTGTACAGCCTTACCGGGTCCCAAAATGGTAATGGTAATGGTGATTTGGGAGGGAGAAAAAGCCCCTGGGGTAAGGACGCTCCCACGAACTGTTAAGATCCATTTGTAATACACGATATGGCACCAAGTCACAGCAGGTGCCAACAGTTTCCTCCAGCGGGGAGAGAGAGCATTCAGGGCATTGCCGCACAGCACTGTTTGAAGCGACTCTAAGGGGCGCTCAGTCAGCTGTCGTCACACCGCCACCACACTGAGATACCAGCCCTAGGTGCAGAACAACTCGGGGACAAGGGCACTAAAATGTTACACTTGTTACACATGTTAATATTGTTATGTAAAGAAGTCTCACTATGTATATGTGTCTATCCTGTTGAATTCCTTTAATTTTATTTCAACAGTTTCAGCGATTGTAATGCTGTATCTGGAACCAATTAAAAATGTATAAAAATAATAATAATAATAAATGGAGCAACTATAGCCAAACAACCAGGTACTGGGCAAGCAATGCACAAGGGAGACAAACGATCTGGAAAAAATATATAAAAAATAATGCAAACTGACCACGTTTATAGTAAGTTTATAAATGTTTATTACATACTTTTCAAAGTTTGTCTTGCTTCATTTCGGTTTGTTTTATTTGTGGAACAGCGTTGTTTACTAGTAGCAGTTGGAGTCATGTGAGTTCTTGGGGCAGTCTGTTGGGCTCATCGTGCAGACTGTGTTTCTCACAACAGGAAGTATAAACTGAACAGAGTTTTTGAAGTAGACATAAAAAACAAATACAAGTAACTTCTTGTATCAATGTGATGTATCACTTTTATTCTGAAATAGTACCCTGTGTTCTGTCTATGAACTTAAGATATTCTTATTGTAAGAAATACTTTATTCTTTGTTATTTCAAATGTAACTATGAATACGAATACATTGGATCCCAAATATCTAAATACATGATTTGCTAACTGATTTTGTTGAAATTGTATTAAACCAAGATATCATTTTTTTTTCCTAATGCAGTAGATAGGATTGATGGAATACATAGATATCTAATAACTTTAAAAGGTTTACATTTAGAATCTATCCAAAGGGTCCATCTACAGGTATTACACTACTTCTAACTTTTATACATTTGTTTTTTATCTGGAATATATTATCAATTTTAATTTTGAGATATTATATTATTATTATTATTATTATTATTATTATTATATTATATATATATATTATTATTATTATTATTATTATTATTATTATTATCATTTCATTCTTTTTACATTTATTTATTTATTTTTAAATATAAATCAAATTGTTGGTTAGTGAGAGCTTTGGTTTGTTAATGCCTAACTGTATCTAACCCATTTATCTAACCCAACACAACTGCAAATATCAGAACCTACTAATTAGAAAGTAGTGATAGAACTCATAATAGCCCTAGTAATAAATAATAGAAGAGGAAGGAAGAGATTGATATTTTAGCGATGATAAGAATATGAGACATGACAGTTATTTCAAAGTAACTATCCAGAGTGCTCAGGTACAGAATGCATGGAGCAAGAGTTTTGTCACTGGTGAGAGTACATCGGTAAAAAGAGGTCATCTCGAGTTTTAATGTTGTGTTTGAACTGCAAAACCATAGTGGCGGAGAGACTGGTGTTCCCATGTAATGTTCCCATGTTAGGGAATGCAAGACACATAGAGACAGACAATTACTATTCTATTTGTTTTATGTCAATGTTATTTACTGCATATGTAATCTGTATTTCGTCTTAGTCTAGCAGGAAAAGGTCAGATGGACACAGATGAAGTTGAGACATTTAGCCTAAGACAAGAATCAAAGTCCAAGTTAAAGGAAATAAGACTCATGACAACAGAGTCCTTTATGGATCTATTTGATAACTTAATTGAGAACAATTTAACTATTTTTAACCTAAAGACAACATTGGTGCTTTCTTGACTTATGTTCCCTGTAATCTTTTTTTTTTTTTTTGGGGGGGGGGGGGGGGGGAGCATCAATGCATTCCACATTTTCTATTTAAATAAAACTTTATCACATGGTGGTGACTGCAGACTGATTACACTATGTGGTCAACTGCTAGAGAACTTCTAGTATGAACTGTGCAGTACTATTTGGCAGAATAACATTAAAACTATCACATTCCTTATCATCATATGGTTCATTGAAATGACTATAGTGAATATGGTTAATAGCAATTGGATATTTACATGTTGGTCAGATACTTTCTAAGTAATTTTTTCATAGTAGAACATGCAATGATGACTTTTTTCCATATTTAAATTAATTGGCGTCATTTAAATTCTGTGATTATTTCCTTTACCATATTTTCGTAATAGACATAACTTTTTAAACAGCAGTGTAAGTAAATATTTAGCATTCTTTGGCATTTTTTTTTGTAAATAATCCAAAACAATTATCTCATTTTGAGGATTTGCTGGAGCAATTAGTTTTATTATACACTCATCATGCTTTTATTTTACTATAATGGTCACATTAAACTGATGATGAAAGCAGAGACTAAAATGTTGTTATTATTACAAAATAAAAATTATATTTTTTTGATAATTGTTGCATTGGCAATTCCTTTATAAACGAGTCATTAACATTGTGCAGAATGTATTTTTTGGCATTGCAATTTGTACAAAATCATGTTAAGATTATTTGAACAATTACGCAATTAAATTATAAAGCTTCATCTGGCAATATTTTGTATGAAAATGAAATGTTAAAAGGCGTTGTTGGATTGTAATGTATTATTCAATTGAAATATAAAGCCGTATACTTTTGGGCTGAAGGTGTCAAATTGAAAAGAGATTTCTACAGGTAGAAAAAATATTGGAAAATTAAAGGGTAATTGTCACTTTCCAAAATTTTTGATAGCGTGTTTATTTATCATCATCTTGATAAAGACCTTTGTAGGTCAAAACATTGATTTATTTCATGCGGATTTAGATACACAGAATTGTTGGTCTATTTTTTTTTTAAATTTTTCATCAAATCCAACGAGTGCTCTCATTCTTTTGAGATATATATATATATATATTTACAAGTTCTGATTTTGTTTCCCGGTGTTCAGCATTTGGGGACATCAGAGAACTATCTTTGGGCATTACAGTGCAATTGCCTCTTTAGATGCACTTGTGATGGAAATGGCCACTAGGACCCTACAGAGAGCACTTCAGCAGTAGGTTGGGGGTCATCCAGACATGTCCCTTTAGTATGTGGGTCTGCCATTATGGGCATTGCCAGCAAGTCATGTCACTGGAGACGCCCCTTTAAGCCCTGCACACTCATCCTGCTCTCATACCTCCCAATGTTGGGAGCTATGCATCTCTGGAGTAGAGTCTATTGACTTGTTGACAATCAACTGACAGATCAGGAGCTTCTTCGGGGCCAAGCTAGCAGGTTACCAGCTATGAAATTAGTTTTAATCAGCGTCTCCATACAAAAGAAACAGACTGGGTAATTCACTTAAGTGAGAATTGTCAGGAATTTAAAGTGAATTCAAAGTGATTTTCAAAAATAGACAAATTATCCAAGTCACTTCTATTTCGACTAAATGTCAAATACATTTTTAATTCACTGTCAATTCCTGACAATCTGCACTTCAGTGAATAACCCTATCAGGCTATAATGCTAAATGTATTAATGTATTAATCAAAAAATCTGGTTCTCTGTGTCTAGGAGTTTATAATGTGGTAGAAATGTTTTTTTTCCCCTTGCATGGAGTGAGAATGAAAACCTTCTAAAGTTTATTACTGGTACAAATGGCTTTTAGATCCACCAAGCTATAGAGCTAAAGTACCATAATAGAGAATTTCAAAATGATCTCAATACTTAAGCGTCTGTGACTAAATTGCTGGCTCGTGTTCATTAACTCAAGCTCCTGCAAGCTGTTTAAGGCAGAAGGATGGAAGTATATAGTTTGGTTCCAATATGAAATGAGAATTAAAATATGATGTATTTTTTTTTCGTTGTTTAATAGTCATGATGAATCAAAATTATTTTTTCAAAACCAATATAAAAACACTAAGAAAATTATACATGTGAAAAATCTGTGTAATAAATGGCTCAAGTATGCACTACAAAGCAGACATGTTCTGGATAGCAGCGGCATCACAAAAACTGGATCATTCAAAGAGGAGAAAAAAACAAACACCAGAACATAAATAGAAAGTTAGTACTGGTGCAACCCACATTTAATCTGAATTTTTCACGGTAGAGTCAGATACAGATTGCCCTTACTAATCATTTATATTCACTTATAAATATGGACTGGTAAATAGGGATGTAATTCTTCCATGGTGGTTGCTTGTTTTTTGTTTTTTGTTTTTTGTTGTCTGGCATTTTCTATTTTATAGCACCTTGAAAAATCCTCAGATGTGGGCAAGTGTGCAATGAGACAAGTAGACAACACAACAAGTATATAGTGTAGTGCACCTCAATTGTGGAACGGCCTCCTGCACAATTTAAAATCTTCCCTAAGCCTAAAGTCCTTTAAGAGATCCCTCTCTACATACCTCAAAACAGAATGCACCTGTCATGGTTGATTATATATTTCCTACCTGTTCTATGTTAAATTTTGGATTTATTGTGTATTAATATTTTTGTATTTTATTGTACCCTAATGTAACAATGCAATGATTTGTGGACCCAGGACATACTTGAAAACGAGAGAAATCTCAATGTGTCTTTCCTGGTAAAATATTTTATAAATAAATTGCAGAGCTACCAGTTAGCTCTACTTCTATGCCCCTTGGTGATACAATCTATGCCTAAAGATATGCGGTGTATCTCTGGGTCTAATGATTTGTGGCCCAGAAGGTATGCAAAATAAACAAAATAGACAACAAATAATGGTGTTGCTCAATTTAGAAGGTATATGTGGTATATTCCCCAACAAAGGAAAATAGCTCTCAAATTTCAGGAAAAATCAAGATCCAGAAGCAAGTTACGTGACCCCCAAGGGGAGACAACTCAGAGTATATAAGGAACCTTTCATTGTGCTACTCCCTAATCTATTTGTGTACATCTTATCCTTATCTAGACAAGAGAGACTCTGATTTGGGTTGTTCGAGCTGCCTTCTCCACTCAACTACAAGCATTAGACATTTACCACTCCTATTATTTATTTTGTATTTTATGCTATATTAATTTTATCTTCTGTAGTACTACAGCAGAATTCTTATTTATTTTTTGTCAATGATAAAAAACAGAAAAACACAAAATATTATATGGTTAAAAATAAATATTCTATATCCAGCGAAGTCATAGAAAAATTTGCTAGTTATAAATGTAATTATAAAAAAAATGGGTTACTTCAACCAAACACCTGTGTTTTTAGAACAGCTGGTCCCCTCAAAAAAAACAAAACAAAAAAAAACAAGAAAATAGATCAAATTCAACAGCACCAAGGTCAAGTACTCCCTCAGACTGATCCTTCTCTACTGATATCATTCCACCTCAATGGATGGGGAAGGATGTCAGGGAGGACAGGCAGAAGGGAATATATGGGCGGCATGGAGGACCCTTGGCTGTCTATCACCAGAATTCTGTGTGTGCTGAAGACAGATGCCAAACATGCACAGAACTGACATTAGCCAGCCAGGATCCCTAGATTCAGGATAGTTATTGATGCTTCCAGAGATAGAATAACATATCCAACAGCAGGGGAGTTAAACAATGTATGTGTAGTATTTCATAGTGTTTGAACACTGCACAAAGTGCTCCTGGCATCATCACCACTTCATATCACTGAAGTGGTCACACTGCTTGTAGTAACCCTCTTAGGCCAATAATATATTGTCTGTGTATCACCATGTCAACCATGTCACTTAAAATACCACTAGTTTAGTCACAGTTTTGTCTATAAAAAAGTACATAATTAGGGCAGTTAAAGGGACACTATAGTCACCTGAACAACTTCAGCTTAATGAGGTTGTTTAGGTGAGTGCTACAGCTACCCGGAGCCTTTTTCTTGTAAGCACTGTATTTTCTGAGAAAATGCAGTGTTTACATTGGAAGCTTGGAACACCTCTTGTTGCAGTCAATCAGACGGCCACCAGAGGGACTTCCGAGTTCAGAGGCCCTAAAAAGGCCTCTCGTCCGATGCATTCTGGGTGAATGCATCAGACGGGCTATCAGCACACAAAGCACTGTGAACGCGCTTTGTGTGCTGACAGCCTGTCAGCACTGCTGTGGGCGTGGCTTCAGCTGACAGCTGAAGCCCGAACCCACAGGGATGCTGTCCGGCCACAATAGTGGTTGAAGGGGGGGGGGGGACCTACTCTCCTCCCCCCCCCCGGCCCCCACCCCTGAGCGGTGGGTGGGGGCCCTAAAAATAAGGGGGGCACATACTGCCCCCCCGGCCCCCACCCCTGTGCGGCGGGTGGGGGCCCTAAAATTATCAATAAGGGGGGACCTATTGTCCCCCTCCGGCCCCCACCCCTGTGCGGTGGGTGGGGGCCTTAAAATAAAAAATAAGGGGGGGACATACTGCCCCCCCCGGCCCCCACCCCTGTGCGGCGGGTGGGGGCCCTAAAATTATCAATAAGGGGGGACCTATTGTCCCCCCCCGGCCCCCACCCCTGTGCGGTGGGTGGGGGCCTTAAAATAAAAAATAAGGGGGGGACATACTGCCCCCCCCCGGCCCCCACCCCTGTGCGGCGGGTGGGGGCCCTAAAATTCACAATAGGGAGGGGACCTACTGTCCCCCCCCGGCCCCCACCCCTGTGCGGCGGGTGGGGGCCCTAAAATTCACAATAAGGGGGGGGCCTACTGTCCCCCCCCCGGCCCCCACCCCTGTGCGGCGGGTGGGGGCCCTAAAATAAAAAATAAGGGGGGGACCTACTGTCCCCCCCCCCGGCCCCCACCCCTGAGCGGTGGGTGGGGGCCCTAAAATTATCAATAGGGGGGGACCTATTGTCCCCCCCCGGCCCCCACCCCTGAGCGGTGGGTGGGGGCCCTAAATACAAAGGGGGTGGGGACCCTAGTTAACCCTCTCCCCCCCACCCCCCCTCCCCCCAAAAAAACTTATCTCCCTACCTACCCCCCTCACCCTAAAAATAATGAGGGGGGACCCTTTAACTAAAAACCTGTAAAGAAAAAAAAAATAAGATAAAAACAACTTACCATTCGATGTTTTCTTTCTTCTAAAATCTTCTTTCTTCAGCCCCCAAAAAGGCCAAATAAAAATCCATAATAACCGACGCAATAAAAAAATAAAAAAAAAACCCGAGCGCAAAAAAAATAATCCATCTTCACCCATGGAGGGCTCCGCGCAGACTGAGCTCCGCAGGGCGGGGGAAGGCTTATAAAGCCTTGCCCCGCCCTGCAATTAGGCTAAGAACACTCTGATTGGTGGGTTTAAGCCAATCAGAGTGCTCTTTGTCATTTTACAAGCGTGGGAAAATTCCAAAGAACTTTCCCACGCTTGTAAAATGACAAAGAGCACTGTGATTGGATGGCTTGAAATCCATCCAATCACAGTGCTCTTTGTCATTTTACAAGCGTGGGAAAGTTCTTTGGAATTTTCCCACGCTTGTAAAATGACACAGAGCACTGTGATTGGATGGATTTCAAGCCATCCAATCACAGTGCTCTGTGTCATTTTACAAGCGTGGGAAAATTCCAAAGAACTTTCCCACGCTTGTAAAATGACAAAGAGCACTGTGATTGGATGGCTTGAAATCCATCCAATCACAGTGCTCTGTGTCATTTTACAAGCGTGGGAAAATTCCAAAGAACTTTCCCACGCTTGTAAAATGACAAAGAGCACTGTGATTGGATGGCTTGAAATCCATCCAATCACAGTGCTCTGTGTCATTTTACAAGCGTGGGAAAATTCCAAAGAACTTTCCCACGCTTGTAAAATGACACAGAGCACTGTGATTGGATGGCTTGAAATCCATCCAATCACAGTGCTCTGTGTCATTTTACAAGCGTGGGAAAATTCCAAAGAACTTTCCCACGCTTGTAAAATGACAAAGAGCACTCTGATTGGCTTAAACCCACCAATCAGAGTGTTCTTAGCATAATTGCAGGGCGGGGCAAGGCTTTATAAGCCTTCCCCCGCCCTGCGGAGCTCAGTCTGCGCGGAGCCCTCCATGGGTGAAGATGGATTATTTTTTTTTGCGCTCGTTTTTTTTTTTTTTTTAATTGCGTCGGTTATTATGGATTTTTATTTGGCCTTTTTTGGGGCTGAAGAAAGAAGATTTTAGAAGAAAGAAAACATCGAATGGTAAGTTGATTTTATCTCATTTTTTCTTTTTTTACAGGTTTTTAGTTAATGGTCCCCCCTCATTATTTTTAGGGTGAGGGGGGTAGGTAGGGAGATATTTTTTTTTGGGGGGGGGGAGGGTTAACTAGGGTCCCCCCCCCTTTGTATTTAGGGCCCCCACCCACCGCTCAGGGGTGGGGGCCGGGGGGGACAATAGGTCCCCCCCTTATTGATAATTTTAAGGCCCCCACCCGCCGCTCAGGGGTGGGGGCCGGGGGGGGGACAGTAGGTCCCCCCCCTTATTGATAATTTTAGGGCCCCCACCCGCCGCTCAGGGGTGGGGGCCGGGGGGGGGACAGTAAGTCCCCCCCCTCATTGATAATTTTAGGGCCCCCACCCGCCGCACAGGGGTGGGGGCCGGGGGGGACAGTAGGTCCCCCCCTTATTGATAATTGTAGGGCCCCCACCCGCCGCTCAGGGGTGGGGGCCGGGGGGGGACAGTAGGTCCCCCCCTCATTGATCATTTTAGGGCCCCCACCCGCCGCTCAGGGGTGGGGGCCGGGGGGGGGCAGTAAGTCCCCCCCTCATTGATAATTTTAGGGCCCCCACCCGCCGCACAGGGGTGGGGGCCGGGGGGGACAGTAGGTCCCCCCCTTATTGATAATTGTAGGGCCCCCACCCGCCGCTCAGGGGTGGGGGCCGGGGGGGGACAGTAGGTCCCCCCCTCATTGATCATTTTAGGGCCCCCACCCGCCGCTCAGGGGTGGGGGCCGGGGGGGGGGCAGTAAGTCCCCCCCCTCATTGATAATTTTAGGGCCCCCACCCGCCGCACAGGGGTGGGGGCCGGGGGGGACAGTAGGTCCCCCCCTTATTGATAATTGTAGGGCCCCCACCCGCCGCTCAGGGGTGGGGGCCGGGGGGGACAGTAGGTCCCCCCCTCATTGATAATTTTAGGGCCCCCACCCGCCGCACAGGGGTGGGGGCCGGGGGGGGACAGTAGGTCCCCCCCCTTATTGATAATTTTAGAAAGCGAGCTGAGCTGTCAGTCAGACAGCTCAGCTCGCGAACGCGCATTCCGCGCACATGCGCGGTAAAGCGCTCAGGTTCTTCATAGGGCGGCATTCAATGCCGCTCTATGAAGAACGCGATTGGTGCAGCGCGAAGCCGTCCCATTGGGCCCCGCAATTTCGTCATTTTGACGAAAAAGGGGGCCCGGCCTAGCGGGGAGCTCGGCGCTGGAACGGAGGTAAGTTTTTAATATAAAAACACCTCAAAATTTATTTTTAATAAATGAAAGTACATATAAAAGCAAGAAGGAAGGCTGGGGGACCTGTCTTTCTTGCTTTTATATGGTGACTATAGAGTCCCTTTAAAGAAAAGTGCATCAAAGTAAATATATTTTTTCTACTTTAAAGAGCAAAACATGTGTAGGATTTCAACCTGATTTGGTAGTTAAGGGTCACATATCAAAAAGAATGACACATCTCTGCAATGTAGATGTTCAAAATTAAATATATTTGTTCTCTATATTTAACAGTGGTCACATAAATCAATTTTCAAAACTAGCCTTCACTATGAATCTGGATATTAGATATTTCAGTTTCTTGGACAAAAGGGATTATATTTCCCTGCATGCACTCAGTTCTAGGGATTACTTGACTCTTCTGCCAGCAGAGGCGTACCTAGGGTCTCTAGTGCCCTTGTTTGCATGGTACTTGTATTTGAGCATAGTACCCAAATTATATTTTGGCTAAACATGCTGTATCACATTCAAAAGAAATATAAAACAGGTTTCTTAAGAACAGAGTGCTGCCAATCACCCAAAGTCCTCCCCTCTATATGAAATCAGTGCAAGGAGAACTCATACAACCCCCACCCCCATCTGTTAGTGCACATGAAATAGCAAAGTTCCATACACAATGCTTTCCCAATGATATGTGTTATCAGCCTCAAATCATAAATGTATATTTACACACACATATTTATACTTGCGTGATGATGGTGATGTGCCAGAGGAATGCTTGTCACCACATTGCAAGCATAGTGCAGACACATCACAACTTATGACAAACACAGCATAAGTAAAACACACCTCATTGCAAGTACAACATAGGCAAATCACACCTTTTTACAAGTATAACACAGGGACATCACACCATATCAGTGACGTAAGGGGGGATAAAAACCAGTTCTGGAAATCATTTTATAACAGACCAATAGCATTGCATCATTATACCAGCTCCATATCATGACATTATTTTCTTGTTCATAAGAGGGAAAACCATGCATTTTAAAGCACATTAGAATATTGTATTATTGATAGAACAGATATATAACTCTGCACAGGGCAATATATACTCCCAGTATGTACACAAGGTTATATCTCACACACTGTCCTGATATATGCCACATGCACAGGGCAATATAAAGACCCCAGTATGTAAACACGCTTATATGAATTGCCCTATGCAGGGACCTTGTGCTTTGTCAGGGCCCCCAAAATTTCTGGTGGCGGCCCTGCTCACAGGAATTCTCCTAGCACCCAAAACTTACCCCAGCACTGAGGTTGCACTCACAGAACATGCCCTAGCACCCAGGACTTACCCTAGCACGGAGACTGCACTGACCGGACTTGCCCCATGACCTCTAACAGCCTCCTGCACAGAAACGATACCAGAAATGAGATAGCGGGCAACAACAAAGGCAGCATCACACAGCCCGAGTGTGGGCTATCTCGTACTCTTATGGCCAGACTCTTAAAGCAACCATGGCAGAACACTTGAATGACGCAAAGAGTCTTTACTGGTATCACTAAATTTATTTTTTTATAACTAACAAATACCTTGGTTGTGACCGATGACCTCAGGCTGTCTGATTATAGTGGGGACTGCATGTGATGTATTGGGGTGTTTGTGTGTAATGAGAACTGCGTATTGGACTTTCTGAGTGTAATGGCTACAGTTAGTGTGTGATATATTTAGCTGTTTCAGTGTAATGTGAACTGCACGTGATTTATTGAGTTGTCTGTTTGTGATAGGAATAGTTTGTGTGTGATGTTATTGAGCTGTGTACGTGTAATATAAACTGTGGGTTAGCATTGGGCTGGCTGTGTGTGATTAGAATGTGTGTGATCATTTTGTGCTGTCAATGTGTGATGGGGACTACTTGTGTTTGTTGTAGTTTTGGGTTGGCTGTGTATTGTGGGACTAACTGTGTTTGTCTTCATGTCATAGTAACAACCCCTGATGTGTAGATCGCCTCATCTACAGGCCTGCCATGGGAAATATTGGGGCCTCTGACAAAGCTCAAGGTCTGGGTGCAATAGATGGAGAATATCTTCAAGAGAAGTGTTAAGCTTAGAACATTATAGGAGCATTATAGGAACATTACCACCCATCCCCTGTGACCGGATCCATTGCTTTTTTATCTCTTTTCTTCCCCTGCCATTATTTAGGGTGGGATTCCCATTTGCCTCCAGGGCATATTTATTGGGGGAAAGCTGTTTGGTAATTCTAATTTCATAGTCTTAGTTTAAAGATTTTTTTGGGGATTAGGGCCTTCATGTTCTGTGAGTGAGCTTGTTTCCTTGCCCTCACAATTAGCGTGTTAGCTGCAATTAGTATGTGGTATAATAGGCATGACTTGGTTCTAGTATACTCTTCCAAAGTCATGAAAAGGAGGCTACATTCTGGTGTGAGAGTGATCTTCCTACCTATAGCTTCAGACGCCTCCTCCTCCACAACTCGCCAATAGGGTGCTATCTTTGAGCACATCCACCAAACGTGGTGCATCATGCCCCTTTCTGAATGGAACCTTCAGCATTTATTTGCGGTATTGGGATATACACAAGCCAGTCTATCTGGTTCCATGTACCATCTATACTGTAGTTTATGCATTGTCTCAAAGTGAACATCATTTTATTGTTATTGTTGCTGTTTATATATGCAAAATATCCTAATGCCAATTTAATGTACTGCGCCATCTGAATGTACCTTTTTTCTATCTATTGTCCTCTATTGTTTAATGTCATTGAAACATTTAGTTCTCTGATTTAATGCTGAATACATATTGTCAAAAAAATGCCAAACTAAAGTATATATTTTATAAAGCACACATCCTAATTAGGGGCACTTTGACACTTTTCATATGGCCATGTTACCACTAGTGTCTACTAAAGTTTCATGTAATATTTAGTTTGAGTTTTCAAACATCAGATTTGTTATGTGTATTTTGTATGCATCATGTATTCTACTCCAATAAAAAAAAATGTTCTCCGCTACATCATCTCTGTTCAAGAATACCCTTTACAGAATTTTGTGAAGTTACATGCTCAAATCAGAGAAATGCCTATTTCACTTTTCAAACTTAGGGTTTGGCAGATTTTTACTGTGTCAACCCCTCCCTCCGTCACTCTGTCATCTGTCACCCCCTCCCTCACTGTGCCAACCCCTCCCTCTGTCACTCTGCCACCTGTCACCCCCTACCACACTGTGTAAACCCCTCCGTCAGTCACTCTGCCACTTGTCACCTCCTCCCTTCCTCAGTCACTCTGCCATCTGTCACCCACTCTGTCATCTATGTCACCCCGTCCCTCCCTAAGTCACTCTGCCACCAGTCACCCACTCTGTCATCCCCTCAGTCATTCTGCAACCTGTCACCCCCTCCCTTACTGTTTCCCCCTCTCCCCCCCTCAGTCACACTGCCACCTGTCACTCCCTCCCTCCTGCATCCAATACACACACACACACACACACACACAGACTGCATCCACTATATACACACACACACACTGCATCCACTATACACACACACTGCATCCACTATACACACACTCTGCATCCACTATATACACACATGCTCTGCATTCGCTATCCACACACTGCATCCATTACAAAATACACACATTGCATCCACTACAAAATGCACACGCTGCATCCACTATACAGACACACAATGCATTCACTACACACACTGTATGCAATCCACAGACACTGCATTCACTACACACACTGCATAACATAATGGATGTGGGTGTTTTTGCTTGGTGTGGTTTTGTTGGGGATGGGTGGGAGGAGGGGGGTGGGATTTCATCCTTTGATCCAGGCAGCACAATGCCTTGGGCCGGCCCTGGTTCCATAAGAACCCAGTTTTTGTCACGTAATAGTACGTCCACTTGGCTAAAGTGGTTAACCAACTTTTCAAAGTAATGCATGAATGGTAGAACATTTGGGGATAATATCCTAAATTGCAAGCTGTGTTTTCTAAGGCTGTATTACTATATTAAACACAAAAATACAAAGTTATAAAGATCGCAGATCCATCAGCTGTATTGTTTCCCCTTGCAAAGCTTAATGTCTGTGTTTTTATTTTGTGTTACATTAGAAATGTATCGTACACTGCTAACCTTTTCAAAAAAACATTAATTAATTTTCTGTATAGCATATTAAAATTAAGCACACTTCACTGTAGTTCATGAAATAATTCTGGAGAAACTAAGTAATAACCCAAGAGAAATGTATGAATTATTTAACTAGCAATTAATTTCTCTACTCAGAGCAATGTTTATTAAATCCATATAAGCAGTATGATTATCATTAAAGAACAAAAAAAAAAATTCGCTATACAAAATAAGCTTCTGTATTTTCTAAACTTGAATTTTTAAAACATACCCTAATGTAAAGTACAGACTCACACACTTTGTTACTTGACAAAATATCATGGCTGGGGTAAAATGGTGACATCTGTAAAATATTCTTAAAGGGACATGCTGAAGTAGGTATGGTGCAAGAAGTTCCCTGACACCCCCCTACCCAAACTAAGTATTTAAACAGTTTAACTTTTTATCTGGTGTCCACTGCATAATTGGCTTCTTACCCGGAGCCCACCAAATATTCCCATGCAAGTTTCAAGATAAATTAGACATGTTTGTCGGAACACTTGTATTCCAACCAATCAGACAACTCCAACTGATCTTGCATAGCATGGGGAAGCCTTATAAATTAATATTTCGATATTTTTTGTGTTTCTCTGATTTACAAATGTCTGACCGCTTTAACATATATAGTAATTAAAACAGCCATATAATTAGCATTTTACAGATGTATACAGTAAGGAGAGTTCACAAATGTATTTCCAATGGCACAGTGACTTGCTAATTTTTTTATTCACATCATACTAAAGAACAATGAAGTGGCACTATTCCTGGTAGTGATGGTGTAATATTGTACAATAGTTTGAGCACACAATAGTTTAAGCAGTAAATGAAATAACTGATGAATATCCAGAGAGGTAGTATCTCCTTATATACTTTAGTATAGCTTAACAATAAAGTAACTTTTTAGTTAGGAGCACCAGGAGACCTACTGTACATTCAGTACCCAAGGACAAAGGGTCACATCGGGGCTGACTTACACATCATGAAAGTTACAGAACGAGGGAATAGCGGTGAGCCGCTCATGTCACCTAGTGAACAATGAAGGCAACAAAGGTTTGATGAGGCATGAATTTGTTGAGCAGAGAAACTTGTAACAAGGCAATGGTGAGGTTTATCAAGAATTGAGTAAAAACAGTAGTGAGAACAGAGTCTTTTGGAAATAAAGGTATGGGAATAAGACAATTATGACGTTTGCCATGAGTTGAACATATGGGACAAAGTCCATATGAATGAGTAAACAAAAGGAAGATACAAGAGTGTGGTTGTGACTCGTAGGCTTGGGTCTGTTGCCACTGTTGCAGAGAGTAATAAGGATAATCCATGAGAGTTGTCACGTAGCTGTAGACATGGGTGATCTGTGAGAGTAGTCGTCAATGAGAGCCAGGATTTCCCTTGTCCTCTAACAATGGAGGACATCATTAGGTGTCATCAGTCCGACTGGGAACACCAGGCAGACTTTTGTGCAAATTTTTGTATGAATTTAAGTTTTGTGTAAAGTTCGATGCATAACCACTCATTCATTGGCTTAGAGCATTCAGCTGATGCACTCAGTCAATGAATGAGCGTCAGGATCAACATCCATCTTCTACAGCTGTGCAGAAGCCAGATGTTGTAAATCTGCCTTCAGAGGAGACCCGGTGCCCAGCAGGACCAGGTAAAAGAGCAAGCTGTTGTAAAACAGTTTGCCTCATTTTACCATGGGAAAGCTCCAAGGTACTACTACCCCCATAACCACTACAGATGGCTGAACCACTATGATGCTTGGAGCAACACTTTAAATACCTTCTGTTAATTTTTAATTTTTTTACGATTGTAAGTCAAATTCTCCCCCTCTAACTGTGCTAAACTGGAAATGTCAGTTCTGGGACAATTGTCAGATTTTCCACCAGAATATAGACAGTATGTCTGACCGAATAGTTATTTTAAAAGGCCACATCTGGATATTAATGTGTCCTAACGAAATAATATAAGTGATAGCACAGCAATAATGGAATACTGATTGCATGGAAACTCTTTAACAACACATTTTTACCTATTTGATAAGACTCCTGCTGTAATCAGGAAACATCATTTCCATTCTTTAAGTGCACTTTCGGAGCGTATTAATGAGTCCGTCAGAGTTACAGTTCCCAAAGACGTGCCTTAGGTATCCAATCCACACTATAAAGGCTTCCTGCCAAAGTGACAGCAGCAAGATTATTTTCTGCTCATGATAAGGACTTAAAAGTCACAGCTGACTGGCAATCCATAAAAAATTTGTCTGTCTGTTACCACTGCAAAATCTTTTTTGATGACTTTCTAACTTTCGCATGCTGTAGTTAAGAATTTTGATATCAGTTGCTGAAAATGTGTCTCCCTGGAAAATGAGACTGAAGTTTCCATGGTAACAAGGGAAAAGTAACGAGGGAAAAAAAAAAAAGAAAGGTTATGAGCAGATCCGCAAAACAGGCTGATTAGCATAATGTGACTTGTTCTTGTTTCACCCTCTGAGTACTGTATGCTGACAGTATATATCCATAATAACGAAATGCTTTGTGAATATTTTTAAAGGAAATATATATATAATATCTGTATGTACTTAGGTACTGCGTTTTGGAATAAATAGAACACATGGAGTGTTTTTTTAAGATCTACTAAGCTACCATCAGTGGCGTACACACAACCCATGGGGCCCCGGTGCGAAAACTGATCCGTGGGCCCCCCCGCGCTTACGCTGCGCGGGCAGGGGCCGCAACACATGGCGGCCGGCACCGGGTCGCAGGGCTGCGACCTGTGTGACCGCGGTATGTACGCCAGTGCATGCATAAACACATACACTTTAAGGACCACTACAGACACCCAGATCACATCAGCTCAATGAAGTGGTCTGGGTGCCAGGTCTCTAGTTTTAACCCTGCAGCTGAAAACATAGCCGTTTCAGAGAAACTGCTATGTTTCACTGAGGGTTAATCCAGCCTCTAGTGGCTGTCTCATTGACAGCCGCTAGAGGATTTTCTGCGATTCTCACTGTGAAAATCACAGTGAGAAGACGCTGAACGTCCATAGGAAAGCATTGAATAATGCTTTCCTATGGGCGGTTTGAATGCGCGCGTGGCTCTTGCCACGCATGCGTATTCGGAGCTGAGAGGCGGAGAGATTCCCAGCGCCAAGGGAGTCTGGCGCTGGAGAAAGGTAAGTGCTTAAGACACACACACACAGACTCTCATGAACAGACGCACACATTTACTGACAGACACACACTCAGTGACAGACATACATACACACTCACTAACAGATGCACACAAACATACTCAGTAACCGACACACACACACACACTCTAACACACACACACACACACACTAACATACACTCACACACACACGCTAACACACACTCACACACACTAACATACACTCACACTCACACACTAACATACACTCACACACACTAACACACTCACTAACACACACTCACACACTAACATACACTCACACACTAACACTCACAAACACACACTAACATACACTCACACACACTAACATACACTCACACACACTAACATACACTCACACTCACAAACACACACTAACATACACTCACACACACTAACTCACACTCACACACTAACACACACTCACACACACACACTAACATACACTCACACACACTAACATACACTCACACACACTAACATGCACTCACACTCACAAACACACACTCGCTAACACTAACATACACTCACACTCACAAACACACACTAACATACACTCACTAACACTAACATACACTCACAAACACACACTCACTAACATACACTCACACTCACAAACACACACACACACTCACACTCTAACACACACTCATTAACACTAACATACACTCACACTCACAAACACACACTCACACCCTAACACACACTCACTAACACTAACACACTCTAACACACACTCACACTCTAACACATACTCACTAACACTAACATACACTCACACTCACAAACACACACTCACACTCTAACACACACTCACTAACACTAACATACACTCACAAACACACACTAACATACACTCACACTCTAACACACACTCACTAACACTAACACTCACAAACACATTTTTTTTTAAATCCCCCCAGCCTCCTTACCTGTGGGAGAGCTGAGGGGATTCCCTGGGGTCCAGTGGTGCTGCTGGGCTCCTGGGGGGCCGGTCACCCGGTGGGCAGGCAGGCTGGCGGGCGCGCGAGGGAGCACTGTCTCCTGAGTGCTTCCTCTTCAGCTCCCTCGCGCGCCGCGTACTGATGCCGGAGCCGGAAGATGATGTCATCTTCCGGCTCCGGTATCAGTGCGGTGCGCGAGGGAGCTGAAGAGGAAGCACCCAGGAGACAGTGCTCCCTCGCGCGCCCGCAGTACCGGCCAGCCGGATGACAGCAGGGCCAGCCTCGGGGGGCCCGGAGGTGGCCGGCTCCTGGGCCCCCCAGGAGAAGAGGCTGGCCCAGTGACATACATACCGGGTCGCAGGGCGGCCGGGCCCCCTGGTGGGCCGGGCCCGGTCGCAGCCGCGACCCCTGCGACCCCGGTATGTACGCCACTGGCTACCATACTATGATATAGCTGCTTGATCCAAGGAGACATCTGACTGCTATTTTGGGGTCAAGAAGGAATTTTTTCCTAGTTTGTTGCAAAATTGGAAGCGCTTCAGACTGGGTTTTTTGCCTTCTTTTGGATCAACAGCAAAAACATATGTGAGGAAGGCTGAACTTGATGGACGCCAGTCTCTTTTCAGCTATGTAACTATGTAACTATGTAACTATGTAACATACAATCTGCCAATATGGAAGTCAGTGTTTATTGGGGATTATGGTATCAAAACCAAGAATGGATGAAAATATGCTAACATAGAAGTATCGTTTTAATGCGGCATAGATCACTAACGTCCGTACGTCTACAAATAAGCACAAAAAACTGAGCTGTAATGTTGCACTTATTGACTTCATTTTAATGTTCAGATAAACATAAAATATACAAATGTTTTAATGTGTTTACATAAATATTGTCATGGAACCATGACCAGATCAACATTTCTGGTGTCTGTGGGTGAAAAATATTAAATATTCCAAAACCTTGTCACTTCTGCCCCCCACCCCCCACCCAAAATAATAATCCAAAAAACAAAAAAAATGCATTAAAACCTTAACTTTTCACAAAGACAAACTACATAATTGAATATTAAAAAGTGCATATTTAAAAATCATTTTGATATTAACGAACCAAAAATGTATATTTTAATAAAACTAGTTATAACATTAAAATCCAGAAAAATCTAGAATGGTAAATTATTTTAATAAGAAAGGCCATATTTCCTTTCGTGGACTACCATTTGTACTGGATTCATTGAAATAAATTACCTAATACCTTTGACTCACCATTAGACCTAATATTCAAATCCATATACTGCATTAATGCCCTTTGATCTATGTGTTATAAATATCTGTTCACTATATCCCAGTTATACCCAACAGTAGAATACGTAGGTGGGAAACGTGAAACATCCCTTTCATATTGATTTACAGCTTGGCTATTTTGGCTTAACATTGCCGATGACAAACAGTGTTACAAATAGTTCTACTCAGTTGCGGTGAGTCTTTGATTAGGAGTCTCCACCACAAAATCCAAAAATAATAAATATTGAAACCAGCACATACATGTATACTATGCGGTTTGACAGTTATTTGGAAGTGTTGAAAGCTTGCTGGGTGTATCTTTGATAGAAGCAAAAACAAAAATGTTTTTTGCTCACGTGTGCCAATACGGAGAGAATCTATACCATTTGCATATCAGACTGATCCTGCCCACAAGGGTAGTCCAGATCCGAAATGCTGGCAAGTTCCCTCTGCGTGAGATATAAAAGCGACCTCAGACAATTGTTTTGCCTTTTAATGGAACTTCTCAGTTGGTTGGATAGCCCCCTCGGAACAAGAAGACCCAAATTAAATCAATAACATACAGCAGATATGAGACACTGAGAACCGCCCAAAACTCAGTATCTTCTTTTATTGAAGCAAAAGTCTATTTCATATTTTTTGCCAATTTTGTCAACTGCCATATTACGACAAATCTCTATTTACAGGAAAATCTCATACATGTTCCAGTAGA
Source organism: Pelobates fuscus (assembly GCF_036172605.1). NCBI lineage: Eukaryota > Metazoa > Chordata > Amphibia > Anura > Pelobatidae > Pelobates > Pelobates fuscus. Next base: position 67,397,364 of record NC_086320.1, on the reverse strand, counting down.
TTGCCATCTGGTTCTTAAACTATCCTAAAATATCTAGTAATACTATCTGGTGTGATATTAAATGTACATTCCTTTTCTACATAACTAGGTAGTACGAATTAAGAAATTAAGAAACAGTATTCATTGATATTTTTTGTCACCAATCATTATTTTAATATGGATAATATATTCTCAACGTGTTCATATATGAAAAAGACAACCCCATCAACTGAGGTTTTCTCAGACAATACAACATCAGCAAGTAATATATAATTTTATGGAATTATATTCCGGGGTAAGCAGAAGTATATTGTGCTAAAGCATATTAACATGTTTCCCACTTAATAAAATGTATTTGACCGTTCCCCCTTTGTTTGGTTGCATTATTGTAAATGTAATGAAATGGACCTTGTGGCCGGTTATGAAGAGGGAAGCAGCATTCTTTAATTATATCACACATTAATCACTGAGTCGATGGTAGAGTTATGATTATACAGTATATACTCAATTAATATTCAGCAGAGACTCAAAGCTATTTATCAAGCCTCTTGGATGTTTCATCTGAGAATGAGCCTAAAATAATTTGACCTTCATACAAGTACAACATCAAAATGTATCTTTATATTGAAAGAGTTAGTATAACTTTGGAAACCAACATAACGATGGGATATAAAGGACATATTGCTTCTTCAAATTTAAATTTAATAGAATAGAGGTGACCAGATTAAAACTGAGAGACAGAGTTTATTTAGTTCTTCAAATAAAATTATACAAATGACAAAAGAATATATAAAATCCATATTTTTAGGGGATGGGAGCAGAGTTAATTGGGCTTCAAAATTAGTTAATCATGGTTAGTTTGACTAACCAACACATCCAGAATTGTCAACGTGAGGCTAGTTTAAATGACCCAGATGCACTGCTAGTTAAAAGTAGGCAGTATCAAAGTTGATAATCCTAAACTGTTTTTAGATATACCCCCATTTTCTTAAATTTTTTTTTACAATTGACTGAATGTGTATTTTCATACAGGGTTATATCTACTAAACAGTTATTTTTAATGTTTTTTGGGGGGAAGTGGAATGTCCCTTTAAATAAAATGTATATTTTGCTGTATATGCAGACATAGAAGTGCACCCACCTAGATATACCAAGTCAGCATGAATGACTGTCTAAATTACTGACAAATGTAATTCGAAGTACAGTATGTTCTTTTAAACGAATCAACTATTGAAACTCTTGATTATAGTATTTTTCATATGTGTGAGTGTGTGTTTGTAATTTTAATATTAGTTCAAGTTCCATAGACTTTTTCTGAGATAGTTAAGAGCAGAGCCCCTGGTTGCTATGTCAACAGACCAGTGCTCTTCTGCCCCCGTCTGTGAATTCTGTCAGAGGACAGAGGGAATGCCATGCAGCTTCAATATGTTTATATATATATATATATATATAATAAATTCTTGCAATCAGAATCAAGAGAGTGGTTTACATTTTTTACTTGCAGTATATATAATTTGAGTTAGTGTGGTGCTGACTCAATAACTATTAGAGCTTCAGAAGTTGACAAACTTTTGACTATGTTAGGGGTCATGAGTGTAACTCAAATCATCATTAATTTTATATAAATACGGTAGATATTGTAGAGATAATGCTGTCATACATGGTTAAAAATAATGAAAGTAAGACTTTTTAATTTTTTCTAAAACAGGTAAATTAGCAATGATAATATTCAATAAAACATCACAGGCAGAACTGCAAAGGGAGAGAAAAAGGTGAAAAAGGGAGGTCATCCTTGTTATCAAAATCTAGCCTCAGTGCCAGAAGAAATTATTTTTTTTTTTAATTCTTTATTTTCTGTTGTGCATAGAATAACAATAGATACATTTATTATGTAACAATACATAATAAACATGGTGCAGCGTGTGAGTAGTCAGCACATTTTTTTTTAGATTTTGTTAGAGAGGCTGAAGACAGTGGGTAAACATAACATGTCAGCCTTTTAGCTTTTCTTCTGTCTGCGTTGTGCGCATGTTTTATAGAATAATGGTTAACTCGCTGTGCCAGATGACTGAGTTTCACGGGGTTAGGTCCCGGGCTATGGGCATCCCTGTATTCCGCCAGTACCTTAATGCATTAGGTGGAGCATGGTATGCATGGGTGTGATGTGTCGATTGGTAGTGTTGCGCTCTGTGTTTATGCCAACATTACCAGTGGTTCAGTACCCTATAGAAGAAATGTTTTTTAACCACTAGTGAAACTGATAAATGTGGGGCAGCTGTGTTTCTTGAATTATATTCACTCCAATTTGTTTGAGTTGGGACAATAGATTAAAAAGAATGTATTCATTTATCAAGACAACTAATAATAGGGTCTAAATACTAATTAACATTGATGAATTTAAAATGTATGACTGCTGGTAAACATTATTTTTAATATGCAACTCTTAATTGGAAAATTAAACTTTGTTGTGCTTGGAGATGTTGTAAATGTTGACATGAAATCATTAACATCAAACCTAATAAGACATTTGGACTATATAGCCAATAAACTTCTGCTATGAAAATTGGAAAATATGTCACCTCAAATTAGAAAATAATAATAATAATAATAATAATATAATAATATCAAATATTTAAATGTATATAATATTCCAATGAATGAAGAAAACTAATGACTATTCCCAAATCAGCCAATAATATAAAATAAATATCCCGATATATATATATATATATATATATATATATATATATATATATATATATATATATATATATATATATATATATATATATATATATATGTACACAATATCCAGAAAATACTTCAAAATATTCTGGAAACAAAATTTTACACCAATACATGTTTTAATGTTAACCAATGCTCTTGTTTGCACCCTCCCTATGCAGTTCTGAGATCTAAAAAAAAAAAACATGAAAAATAAATAAATCATAATAATAACAAATAGATATAAATTCTAAATAGATTTTAAAAATGATAAAATCGTTAAAAACTACATAACTTTTCTGACAATGCTGAGGGTCCGAACTAGACATTGAACGATACACAATTTGTTAATTTAGCTCCAAATTTGAGTAGGACAGAGCACAATATATATCAACTTTCTAGAAAATTAAAATGCTAAAAAAATTAAGTTATGCATAACAGGATCTCTTAAGTCGTAAAATTATAAATTACTACTTTTTCGTGAAATGTATTACTTTTTGTGAACATAAACCTCACTTTTCTCTGCTTGTTAAATTTGATTTATTAATCCTTCTGCTGAACTCTCTCTTTTGCTTGGTATGTGCTTGGTATCTAATGAAGTGTAGATGTAAAACGATAACATGGACGCATGCGCTGAACACTAAATATATATTTTTCTAAACACTCTAAGGTAAATCTGATCATTATAAGTCATTTAAACCTTCAGGCCTGTCATTAAGTTAAATTAAATTAAAGAGAAAAGGTGAAAAAAAAATACAAGTTTATGCTGAAATTGCTAAATTATTCATGGACACAACCATTATAATAATACATTAATGGCTTAATACACAGTAAGAAGTTGTAGCTTATCATTGAGCAGAGTTCTAGGTACTGTGTCAAACAACAGCGATTACGGTACTTGGAAATTGTAATAAATACAACAAAAAAATGAAAAACTCTCTTTGGACTCCAACGTCGTGATAAGGAACAATGTTATCTTATTAAATAATCATTTCCATAATTGTGTAAACCTGTTTCAGAAAGTCCTTGATATGTTAGATGCTTTATAAAAATGGTAGGAAGGAAAGCGCTGGAATTTTTAGTTTGTTTTTTTAGTAATTTTAGTTTTTTTAATTTATCTCTTTTGATCTGGTCTATATTAACCAGAAAGACATATAGAGTTTTATGTAATAAACATTGAATGTAGGGGAATTGAAAACCAATTTGGAATTGAGAAAATGGAAAAAAAACTTTTTTCCTAATCTACCATTTTGACATTATTTTTTGTATTAAAGAAACATTACAGGCACCAAAACAACTTCATACAAAGGTGTAATTGTGCTATAAGGCCACTGGATGCACTGTTACCACAAGGGGTTAAACCATTCTCAAATGCTTTAATCAATAGGTTGCCTTCAGTGCTGGTCTCCACTCTGTTTCTTTGCAAGCCAGTTTAGTGAATAGTGAGTCACTGATTGTCGGAGAGCATCAGCTGACTGCTTTCAGCCAATCAGTGGCGTCCCCTGTAATTGAAAATTCTAAAGCCGGATGCCGATAGGGGAGGAGTGTAGTCCAGTGCTGTAGGCAACTTAGGGGTTAAACCTGTTGAAATTGGTTAACATCTTGAAATAACAGTGCCTCCAGGGGCCTTCGGGCACCATAACAACTTAATTTAGATGAAGTTGTGTTGGTGCCTGGAGTGTTCCTATAACATGTTTTCAATTCCCCACTATTAACTGTTTAGTAAACAAATCCAAAGGCATTATTCACTAAATTAGGAATTATGTTGAAGTGACTTAATAATTGCAAATTTTAACCTAAAATATCTAGACTGGAAGAATTATACAGCTCAACTTTATTTCCCAGCTTGGTTCCTTTGGGTTATTTAGATGGATCTTTCTTGCCAACACTGCAATGCTAAACTCATATAAGGGTAGAAGCCTCACTTTTTTTGCACCAGATTCTTTAAAGACTGCCAGATTTTGTTATTGTTATGAAAACAGTCCTGGCTCTCCAGGTACCTAGATTCTCCTGTGGTGGAACAGCTTGAATCTTAAAAATCACTGTAACAATTTTATTCCACCCTTTCAATTTCACGTTTCCCACTGATATTATGCTACACCACACTTCCATGGCCAATTATTGTTTTCTATTCAGACTTCTCATAAATGCCACTAAGGTACAAAGCCCTCAGGAGAATCTATAAGATCTCAAGTTTAGATACATGGTGTGGAGAAATTATGTTCTGAAATATTTGTTTCAATCCATGGTTATAACACATATAGGGTTATTCACTAAAGGGGGAATTCCTGTACATTCAAAGTAAATTCCAAGTAAATGTCATATTTGAGCCCAAATAGTCAAACTGAAAACAGAAAATATTTCCAATTCAGCTATTTTGCACTAACAGGATTTTACACTAGAGTGGGAACACAAGGTGAATTCAAATTTAATTTTAACTTTATGGTCAAAATAGCCAAAGTATGCTGTCAGATCTGCTACGCTAGTCTTACATTTTAATGTGTAAGGGATGCAAGGTGGGTTTCTGTGTATGTAAGAAGTGCATTGAGTGTGTGTAAGATGCATTGTGTTTCTGCGTGTGTAAGAGAAGCAGTGTGAGTTTGTGTGTGTGTGTGTGTGTGAGAGGAATGCATTGTGTGTGTGTAACAGATGCATTGTGTGTAAGGGAAGCATGGTGTTTCTATGTGTGTAGGATTCACTGTATGTTTTGGTGTGTGAGTAGGGATGCATTGTATATTTATGGTTGTGTGTCTGTAAGGATGCATCGTGTGTTTCTGTGTATGTGTAAGGATGCATTCATTGTGTGTGTGTGTAGTGTGAAAGAGAGGGTTTTTGGCCCCTCTGTGTGTCTTCCCCTCCCACCCCCAGGTCCCTCGGTGCTTGTCCCTCCTGAGCCTCTCTGTGTGTACCTTAGTAAACCTCCCCCTCCTGTTCCTTAGTGGTATCTCCCCCCTGGGTGGTATCCCCCCTCTCCCCCCCGGAGGTATCTCCCCTCCCCCCAGTGGTATCTCCCATCTTCTCCCCCCCGGTGGTATCTCCCCCCCGGTGGTATCTCCCCTCTTCTCCCCCCCGGTGGTATCTCCCCTCTTCCCCCCCTGGTGGTATCGCCCCTCTTCTCCCCCCCGGTGGTATCTCCCCTCTTCTCCCCCCCGGTGGTATCTCCCCTCTTCTCCCCCCCGGTGGTATCTCTCCTCTTCTCCCCCCCCCCCGGTGGTATCTCTCCTCTTCTCCCCCCGGTGGTATCTCCCCTCTTCTCCCCCCCGGTGGTATCTCCCCTCTTCTCCCCCCAGGTGGTATTTCCCCTCTCCCCCCCCGGTGGTATTTCCCCTCTCCCCCCCGTGGTATCTCCCCTTTCCCCCCGGTGGTATCTCCCCTCTCCCCCCCGGTGGTATCTCCCCTCCCCCCCGGTGGTATCTCGCCTCTCCCCCCCGGTGGTATCTCCCCTCTCCCCCCCCAGGTGGTATCTCCCCTCCCCGGTGGTATCTCCCCTCTCCCCCCCCGGTGGTATCTTCCCCCCCCAGTGATATCTCCCCTCTTCCCCCCTGGTGGTATCTCCCCACTTCCACCCACCCTGGTGGTATCTCCCCTCTTCCCCCCCTGGTAGTATCTCCCCTCTTCCCCCCCGGTAGTATCTCCCCTCTTCCCCCCCTGGTGGTATCTCCCCTCTTCCCCCCGGTGGTATCTCCCCTCTTCCCCCCCGGTGGTATCTCCCCTCTTCCCCCCGGTGGTATCTCCCCTCTTCCCCCCCCGCCGGTGGTATCTCCCCTCTTCCCCCCCCGCCGGTGGTATCTCCCCTCTTCCCCCCCCCGGTGGTATCTCCCCTCTTCCCCCCCCGGTGGTATCTCCCCTCTACCCCCGAGTGGTATCTCCCCTCTTTCACCCCCGGTGGTATCTCCCATCTTCCCCCCCGGTAGTATCTCCCCTCTTCCCCCCCTGGTGGTATCTCCCCTCTTCCCCCCCGGTGGTATCTCCCCTCTTCCCCCCCCGGTGGTATCTCCCCTCTAACCCCCGAGTGGTATCTCCCCTCTTTCCCCCCCGGTGGTATCTCCCCTCTTCCCCCCCGTGGTATCTCCCCTCTACCCACCCAGTGGTATCTCCCCTCTACCCCCCGGTGGTATCTCCCCTCTCCCCACCCCCGGTATCTCCCATCTCCCCCCCCCCAGTGGTATCTCCCATCTCCCCCCCCCAGTGGTATCTCCCTTCTCCCCGCCCCGATGGTATCTCACCTTTCCCCCCAATGGTATTTCCCCTCTCCCCCCCCTCCCCTGGTGGTATTTTCCCTCTCCCCACAACGTTTCAGCCTGTACCCAGGTCTCTTTCAAGGCTGTGTAAGACACAGGGATGCGTGCGACAAATGCTGCATAAACAAATTGATTTAATGGCAGAGAATTGAGCAGTGAAACAGCAGGGGCATGATCTATACACCATAACTTGTTCATTAAGCTAAAGTTATTTTGGTGCCTAGAGTATGACTTTAATTCTGTAACACCACAAAATGTATTTTAAAGTATTGTATCTGATTTTGCCCATCTCATAATATAAGGAAATTGGAAAAACATGTCGATTTTTGTATATTGGCTATTTTATTTTTATTTCTCCTGTTCTTATTCCTATATTTCTGGAACATTTGTTTTATAGTTTTAAAACATAGCTTTTGATGGCTTTGTTGTGACTGCATTTGAGCAAATTATATATTATTCTATTATTGTTATTCAAATGCAACAAAATGATCCTCATTGTGGGAATGAAAAAGTATTGTATCACATAGAAAATTAACTTTTCAGAAGCCATTCTCTTCCTCTGATGAAATAATTTACTGGAAAATCTGAGAAATTAAGTAAATAACCAAAATTCAACCATATTTGCAATTCTCATATTTAGTAACTGCAAAACCAATTGACGTTATTAAATAAATATGTATATGTTAAGGGTGACTGTAATAAGTATTTCTATTTATACAGGGAGTGCAGAATTATTAGGCAAGTTGTATTTTTGAGGATTAATTTTATTATTGAACAACAACCATGTTCTCAATGAACCAAACAAACTAATTAATATCAAAGCTGAATATTTTTGGAAGTAGTTTTTAGTTTGTTTTTAGTTTTAGCTATTTTAGGGGGATATCTGTGTGTGCAGGTGACTATTACTGTGCATAATTATTAGGTAACTTAGCAAAAAACAAATATATACCCATTTCAATTATTTATTTTTACCAGTGAAACCAATATAACATCTCAACATTCACAAATATACATTTCTGACATTCAAAAACATAACAAAAACAAATCAGTGACCAATATAGCCACCTTTCTTTGCAAGGACACTCAAAAGCCTGCCATCCATGGATTCTGTCAGTGTTTTGATCTGTTCACCATCAACATTGCGTGCAGCAGCAACCACAGCCTCCCAGACACTGTTCAGAGAGGTGTACTGTTTTCCCTCCTTGTAAATCTCACATTTGATGATGGACCACAGGTTCTCAATGGGGTTCAGATCAGGTGAACAAGGAGGCCATGTCATTAGATTTTCTTCTTTTATACCCTTTCTTGCCAGCCACGCTGTGGAGTACTTGGACGCGTGTGATGGAGCATTGTCCTGCATGAAAATCATGTTTTTCTTGAAGGATGCAGACTTCTTCCTGTACCACTGCTTGAAGAAGGTGTCTTCCAGAAACTGGCAGTAGGACTGAGAGTTGAGCTTGACTCCATCCTCAACCCGAAAAGGCCCCACAAGCTCATCTTTGATGATACCAGCCCAAACCAGTACTCCACCTCCACCTTGCTGGCGTCTGAGTCGGACTGGAGCTCTCTGCCCTTTACCAGTCCAGCCATGGGCCCATCCATCTGGCCCATCAAGACTCACTCTCATTTCATCAGTCCATAAAACCTTAGAAAAATCAGTCTTGAGATATTTCTTGGCCCAGTGTTGACGTTTCAGCTTGTGTGTCTTGTTCAGTGGTGGTCGTCTTTCAGCCTTTCTTACCTTGGCCATGTCTCTGAGTATTGCACACCTTGTGCTTTTGGGCACTCCAGTGATGTTGCAGCTCTGAAATATGGCCAAACTGGTGGCAAGTGGCATCTTGGCAGCTGCACGCTTGACTTTTCTCAGTTCATGGGCAGTTATTTTGCGCCTTGGTTTTTCCACACGCTTCTTGCGACCCTGTTGACTATTTTGAATGAAACGCTTGATTGTTCGATGATCACGCTTCAGAAGCTTTGCAATTTTAAGAGTGCTGCATCCCTCTGCAAGATATCTCACTATTTTTGACTTTTCTGAGCCTGTCAAGTCCTTCTTTTGACCCATTTTGCCAAAGGAAAGGAAGTTGCCTAATAATTATGCACACCTGATATAGGGTGTTGATGTCATTAGACCACACCCCTTCTCATTACAGAGATGCACATCACCTAATATGCTTAATTGGTAGTAGGCTTTCGAGCCTATACAGCTTGGAGTAAGACAACATGCATAAAGAGGATGATGTGGTCAAAATACTAATTTGCCTAATAATTCTGCACTCCCTGTATATCTTCTTGTGTTAATGGTTTGCCATAATGTACTTCTATATCACCTAAAAATTATTAATATACAATCTGACGGTCTGTATATAAAAAAACAACATACATTTATTCTATACACATTACAAACAGCAATACATACGTACAAACTTAACAGACAGTACTGCTTAAAGAGACACTTTAGTCACCAAAACAACTTTAGCTTAAAGAAGCAATTTTGGTGTATAGATCATACCTCTAAAGTTTCACTGTTCAATTCACTGCCATTTAGCAGTTAAATCACTTTTTTTCTGTTTATGCAGCCCTAGCCACACCTCCCCTGACTGTAACTGAGACAGCTTGCATGAAAAAAATTGGTTTCACATTCAATCAGATGTAACATACTTTAAACGTGCTTATCCCCTGCTCTCTTAATTAAACTTTAACCACACAGAAGAGGTTCCTGCAGGGTCCAGTAAGCTATACAGTGCAGGGGATAAGACGTGTTAAATAAAAGCAAATTTGCAATGAAGGAAGTATAAACATTAGATGACTCTTCACAGGAAGTGTTTAGGAAGGCTGTACAATTACATGCAGGAAGGTGTGACTAGGGTGCATGAACAAAGTGATTAACCCCTTAAGGACACATGACATGTGTGACATGTCATGATTCCCTTTTATTCCAGAAGTTTGGTCCTTAAGGGGTTAAACTCCTAAAGGTCAGAGAATTGAGCAGTGAGACTGCAGGGACATGATATATAAACCAAAACTGCTTCATTAAGCTAAAGTTGTTTTGTTGACTATAGTGTCCCTTTTATGGTGTTACAGATGGAATGTAGTCATCTGTCCAAAAAGTCAGCTGAACAACCGAAGGGTAGTGGAACCTGGTCGTTTGTCTACTGTTGTACTATTTTTTTTATAGACATGACTATAATGATGCCAGAACTTTTAGTTAAATATCTGGCCATATCAAGACACATATAAAGTCCCTCGACCTTCAATCCTCTCATTATACACCCGCATGTCCAAAAAAATATATACACTAAACACAAATCTAATTAAAGAACAAAAGAAAAGGGAAGGACTGCGTCACAGGTAAACTTATTAGTAAACTAATCGTACAACGTATTTGTCACAAAAGCAGAAATAGGTCTGGTGCAAAAGTCTCACAAAGAAAGTTTTTATAATCCAAAAATGAAAAAGTCAGTGCTTGACAGGATGTACTGTCCTCAATTCAACTTGACCATAGATAGCATGGAAGACAAAAGACAGGGATAGGTGATAGTGTAGCTTGTTGAGTACAGTCTTTTATAAAAGAAGAAGGTAACAATGGGACACTCACATTTGGAAGAGCTATAGCCAGCTCTAGCAATATAATCCCCGCTTTAAAGGATAATCGGCAACTGTCAACCACGTTCACACCAAGATGATGTAAAAGACAGGAAACAGGAGCAGGTGATAGTGCAGACTGTATAATTTAATTTAATTTAATCAGATAAAAGTATAAGATAACGATGGAACACTTACATTTAGAAGAGCTATAGACAGCTCTAGCAGTATGGGCTTACAGCGGTATAATCCCTGCTTTAAAGAATATTCAGCAAGTGTCCAACGCATCCACACACTCAGGAAGGCAACAGATAGTGCTCTCAATAAAATAGATTAATCTCTAATAAAATGAAGTAAAATTATACTTACAAGGATAGAGCTGGCTGACTGTTCTATGAACACGGCTTTGGTGGTATTATCCTTGGGATTACTTGAAGTAAATAAAACTTAAAATTACCAGGGCAAGTGCATATAACAAAGGAGATTGGCACAAAAAGGTCACCAAAAAACCTTCAATAAGTTAAAATACAACAATATTAAATGTCCATAACGCGTTTCACCTTTACAGGCTTTATCAAATGGAGTAAAAAAGACTTATACAGGGGTTAAGTTTAGGTTCTTTATTGGAATTGTTAGACATCTTTTAAACTTGAAATCATAATAAGTGAAGCAAGACTTAACCCCTTAAGGAAACATGACATGTGTGACATGTCATGATTCCCTTTTATTCCAGAAGTTTGGTCCTTAAGGGGTTAAAGGAAATAAAGACAAAAGGGATAAAGCAATACCTATAAAACGAGATTACAGGTAAGTAATAATGAGGGTTATAGAACAAAGGGTTTAGACAATAAGCCCCGGACAGGTTATAGAGAAGTAGATAGAAGCAGAACCTATAAATGGAATTATAGATAGAAATAAAGGGCATAGTGAGAAGGAGAACCTATAAAACAGAATTATAGGTAAGTAACAGGATATAAAGAAATAGATAGAAGAAGAACCTATAAAAGGAATTATAGGTAAGTAACAGGATATAAAGAAATATATAGAAAAATAACCAATAAACTGAATTATAGATTAGGAGGAAGAAGGAGAACCCATAAAACGGAATTATATGCAAGTAACAGTATATAAAGAAATAAAAGAAGAACAACCTATAAACAGAATTAAAGGTTAAAAACAGGATATAAATAAATAGATAGAAGAACCTATAAACGGAATTATAGGTTTAAGGAAAGAACAGAATTAAGAGTTTAGGCAATTTGCCCCAAGCAGGTTGTCAAGTAACAGGTAAATCAAGAGAGAAAAAAAACCTATAAGAGAAATTATAGGTTACTAGCAAACATAATATAATAAGACAGAGAGAAATAAAATATGAAGTTTAATGAATTCAGATTTACCGTATATACTTGAGTATAAGCCGACCCGAATATAAGCCGAGGCCCCTTATTTTATCCCAAAAAACTGGGAAAACTTATTGACTCGAGTATAAGACTAGGGTGGGAAATGCAGCAGCTACTGGTAAATTTCTAAATAAAATTAGATCCTAAAAAAAATATATTAATTGAATATTTATTTACAGTGTGTGTATAATGAATGCAGTGTGTGCGTATGTGTGTGTGTATGAGTGCAGAGTGTGTGTATGAGTGCAGCGTGTGTATGAGTGCAGCGTGTGTGAGTGCAGCGTGTGTGTGCATGAATGCAGTGTGTGTGTGCATGAATGCAGTGTGTGTGTGTATGAATGCAGTGTGTGAATGCAGTGTGTGCAGGGCCAGTGCAAGGATATTTGCCGCCGTAGGCAAAACATTTTTTGCCGCCCCCTCCCCCCCCCCATATGTCCTGACTCACCTCTCCCCTAGTGGTCCTTACCCTCCCCTCCCCTAGTGGTCCTTATCCCACCCCCATCCTCTCATAGTGGTCCTTATCCCCCTTCTCCCTCCCATAGTGTTCCTTATCCCCCCCATAGTGGTCCTTATGCCCCCCCTCCCTCCCATAGTGGTCCTTATACCCCCCTCCCTCCCATAGCGGTCCTTATACCCCCCTCCCTCCCATAGTGGTCCTTATACCCCCCTCCCTCCAATAGTGGTCCTTATCCCCCCCCTCCCTCCCATAGTGGTCCTTATCCCACCCCCATCCTCTCATAGTGGTCCTTATCCCCCTTCTCCCTCCCATAGTGTTCCTTATCCCCCCCATAGTGGTCCTTATCCCCCCCCCTCCCTCCCATAGTGGTCCTTATCCCCCCCCTCCATCCCATAGTGGTCCTTATACCCCCCTCCCTCCCATAGTGGTCCTTATCCCCCCCCTCCCTCCCATAGTGGTCATTATGCCCCCCTCCCTCCCATAGTGGTCCTTATACCCCCCCCTCCCTCCCATAGCGGTCCTTATACCCCCCTCCCTCCCATAGTGGTCCTTATACCCCCTCCCTCCAATAGTGGTCCTTATCCCCCCCCTCCCTCCCATAGTGGTCCTTATCCCCCCCCTCCCTCCCATAGTGGTCCTTATCCCACCCCCATCCTCTCATAGTGGTCCTTATCCCCCTTCTCCCTCCCATAGTGTTCCTTATCCCCCCCATAGTGGTCCTTATCCCCCCCCCTCCCTCCCATAGTGGTCCTTATCCCCCCCTCCCTCCCATAGTGGTCCTTATACCCCCCTCCCTCCCATAGTGGTCCTTATCCCCCCCCTCCCTCCCATAGTGGTCCTTATGCCCCCCTCCCTCCCATAGTGGTCCTTATACCCCCCCCCCTCCCTCCCATAGCGGTCCTTATACCCCCCTCCCTCCCATAGTGGTCCTTATACCCCCCTCCCTCCCATAGTGGTCCTTATCCCCCCCTCCCTCCCATAGTGGTCCTTATACCCCCCTCCCTCCCATAGTGGTCCTTATCCCCCCCCTCCCTCCCATAGCGGTCCTTATACCCCCCTCCCTCTCATAGTGGTCCTTATACCCCCCTCCCTCCAATAGTGGTCCTTATCCCCCCCTCCCTCCCATAGTGGTCCTTATCCCACCCCCATCCTCTCATAGTGGTCCTTATCCCCCTTCTCCCTCCCATAGTGTTCCTTATCCCCCCCATAGTGGTCCTTATCCCCCCCCTCCCTCCCATAGTGGTCCTTATCCCCCCCCCTCCCTCCCATAGTGGTCCTTATACCCCCCTCCCTCCCATAGTGGTCCTTATCCCCCCCCTCCCTCCCATAGTGGTCCTTATGCCCCCCTCCCTCCCATAGTGGTCCTTATACCCCCCCCCTCCCTCCCATAGCGGTCCTTATACCCCCCTCCCTCCTATAGTGGTCCTTATACCCCCCTCCCTCCCATAGTGGTCCTTATCCCCCCCCTCCCTCCCATAGTGGTCCTTATACCCCCCTCCCTCCCATAGTGGTCCTTATCCCCCCCTCCCTCCCATAGCGGTCCTTATACCCCCCTCCCTCCCATAGTGGTCCTTATACCCCCCTCCCTCCAATAGTGGTCCTTATCCCCCCCCTCCCTCCCATAGTGGTCCTTATCCCACCCCCATCCTCTCATAGTGGTCCTTATCCCCCTTCTCCCTCCCATAGTGTTCCTTATCCCCCCCATAGTGGTCCTTATCCCCCCCCTCCCTCCCATAGTGGTCCTTATGCCCCCTCCCTCCCATAGTGGTCCTTATCCCCCCCCCTCCCTCCCATAGTGGTCCTTATACCCCCCTCCCTCCCATAGTGGTCCTTATCCCCCCCTCCCTCCCATAGTGGTCCTTATGCCCCCCTCCCTCCCATAGTGGTCCTTATACCCCCCCTCCCTCCCATAGCGGTCCTTATACCCCCTCCCTCCCATAGTGGTCCTTATACCCCCCTCCCTCCCATAGTGGTCCTTATCCCCCCCCTCCCTCCCATAGTGGTCCTTATACCCCCCTCCCTCCCATAGTGGTCCTTATCCCCCCCTCCCTCCCATAGTGGTCCTTATGCCCCCCTCCCTCCCATAGCGGTCCTTATACCCCCCCCTCCCTCCCATAGCGGTCCTTATACCCCCCTCCCTCCCATAGTGGTCCTTATACCCCCCTCCCTCCCATAGTGGTCCTTATCCCCCCCTCCCTCCCATAGCGGTCCTTATACCCCCCCCCCTCCCATAGTGGTCCTTATACCCCCCCCCCTCTCATAGTGGTCCATATACTCCTTTTTTTATTATTATTATTTCTTATTTTATTTATATATTTTTTTTTTCGTCCCCCCTCCCTGCTTGATATAGGGCAGGGAGGGGGGCTCTCCTTCCCTGGTGGTCCAGTGGCAGTTCAGTGGGGGGAGGGGGGTGCTGGCAGAGCTGTACTTACCTGTTCTGCAGCTCCTGTCAGCTCTCTCCTCCTCCGCGCGGTCTGTGCAGCTCCCTCTGTCAGCTTCCAGTGTAAGTCTCGCGAGATCCGCGGCTCTCGCGAGACTTGCACTGGGAGCTGACCGAGGTGCTGACCGGACGGCGCGGAGGAGGAGAGAGCTGACAGGAGCTGCAGAACAGGTAAGTTACAGCTCTGCCAGCCCTCCTCTCCCCCGGTCTGTATTATGGCAATGCAAATTGCCATAATACAGACTATGACTCGAGTATAAGCCGAGTTGGGGTTTTTCAGCCCAAAAAATGGGCTGAAAAACTCGGCTTATACTCGAGTATATACGGTAATAGACATTTTCAGAGTTATTCAGAGTCTTTTGGTTGGAGGCAGTAATGCAGTCATAAGATAATTGCAGCAGGGTTATTCAGGATAGAACCAAATAGTTAGGATAGTCAGTATTATCCAGGTAGGTTGGGTTGAATTCAGTTGGAGTAAAAGGGGTTTCCAAGAAATGTAAAAAGGTAACAAAGTCCAGTACGAATAAAGCAGGTTGGTTGAGTTGACTCCGGTAGTTGTAAAGTTGGTATGTGAACAAGGTAAAAAGGTAATAAAGTCCAATATGAAATAAAACATGTTGAAATTTGAAATCAGGTTTTGTTACCACGCTTCTTGGAAAAGAGCCATCTGGAAACAAAGCAGGTTTCTCAGTATGATCAAAATTCAAGTCACGTTCAGAACCACAACCTGAATCAACTTAAAGGCAACTTCCTTAAGCAAGGTGTGGCCTCTTACAGCATCAGAAATTAGTCCAGGCAGGTGAGGATGAGAGAATACGGAAAATTTTATCATACTTACCGTCATTTTCTTTTCCTGGCTATTATTCATGGCAGCATCACTTATGGGTAGCTCCGCCCCAATCAGGAACAGGACAGGACAAAATCAATTAATCCAGACCAGACTGGGTATAAAAGGTCCCTCCTCCTTCTATCCCACAGTCTAGTCCCAAAGCTAATTCTAATAACAAGGGAGGGTTGCTGATGCTGCCATGAATAATAGCCAGGAAAAGAAAATTACGGTAAGTATGATAAAATTTTCCGTATTCCTGGCTAATCATGGCAGCATCACTTATGGGTAATACCCAAGCTTCACCATAGGATGGGAAATTAACAGATACTCCAAACCAGATAATGCTGACGAAAGTTTAATTTAGATAGATTCCACAGAGGACAGAACACCTCTACCAAAGGCCGTAGAGGAAGAAGCCAAATCCAGTTTGTAGTGTTTGATGAAAGTGAGAGGAGAAGACCACGTAGCTGCCTTACAGATGTCGTCAGATGGAACTTCTGCCCAATTAGCCCATGATGTTGCTTGTAGAGTGAGATTTGATCCTGCTAGGAGGAACAAGGTCTTTCAACTGATAAGCCTTGACTATAGTATTGGAAATCCAACGTCTCAAGGTGGAAGTAGAGGCTGCCTCCCCTCTCCTGGGGCCAATCGGAAGAACAAACAGCTGTTGAGACTTCCGAAATTGAGTAGAAACTTCTATGTACTTAAGTAGGCACTGCCTGACATCCAATTCATGAAGTTTCACTTCCTCTGGAGTAGAAGGAGATGGATAAAAGGAAGGAATAACAATTTCCTGTAAGATGTGGAAATTCGAGACGACTTTTGGCAGAAACTCTTGTCTGGGTCTCAAGATCACCCTGTCATGGAACACTTGAAAGTGATTTTCATCGCAGGAAAATGCATGAATTTTAGACATGCGCTTTGCCGTAGTAACAGCCACCAGAAATAATGTCTTATATGTCAATAAGACCAGACCCAGCTCATCTAATGGAGCAAAGGGGTTTTCAGACAATGCTTCCAGTACCATAGGCAAATTCCACGGAGGAGAGTAGTTCCTATTTGGAGGCCTTATACGGATGGTAGCTTTAAAGAATCTAGCAATCAGAGGATCTGATGCCCAAGACTTGTTGCAGAGTGCAGATAAAGCCGATGCTTGGACTTTTAGAGTACTAAGACTCAGTCCCTTTTCCAGACCTGTATGAAGAAAATGTAGAATATTGATGTTAGATGGCTGAAGAAAATCCACATTATTAACTTGAGACCAGGAACGAAAAACTTCCCATATCTTATGGTAGCAGGAAGAAGTTGATACCTTTCTGGATTTAAGGAGTGTAGACACCACAGCTTCTGAGATCCCTTGAGCTAGTAGTCTCTCCTTTTCAAGAGCCATGCCCCCAATTTCAGCTGGCTGGGTTTGGGATGAACAGCTGGTCCCTGAGTCAAGATGTCTGGTCTGAGAGGTGTCAGGATCGGGACAGGGATCCAACACGCAGAGTACAAACAGTAGCCAGATACGTATACCGGACCTTAGAATGGCCGGACTAACGTAAGTAGTACAGTATAGAATGGTCAAAGACAAGCCGAGGTCGAGGGTAACAGAAGACAGGTAAGCGAGAGACAAGCCGAATCAAGGGTAACAGAGATAAGCAGAGTAAGGTAAACAAGCCGGGTCAAAACCAAAAGGGATAATAGAATACACAAGCACTGAGTGACTAGAACAAGCTAGAACCACGACAGGGCAATGAGCTAATGAAAGAAGCTCTGTTAAATACCCTGTTCAGAGCAGTAACCACACCTCCGAGACGTCCTGATTGGTCCTGCAG
Organism: Pelobates fuscus; assembly: GCF_036172605.1. Lineage (NCBI taxonomy): Eukaryota > Metazoa > Chordata > Amphibia > Anura > Pelobatidae > Pelobates > Pelobates fuscus. The sequence continues at coordinate 67,379,889 of NC_086320.1, read as the reverse complement.
CAATTGACTGACAGGTCGATCCGGGGGAGTGTCCTGATGATGACTTCCTGCCTAGATGGTGTAAAAGGCAGTCACTCCCTCGCGGCCGGCCTTGCATGACCGGATAGACCGCGGGGAAGGGAGTCATCAGACCGTCTGGATGGTGGAACAGCTAAGTCTCTACCTCTTTTGGAGGTAGAGACCACAGGTACCCTGACAGTACCCCCCCTCTCAGATACGCCCACCGGGCGGAATGAACCGGGACGAGCTGGGAAGCGAGAGTGATACGCCCTGCGGAGACGGGGAGCATGAACATCCTCCTGAGGTACCCAACTCCTCTCCTCAGGACCATATCCCTTCCAATCAACCAGATATTGTACTCTCCCCCGGGAGATTCGAGAATCAATAATAGAGTTGACCTCATACTCCTCCTGACCCTCCACCTGAACGGAATGAGGAGGGGCCATTGTGGAGGAAAATCTGTTACATATGAGTGGTTTCAGCAATGAAACGTGAAACGAGTTCGGAATGCGTAAGGTATTAGGAAGAGCTAAACGATACGCAACCGGATTGATACGGGTCAGCACCCTGTAGGGTCCAATATAACGAGGAGCGAACTTCATGGAGGGCACTTTTAAACGGATGTTCCTCGTGCTCAGCCATACCCTATCACCTGGAACAAAGACCGGAGCCGCCCTTCTACGTTTATCAGCGTGTTTCTTGACCAACATAGAGTTGTGCACAAGGATTTGTCGAGTTTGATCCCACAACTTCCTCAAATTGGCAACATGAACATCAACCGACGGCACCCCCTGGGAAGGAGAATCCGAAGGAAGAATAGACGGATGAAAACCATAATTCATGAAGAAGGGGCTTGAATGAGTAGAATCGCAAACGAGATTGTTGTGTGCAAACTCCGCCCAAGGAATCAAACCGACCCAATCATCCTGGTGTTCAGAAACAAAGCATCGTAAATATTGTTCAATTTTCTGGTTGGTACGTTCAGCAGCTCCGTTAGACTGAGGATGATAGGCAGAAGAAAAGTTTAATTTAATACCAAGTTGAGAGCAGAAGGACCTCCAAAAGCGGGAAACAAATTGGGAGCCTCTGTCCGATACAATTTGAAAGGGTATCCCATGTAGGCGAAAAATCTCCTTGGCGAATATCTCTGCCAATTCAGGAGAAGACGGAAGTTTAGGCAGGGGAATGAAGTGTGCCATCCTAGTAAACCTGTCAACCACGGTGAGGATAACAGTCTGTCTTTTAGAGATAGGTAGATCGACAATAAAGTCCATGGCCAAACAGGACCATGGTTTCTCTGGAACCTCCAAGGGTTGCAGGAGTCCACATGGAAGCGTATGGGGTTGTTTGGTTTTAGTACAAACTTCACATGCAGCGATGAACTCCTCAACATCCCTCCGTAAAGTAGACCACCAGAAGTCCTTAGAGATCAAGGCGTAAGTTTTGCGAATACCAGGATGTCCCGCCATCTTGCTATTATGTAAACACTGTAAAAGTTCCAGTTGAAAAGCAGGAGGAACGAAATGACGACCCGCAGGGGTCTGTTTAGGTGCGAGATGTTGCAACTTAATGATCTCGGCCAGTAATGGAGAATGAATCCTGAGATTCGTATTAGCAATGATATTGCACTTCGGAACTATAGAAGAAAGAACTGGTTCAGGTACAGTAGAAGGTTCATATTGGCGAGATAATGCATCGGCTTTAGAGTTTTTAGAACCAGGTCTGTAAGTCAGTACATAATTGAAGTGAGTCAGGAATAAGGACCAACGAGCTTGTCTAGAGGATAAGCGCTTAGCCTCCCCAATATATGACAAGTTTTTGTGGTCTGTCAAAATCGTAATAGGGTGTAGGGTCCCCTCCAACAAATGTCTCCACTCCTTTAAGGCTTTAATGACTGCTAACAGTTCCCTGTCTCCGATGTCATATCTGCTCTCAGCCCCAGAAAGTTTCCTGGAAAAAAAACCACACGGGTGTAATGGTTTATCTACCGCTAATCTTTGTGACAGAACCGCACCTACTCCTGTCTCAGAGGCATCGACCTCGAGTAGAAACGGCAAAGTCGTATCAGGATGGACTAATATTGGAGCAGAAGCAAAAAGTTCTTTGAGCCTCTTGAAAGCAGCGAGAGCTTCAGGAGACCACGTCTTAGTTTCTGCCCCCTGTTTGGTCATATTGGTAATGGGCGCAATAATAGACGAGTAACTGTCACGACTAGTAATGTGGTCCAGCACGCAGAAACTATGTAAACATATACATAAGTAAGAAAAGGAAAATAATAGGAAAGAGCGTAAACCGGACCTTAGAATGGCCGGACTAATACGCTAGAGACAGAGAATGGTCAAAGGGAAAGCCGAGGTCAAGGAAGCCAGAAAATACTCAATACCGATAAACAAGCCAAGTCAGGGAAACCAGAGATCAGAATAACCAGGGAAACGCCAAGGATCAGGATACCAGGAAATCAGAAACACGAGAATAGCACTTTCAGGAAACCAGGAAACTGAAACCACGACATGGCAAAGTAATGGGGAAAGCTAGGGGTTTAAATACCCCTTTCTAGGCTATGATTGGTCAGAGGGCGACCTCTGACCCCAAAACGTGCGTGTGCGTTGACGTCGTGACGTCACGCACACGTTGGTATAATTCTCGGGGGCGGGGCTGGTAGTAGACGCGACCACGCGGTCGGCGCCATCTTGGATCCGGGCGCGATGCCCGGAAGAACTATGTGCGCGGTTCCCGGCTCGCCGACGAGCAGGTAAGCTCGTGTAGTCGGAGCGGTCGTGCCGGTCGGGCACGACCGTGAGGCTCGGCGGGCCGGCGACCGCAACAGTACCCCCCACTCGAAGACCGCGCACCGGGCGGGAAGGACCCGGCTTAAGAGGAAAGCGGTTGTGAAACGACCGGATAAGACGGGGCGCATGGACCCGGTCAGCAGGAACCCAACAACGTTCCTCGGGACCATAACCCTTCCAGTCAACGAGATAGGACAAGACACCTCTGGAAAATTTGGAGTCCATGATAGAATGGACCTCGTATTCTTCTTGATCACCCACTACCAAGGGTGAAGGAGGAGTGGATACCCTGGTGTAGCGATTGCAAGTAAGGGGCTTGAGCAGAGACACATGGAAAGTATTCGCTATTCTCATATGAGCCGGTAGTGCCAAAGAATAGGTCACTGGATTAATACGTTGGGTAACTCGAAAAGGACCAATGTACCGAGGGGCAAATTTCATGGATGGGACCTTAAGCTTGATATGTCTCGTGGAGAGCCACACCCTGTCACCTGGAAGATAGACAGGATTAGCGCCCCGTTTCTTGTCAGCTTGGACCTTTGCTCGGAATGAGGCTTTCTGCAGAGCTGAATGGACGGAATCCCAGGTATCATGAATCGATTCTAAATGGGTGTCCAAAGCGGGGATTTCTGTGTCTGAGAATGCAGAAGGTAAAACAGCGGGGTGATAACCCTGATTAACAAAGAATGGACTGTGATTAGAAGATTCATGAGTGGCGTTGTTTCTGGCGAACTCAGCCATGGGTAAGAGCTCATACCAGTTAGATTGATTGGCACTTATAAAGCAATGTAAATAGGCTTCTAAAGACTGATTCGCCCTCTCTGCTGCTCCATTTGTTTGAGGGTGATATGCTGATGAAAAGGAGAGTTCGATGCCCAATTGTTTGCAAAAGGAACGCCAAAACCTAGAAACAAACTGGGTACCTCTGTCAGATACTATGTTTTTGGGTACACCGTGCAACCGAAAGATCTCTCTCAAGAATATTTGAACAAGATCTTGAGCAGATGGTAATTTCTTAAGTGGGACGAAATGTGCCATCTTCATGAATCTATCAATAACCATAAGGACTGTATTAAATCCGTTTGAACTGGGTAGATCCACAATGAAATCCATGGCCAAGTGGGTCCAGGGGGCACTAGGTATGGGCAGTGGTTGTAACAGTCCAGGAGGTGACCTAGGAGGAACTTTAGAAACTGCACATATTTGACATGCCCCAACATAATCTTTGATGTCGTTTCTGAGAGCAGGCCACCAAAATCTCCTGGAGACGGCTGAGAGAGTTTTATGGACTCCAGGATGGCCCGCTGTGAGGTTGTCATGGAACAAATCTAGTATCTTCTTTTGAAACTGAGGTGACACATATAGTTTGTCCGGAGGTTTTCCCACAGGTGCCTGAGTTTGATCTGCTATTATGGCACAGAAGAGTGGAGAAGACACTTCGGAAACAGTAGTGGCAATGAGGCATTCAGGAGGTACAATAGGATATATCTCCTGTTCTGGTACTTCATCTGTCTCAAACTGCCGAGAAAGTGCATCTGCCTTGATGTTTTTAGTACCAGGCCGGTACGTAATTACGAAATTGAATCGGGAGAGAAACAATGACCACCTAGCCTGACGAGAGGACAGTCTCTTAGCTTCCCCAATATAAGCCAAATTCTTATGATCAGTAAAGATCAAAAGTGGCTCTTTGGAACCTTCTAAGAGATGCCTCCATTCCTTAAGGGCAAGTACAATGGCCAAAAGTTCCCTATTCCCTATGTCGTAATTCCTCTCTGCAGGTGTGAGTTTGCGAGAGTAAAATCCACAGGGATGTAAAGGCGTATCAGGACTTTCTCTTTGAGACAGAATGGCTCCAACTCCTGTTTCTGATGCATCCACCTCTAGGATAAATGGTTTGGATGGATCAGGATGGGTCAGGACAGGTGCTGAGGAAAATAAAAATTTTAATTGTTCAAATGCCTCTCTTGCTTCTTTGGGCCAAGATATACAATTTGTTCCTTTTTTTGTTAAATTGGTTATAGGGGAAATCACGGAGGAAAATCCCCTTATGAATTTGCGGTAGTAATTCGCAAAACCTATAAAGCGTTGAGTAGCTTTAAGGCCCTTGGGTAATGGCCACTGTAAGATTGCCTCCAGTTTACGAGGATCCATCTGGAAACCAGACGGAGATATAACGTATCCAAGGAATTGTATCTCCGTTTGGTCAAACTGGCATTTCTCCAGTTTACAGTAAAGGCCGTTTTGTAACAGGGTTTTCAGTACAATTCTCACATGTTCGTGATGTGTCTCTAGGTCTGGGGAATAGATGAGAATGTCGTCCAAATACACTAGAACGAACATGTGAAGGTACTCTCTTAGGACATCGTTAATAAAATCCTGGAATACCGCTGGAGCGTTACATAATCCAAACGGCATAACCAGGTATTCGTAATGTCCCATTCTTGTGTTAAATGCGGTCTTCCATTCGTGACCGTCCTTAATCCTGACTAGATTGTATGCACTTCGGAGATCGAGCTTGGTAAAGACTCGAGCTCCCTTCAATCTGTCAAATAGTTCTGATATAAGGGGAATAGGGTAGGCGTTTTTAATGGTAATCCTATTCAAACCCCTATAATCAATACAAGGGCGTAGGTCTCCTTCTTTTTTAGAGACAAAGAAGAATCCAGCCCTGGCTGGTGAGGAGGACCTACGGATATGACCCTTTCTGAGAGCCTCCTTAATGTATTCCTCTAAACAAAGATTTTCCTGGGGGGACAAGGCATAGATTCCTCCCTTGGGAGGCATAGTCCCTGGTAATAAGTTTATGGTACAGTCATAAGGTCTATGAGGAGGTAACCCTTCTGACTGGACCTTGTTAAATACCTCTTTCAAATCCATATACTGTTGTGGAATTTGTGTGGTCAAGGGAGGTGTAACAGGAACATTAATGGTGCCAATAGGTTGTGGGATTTGTTTAAAGCAGACATCTTTGCATCTCTCACCCCAACTCACAATCTCTCCTTCAATCCAATCCAAACGCGGATTGTGTTTAAGGAGCCAAGGGAAACCGAGTATTATCGGAACTGTAGGTGAAGAGATAATTTGAAAGGTCATTTCTTCAGAATGGAGAACACCCACTGAAACAGTGATTGGCAGAGTTTCGTGTGTGATGAAAGGCTGGGTAAGAGGCCTCCCATCAATGGCCTCGACTGCTATAGGTTTCTCTTTATGTCTTAAGGGCAGGAGATGTTTTGCAGAGAATTCCTTGTCTAGGAAATTCTCCGCTGCCCCAGAGTCAATCATAGCCTCACATTGAATAGTAGTGTTCTCGAAAGATAAGGTTACTTTGATAAGGAAACGGTTCTTAGTCAATTTAGGGGACATATACATCACACCTAAGGTCGGTCCCCGTACGTGCCTTAGGTGTGCAAGTTTTCCGGCCGAACCGGGCATGATGACCTTAGATGCCCTTTCTTGCCACAATACATACATAACCCCTCGTTACGTCTGTGTTGTCTCTCTGCCTCAGTGAGTTTAGCACTACCCAATTGCATGGGTTCTGGTTCTGGAAGAGGCGTCTGGCTACTCACCACTGGGTTAGAGAAACAAGGAGCTATGGACAAATTAGAGCGTCTGTTACGTTGTTTGTTTTTCTCTCTCTCTCTGAGCCGGTTGTCAATGTCTATCATGTAGGTAATAAATTCATTTAGACTAACCGGAAGGTCTCTAGCTGCAGTCTCATCTTGTATATTCTCAGCTAAACCTTCAGAGAAAGCAGCCACCAGACCGCTATTGGTCCAATCAACCTCAGACGCTAAAGTCCTGAACTCTATAGCATAATCGGCTACAGAACGACTGCCTTGCTTGATTCGCATAAGGGCTTTGGCAGCGTTCTTCTCCCTGCCTTTGGGTTCAAATGTAGCTTTAAAAGCCGTAAGAAAAGTATTGTAATCACGAGCTACTGCGTCACCACTTTCCCATAAGGGGTTAGCCCAGGTCAAAGCTTTTCCAGATAATTGGTTCATCAGATAGCCTATTTTAGATCTATCTGTTGGGAATGAACCTGGAGAGGCCTCAAAGTGGTATTCAATTTGGTTTAAAAAACCTCTGAATTCCTTAGAATCACCTCCATAGCGTGGGGGCGGTGACAAGGTTATGGACGGTGGTTTATGTGGTACGGGAACCACTACAGGTGGCGGAACCACAGGTGGTACCGGAGGGACCTCTAAATAGGCAGTCCTCTGGAGCAAGGTCTGAAATGCCTGGGCAAATTGGTCTAACCTGTGGTCCATATCCTCCACCCTACTCTCACATGCGATCATATGCTTGCATAGTTCTGCAGGATCCATGGCCATGTCGTAATGTCACGACTAGTAATGTGGTCCAGCACGCAGAAACTATGTAAACATATACATAAGTAAGAAAAGGAAAATAATAGGAAAGAGCGTAAACCGGACCTTAGAATGGCCGGACTAATACGCTAGAGACAGAGAATGGTCAAAGGGAAAGCCGAGGTCAAGGAAGCCAGAAAATACTCAATACCGATAAACAAGCCAAGTCAGGGAAACCAGAGATCAGAATAACCAGGGAAACGCCAAGGATCAGGATACCAGGAAATCAGAAACACGAGAATAGCACTTTCAGGAAACCAGGAAACTGAAACCACGACATGGCAAAGTAATGGGGAAAGCTAGGGGTTTAAATACCCCTTTCTAGGCTATGATTGGTCAGAGGGCGACCTCTGACCCCAAAACGTGCGTGTGCGTTGACGTCGTGACGTCACGCACACGTTGGTATAATTCTCGGGGGCGGGGCTGGTAGTAGACGCGACCACGCGGTCGGCGCCATCTTGGATCCGGGCGCGATGCCCGGAAGAACTATGTGCGCGGTTCCCGGCTCGCCGACGAGCAGGTAAGCTCGTGTAGTCGGAGCGGTCGTGCCGGTCGGGCACGACCGTGAGGCTCGGCGGGCCGGCGACCGCAACAGTAACCCTTAATGAAGCGCCTATAATAATTGGAGAAACCAATAAACCTCTGAATAGCCTTGAGTCCCTTAGGTAATGGCCAATCTAAAATAGACTGGAGTTTGTCAGGGTCCATCTTAAAACCTTCCCCAGAAATCACGTAACCAAGAAAATCTATCTGAGACTGATCAAAGCTGCATTTTTCCAATTTACAGTATAGACCATGTTGCAGAAGTTTCTGTAATACCGCTCTGACCTGTCTATGGTGAGTTTCAATCTCCCTAGAGTGTATCAGTATGTCGTCTAGGTAGACAATGACACAATCATGTTGAAACTCCCTAAGTACCTCATTAATCAGATCCTGAAATACTGCAGGAGCATTGCAAAGTCCAAAGGGCATAACTGTGTATTCATAGTGACCGTACCGAGTATTGAACGCCGTCATCCACTCGTGTCCCTGCTGGACTCTCACTAACTTGGTGAAGATTTTGGAGCCCTTAAGACGATCAAATAACTCGGTAATAAGTGGAATAGGATAGGCATTTCTGACAGTTATTTTATTCAAGCCTCGGTAATCGATACAAGGTCTCAGCGTGCCATCCTTTTTCTTAACGAAAAAGAACCCAGCCCCGGCCGGGGAAGAAGACCTCCTAATGAATCCCTTTTCTAAATTCTCCCGAATATACTCCTCTAGAACCAAGTTTTCCTGAACAGACAAAGGATATACATGGCCCCTCGGAGGCATAGTCCCAGGTAGAAGCTTAATTTTACAATCAAATGGCCTGTGTGGCGGCAAAGAATCGGCATTCTTCTTGTCAAATACTGCCTTTAAGTCTAGGTAAAGGTCTGGTATCTGTCTTTCTGTGGACTGAATAGGAGTCTCAGGTATGTTAACATTAGCTAATGGAGAAACCTTGCATAAACACCTATCCTGGCAACCCTGGCCCCACGAGAGTATCTCCCCTAACTCCCAATCGATAATAGGGTTATGTTTCTTCAACCATGGGTACCCCAGAACTATGGGAACGGAAGGGGATGAAATGAGCAAAAGAGATAAATTCTCCACGTGTAGGATACCAACATTTAAACTAATGGGTATGGTTTCACGAAAGATAACAGGGTCTAGTAGTGGTCTACCATCTATGGCCTCAACGGCCAAGGGTGTCTCCCTTAGCTGGGATGGGAAATTGTTCTTAATAGCAAAGGCTTGGTCGATAAAATTCTCAGCAGCACCGGAATCTATCAATGCCATAGCCCTTACTACTTCCTTCTCCCAAGTTAAGGAAACTGGTAGCAGAAGCCTGTGATCTTTATAATTAGGAGTAGAGGACAAAATAGAAACACCCAAGGCTTGTCCTCTAGAGAGACTTAGGTGCGAGCGTTTCCCGGACGGTTAGGACAGTTCGAGAGTAAATGACCCTTGGCTCCACAATACATACACAAACCCTCTCTTCTCCTGTACTGTCTTTCCTCCTCAGAGAGGCGGGTATAACCTATCTGCATAGGTTCAGGAAGCAAAGATACCGTGGAGTCAGGACTTGGAAAAGCGGGGGCTAACCTAAAAGAAGGTCTCCGGTTCCTCTCTCGAGTGTTCTGTCTCTCTCTTAAACGTTCATCTATACGAGAGATGAACGAAATTAAATCTTCTAAATTCTCAGGGAGTTCTCTGGTAGCAACCTCATCAAGGATTACTTCAGATAGGCCATTCAAAAATACATCCATATACGCCTGCTCATTCCACTTGACTTCTGACGCCAGAGACCTGAACTCTAGTGCATAATCCACCAGTGTTCGGTTCTCCTGTCTCAGGCGCAACAGTAATCTGGCTGCATTAACCTTTCTACCTGGAGGATCAAATGTTCTTCTAAAAGCAGCTACAAATGCGTTATAGTTATACACTAATGGGTTATCGTTCTCCCATAGTGGGTTGGCCCATCTCAGAGCTTTCTCAATAAGTAGGGTGATAATAAATCCTACCTTTGCCCTATCTGTAGGATAAGAGCGGGGTTGCAATTCAAAGTGGATACTAATTTGGTTTAAAAAACCACGACACTTCTCAGGAGCCCCACCATAGCGTACTGGGGGGGTAATGCGAGAAGAAGCACCCACTGTGGCTACCTCTAGACCTAAACTGACAGGAGAAACAGGGGTATTACGTATCTCCTCTGGTGGGTTATTGGCATGAGATAAAAGAGCCTGTAGCGCAAGCGCCATCTGATCCATTCTGTGATCCATGGCTTCAAACCTAGGATCAGGAGAAGCCAGCTGACTGTTTGTACTTGCAGGATCCATTGGCCCTGTCGTAATGTCAGGATCGGGACAGGGATCCAACACGCAGAGTACAAACAGTAGCCAGATACGTATACCGGACCTTAGAATGGCCGGACTAACGTAAGTAGTACAGTATAGAATGGTCAAAGACAAGCCGAGGTCGAGGGTAACAGAAGACAGGTAAGCGAGAGACAAGCTGAATCAAGGGTAACAGAGATAAGCAGAGTAAGGTAAACAAGCCGGGTCAAAACCAAAAGGGATAATAGAATACACAAGCACTGAGTGACTAGAACAAGCTAGAACCACGACAGGGCAATGAGCTAATGAAAGAAGCTCTGTTAAATACCCTGTTCAGAGCAGTAACCACACCTCCGAGACGTCCTGATTGGTCCTGCAGCAATTGACTGACAGGTCGATCCGGGGGAGTGTCCTGATGATGACTTCCTGCCTAGATGGTGTAAAAGGCAGTCACTCCCTCGCGGCCGGCCTTGCATGACCGGATAGACCGCGGGGAAGGGAGTCATCAGACCGTCTGGATGGTGGAACAGCTAAGTCTCTACCTCTTTTGGAGGTAGAGACCACAGGTACCCTGACAAGAGGAAGAGGCCAAGGAGGTTCCAGGCTCATCTTGTTTAGCAAGGGAAACCAAGGTCTGCGAGGCCAGATTGGGATTATGGCAATGACTTTGAGTCCTTCCTTCCATATTTTCCTTAGTAGTCGGTAAATCATTGGTAGGGGAGGGAACGCGTACCCTAGATCGAATTCCCATGGAAGAGACAGGGCATCCTGTCCTACAGCTCGATGATCTGCATGAAGGGAGTAAAACCTCTTCACCTGAGTATTGTGGTATGAAGCCATCAAGTCGATCTGGGGTACACCCCACCTCAGGGTGATCAAGTGAAATATTTCCGGGTGCAGTTTCCATTTTCCTTGGAGAATCCTCGTTCTGCTGAGGTAATCTGCCAAAAAATTCTCTGGTCCCGGAAGATAAACCGCTTTTAGGCCTTGTAAATGCAGTTGCGCAAACCTCATTATCGGGGATAATTCCATCAGTAGAGTATAGCTTCGAGTGCCTTCCTGGTGATTTATGTAGGATGCCACTGCTCTGTTGTCTGTATGTATCCTCACCCAGGCATCCCTTAATAGAGGACGGAACTCTATTAATGCCTTGAGAACTGCTCTCATTTCTCTTAAATTTGAATGAAGTTTTGACTCCTTCCATGACCAAGCTCCTTGAATCCATGAGTCGTTCAATTCTGCTCCCCATCCCAGGAGGCTGGCATCTGTTGTTATGGTCATCCAAACCGGCTCTTCCAGGGGAAAACTACGAAGAAGGTGTTCTTCTCTTGTCCACCAATACAGCTCTTTCGAAATCCTCGGGAGTGAATGAATCTTCTGATCCCAATTCCCGGAGTTTGTCTTGAACTGTAAGAGAAAATGCCTCTGAATGGGTCGCATCCTCCACTGGGCCCATTTTACTAGGCCTATCGTGGAAGTAAGGGACCCTAACAGGCTCATGAAATCTCTTGCTGTGACGAAGGATTTCTGACGCAGGCTTCTGATCTTCTTCACTATACGTTCTTTCCTGTCTGTAGACAGTGATACCAGGCCATTCACCGAGTCTATGTTTGCTCCCAGGAAAATCATCTTCTGAGAAGGCTCCAAAGAACTCTTTTTGGGGTTTATCAGCCAACCATGATCTTGAAGGCATTTGATGGTAATTGCCGTGTGGACATTTAGTATCTGACTGGATGGACCTACGATCAGAAAATCATCCAGATAGTGAAAAAGCTCGATGTTCTTTGTCCTTATAAAGGCCACCAGCGAAACTAGATTTTTCGTGAACGTTCTGGGCGCCAGACTTAAGCCGAAAGGAAGTCCCTTGAACTGGTAATGATTCCCCGAAATCCAAAACCTCAGAAACCGGCGATGACTGATGTGAATCGGTATCTGATAGTAGGCGTCCTTGAGATCGATAGAAGTCATCCAGGTCCCTGTCTTTATGTTGGGCAGGATAGTGGTAATGGACTCCATCTTGAACGTTCTTGGAGCTAAATATGTATTCAGAACTTCTAGGTCCAGAATTAGACGCCATTTCCCTTGAGGTTTTGGGGCCAAAAATATCGTAGAGTAGTGGCCTCTGTAACGTTCTCCGTAAGGTACTTTCTCTATGACCTGATTCCGTAGTAGTTGTGAAATAATGTCGTTCAGAGCAACTTCATTTCTTCCTTTTGCCACTCTTGAACGCATAAAGGAGGTTTGAGAAGGGAATTCTTTGAATTCTATCTTGTATCCTTCTCTGAGGATAGAAAGAACCCAAGAATCTTGAATACTTCTGGCCCAAACCGGATAAAAGAAGCAAAGTCTGCCTCCTATAACATCTGGCTGGCCCAGCAAACGTTCAGAAGCTTTTATTAGCTGGTATAGATCCTCTTCCTCTAACCGGTTTTGATGAAGTGGACTGATAGTTTCTCCAATTAGAATTCCTGGAGTATTCTCTTCCGGGCCTGTATGCTCTGACATCTCGAAAGGATCGTTCTCTGAATTTTTTATCCTTCCAGTAGGAAGCACTAAATCTTCTTCTCTTCCCTTGGGGGAGAAAAGCCTTTCTCCCATCTGCTGCTTTATGGATTGCATCTTCCAGGACTTTGCCAAATAGAAGGTCACCTTGAAAAGGGAGCGCACATAGAGAGGCCTTAGAGGCGTAATCTGCCCCCCAAGAGTGAAGCCATAATGCTCTCCTAGAGGCTACGGACAGCGCCATACTTTTAGCAAGATCCAGGGAAGCTTCAGAACAGAATTCTGTGGCCAGTTTTAAATCTTTAAGGCCCTCCATCAGGTGTTCTCTACGGACTCCCCTAATAATATCCTCTTCTAGATTACCCACCCATATTTTAAGAGCTCTGGACAAGGTGGTAAGGGCAATGGCTGGGTGTAATGCTGATCCCAAGGCCAGGTATGCCTTAATCAGGTCAGCGTCCAATCGCTTTTCCATTGGCTCCCTTAAATATGCCATTGAATCTATGGGAAGAGTCGTTCTTTTCGCCATGTGAATGACCGCTGCATCAATTTTCTGAACCGAAATCCATGATTTGCAGTCCTCAGGTGCATACGGGTATAATCTAGGAATTTTGCTCTTTAAAGTTACCTTCCTCTCAGGTCTATTCCATTCTTCACCGATGACCTCCTTGATGGCCGAATGTACTGGAAAAGAGGGTCTGTTAGGCTTCAGATCTTCAAAATATCTGTCAGACTCCTTCTTCTCCCTGCTCTCTTCAGGAATTCTTAACGTGTCTCTGATAAGATAAACCAGTTTATCTACAGACCTGGAATCCAGTGATTTTGAGTCACACTCATCCTCTTCTTCCTCGGAATAGTCTTCCATCATATCAGATTCCTCTTCTGATTCCACATAGCTTTCCACTCTGGGACGCTTAGAGATAGTCATCTTACTAGAGGCTTTAAACCCTTCAGCAATTGCTTCAGATATCCATTTCTTTAAGTCAGTCTGTGGGTAACTGTCTTTCGCTGCTTCCGTCAGGCAAGATCTGCACAAATTATTCCCTTGAGGAGCCACTTGGTTGCAGTTGGCACATCTGTTAGATTTCTCTCGATATTTTCTGGGAGAATTCTCTTGAGATTTTTCTGGGCTGAAAAAGAGGCCTATATGAAATATATTATAGGCCTGTAATGGCACTCTTTTCCCCCCTTAAGTTAAAAAGAATATATGCGGCTCACCTATGTCTTCTAGAGCGAGATCTTGAGGCAGAGGGAGAAGCCATCTAGAAAATAATACGCTTATTGCAGAACAAATTTAAATGTAAAATTAAGAAAAAAGTAATGATACTTTTAAAATAGGATTTTTACCTTAAAGAACAGATTTTCTCCCCTGCCGGCTAATGCAAGGCTGACATTGCCCAAGTGCCAGCCCTGCATTGTGCCTGCAGACCGGGGAGGGAGATCAGTGATCTCCCTCCCCGGTCTGCAGGCACATTACTGACAGCCGACCGGCAGGGGAGGGAGAGAGGACCCGGGAGCTGTTACCAGCAGCTCCTCCGGGTCCTCCTCTCGCGAGATTTGGAGCGTTGCCGCGGTTACCATGGCAACGCTCCAAATCTCGCGAGAGTGAACTCTAGCCCTGGAGCGCGGGCTAGAGTTCACTCCTACCACTGGGACCACCAGGGAATCCCCACTGGGACCACCAAGGAAAGAAAGATGTCCCCCCTCCTCCCAGTAAAGGTAAGAAGGGAGGGGGGACATAAATTATATATTAATTTTAATTAAATGTTTAAAAAAAAAACACACACACATTAAAAAAAAAGCCCCCCACCCCCTATCCTTCTTCTACACACACATTGCCCCTGCCCCCATACACACACACACACACATACATACACATTGCCCCTGCCCCCATACACACAAACACACACATTGCCCCTGCCCCCCATACACACACACACACATTGCCCCTGCCCCCCATACACACACACACATTGCCCCTGCCCCCCATACACACACACACACACACACACATTGCCCCTGCCCCCCATACACACACACACATTGCCCCTGCCCCCATACACACACACATTGCCCCTGCCCCCCACACACACATTACCCCTGCCCCCCATACACACACACACATTGCCCCTGCCCCCCATACACACACACATTGTCCCTGCCCCCCATACACACACACATTGCCCCTGCCCCCCATACACACACACATTGCCCCTGCCCCCGATATACACACACATTGCCCCTGCCCCCATACACACACATTGCCCCTGCCCCCATACACACACAGTGCCCCTGCCCCCCATACACACACATTGCCCCTGCCCCCCATATACACACACATTGCCCCTGCCCCCATATACACACACATTGCCCCTGCCCCCATATACACACACATTGCCCCTGCCCCCCATACACACACACATTGCCCCTGCCCCCCATACACACACATACACACACATTGCCCCTGCCCCCCATACACACACACACACACACACACACATTGCCCCTGCCCCCCATACACACACACACACATTGCCTCTGCCCCCCATACACACACACACACATTGCCCCTGCCCCCATACACACACACACATTGCCCCTGCCCCCATACACACACACATTGCCCCAGCCCCCATACACACACATTGCCCCTGCCCCCATACACACACACACATTGCCCCTGCCCCCATACACACACACATTACCCCTGCCCCCCATACACACACACACATAGCCCCTGCCCCCCATACACACACACACACACACACATTGCCCCTGCCCCCCATACACACACACATTGCCCCTGCCCCCATACACACACACATTGCCCCTGCCCCCCATACACACACACATTGCCCCTGCCCCCCATATACACACATTGCCCCTGCCCCCCATACACACACACATTGCCCCTGCCCCCCATATACACACACATTGCCCCTACCCCCCATACACACACACATTGCCCCTGCCCCATACACACACACACACACACACATTGCCCCTGCCCCAAACACACACACGCACACATTGCCCCTGCCCCCATACACACACACACATTGCCCCTGCCCCCCATACACACACACACATTGCCCCTGCCCCCCATATACACACACATTGCCCCTGCCCCCCATATACACACATTGCCCCTGCCCCCCATACACACACATTGCCCCTGCCCCCCATACACACACATTGCCCCTGCCCCCCATAAACACATTGCCCCCACATACACACACTGCCCCACATACACACACTGCCCCCCATAAACACACTGCCCCCACACACATACATTGCCCCACACACACACTGTAACTGTCACACACACATACTGACCCACACACACACTGCACCCCTGACATATATTGCCGCCCTCACGTACACACTGCAACCTTCACACACACACACACTGCTAATACACTGTCCCCCTCACACACACACACACACTGCACCCCTCACACATTGCACCACTCACACATACCACTGCTCCTCTGCTCTACTACAGCCCCATTCCCCAGAGGACCTCAGGTAAGTTGTCAAACAGTTCTTAAACAGTTTGACTACTTACTCTGGGAGGGGGTCTTGGCATTATTGGCACTATAACCACTACACTGAGCTGTAGTGGTTATTGTGTCTGGATTATTTATTTAAATAATCTACAAGTGCCCCTCCCGAGATCAGGCTCTGGATCCGCCACTGGGGAGGGGAGGGTAAGGACCTCTAGGGGAGGGGGGGGAGTAAGGACCACTAGGGGGGGAGGGTAAGGACCACTAGGGGAGGGGTGAGTCAGGACCACTGGGGGAGGGGGGTGAAGGAACACAGGGGGAACGGGGTGGGGAGGTCCACTAGGGGTTTGGGAGAGGGAGGACCACTAAGGGGGGGAAGGACCATCAAAGGGGGGTAAGGAGGGAGGACTACTAAGGAGAGGGGGGAGATTACCACTACGGGGGTGGGGGGAGTAGGGGAAGGTCTACTAAGGGGTTTGGGAGAGGGAGGACCACTAAGGGATTTGGGAGAGGGAGGACCACTAAGGGGGGGAGGGGGGAGTGAGAAGACCACCAAGGGGGACTGCAGAGGGACAGGGGGCCAAGGGAGAGCACTAAGTGACAGAAGGGGAGAACACGGAGGGACAGAAGGGAAGGGGAAATCAATAATTGACCGGAGGGGAGAGCACTATGAATTTAAAAAAATAAATAAAGAGCTGTTCCCCTCTCAGTCCCTATCCTACCCTATCCTACCCCACAAAGCCTCTCTTTTACACTACACACATACACAATGCATCCCCCCCACACACACACACAGAAACATACAATGCATTCCTACTCACACACAGACACACCCGAAACACACAATGCATCCCTTACGTTCTCTTACATAATTAATTCACCCCTTACAGACACACACTGCATTCAATTACATACACAAAAACAAACCTTGCACCCCTTACACACACACACACACACACACACAGAAACATACAATGCATTCCTTACACGCAAACACACACTACATCCCCTATAAACACACTACATCCCTTACACAAATTGCACACATACAACATCCCCAACTCATGGATGGGCCATGTAGGTGAATTTATGGGTGGGCATTGTAGGCGTATGCCCCCTGGGGGCCCAGACCTTGAGCTGTGTAAGGGGCCCTTCAGCCTCTTGTCCTCATCTGGTGGTAAGTAGGCAATCCAATATATTATTAGTGGCACTAATCTCTAATTTACCTCACATTAAACGGATACTATAGTCACCAGAAGCACTACAGCATAATGTAGTGGTTCTGGTGTCTATAGCCTGTGCCTGTAGGCTTTTTAATGTAAACACACTGTCTTTTCAGATAAAAGACACTTTGTGAAGACTGGCGTTGGCCCATATGGCACAGCATGTGGGCGGGGCATTGTGATGTCACATGGTGGGCAGGACATATGGGGGCGGCAAAAATGTTTTTGCCTATGGCGGCAAAAATCTTTGCACCGGCCCTGCAAACATAGCCAGGGGAGGTAGTGGCTAGGGCTGCATAAACAGAAACAAAGTGATTTAACTGCTAAATGACAGTGAATTGAGCAGTGAAATTGCAGGGGAATGATCTATACACTAAAACTGCTTTATTTAGCTAAAATAATTTAGGTGACTATAGTGTATCTTTCAGGAGTGTCTTTTTGGGTGGATTAGTCTGATATGCAAATGGATCAAGTTCTCTCTGTAACAGAAACATAGAAATATATAATGTTACAGCAGATAAGAACCGTTTGACCCATCTAGTAATGGCACAGGATAAGCTAAATTAGTCAGGACCCACCAAACTGTTTGAGTTTTCTGTTGCACTCTCGTTTGTTTTTTTTGGGAGGGCTGGGTGGATTCTTTACCTGGGGCTGCTGGTCGGTGTAACGAGAATATACCCCTACACGCAGGATCCAGCTAAACAGAAGGCAGAACAGAGGAGAGATACGTCTACCGGACCTTAGAATGGCCGGACTCGACGTATATAGGAGAAATACAGAGTCAGGAACAATCCGAGGTCAAGGGCACAAAGAGACAGCGTAAACGAGGACAAGCCGGGGTCTGGTACACAGGAAACAGCAAGCCGGCAAACAGAACAGACAAGGATAAAGCGAAAACGAAGTCAGAATACAAAGCCAAGGTCAAGTACGGAGGAACACAACTGAACACAACTGAACACAAGAAGCGCTAAAGGGAACTGTAGCAGAAACCACGATAGGGCAAGGAACTAAGGGAAAAGGGTAAGTATAAATAGGTTCAAAACTACTGTGTTTGGCTCCTGTCACTTCCACACCCCCAAAAGGTAAGTGTATGGGGTGTGTGGGATGACAGGGGCCAATGGGAGCCTTTTGGCAATTTAGGCCCACTGTCTCTTTAAGAGCGCGCCCGAGACTCGCGGCGCGCTCTTAGATTCAGGCGGGACATGTGCCTGAAGCGTCGGATGAGCCGCGCGCGGCTCGTGCAGCCGCAGGACCGCGCGCGGCTTGAAGAGAGGACCGCGGCCGGCCCCTGGGAAAGGTGAGTAACGCTACAGTCGGGCTGTTTGGCCAGGGAGGGAGGAAGGCGTGCAGGCAGTTGGACGGCCAGTTGAGGTCCGGGCGCACGCTGCAGAGTGATACCGGGAGTCGGAATATGACATTAAATTAAAAAATCACTTTGCGGCGCACCCACCTCGAACGTAGCTAGCCGCCTGCCACCAGGCTAACAGCCCCTTGGAAAGTGCCGCTCAAGGCAAATGCCTTGTTTGCCTTGCGGAAAATACATCGCTGGTTACATTGTGATTTTATGCTATATTAGATACATACCTGTGAAACATGATGCGTGAATTTCTGCTTTGTGAATTGTTCACACGTTACTTTCCTTATAAAAATATAATTTTATTTTTAATATCACGTGTCTGGCTTTTCCTTTAATTTTACTGCTGCTTAGCAAAGTTTCATATGACTAGATGTGTGTTTTAGGGTTTCAATGTGATACCCAACATCTATTTTTCTATAGGATATACAGGGAGCTAGTCAGTGGTGTACACACGATCCATGGGGCCCCCTGTGCGAAAATTGATCAGTGGGTCCCCCCCCCCGGCACTTATTCTGCTTATGTGCATGCAGAGACACATAAACTTAAAGGACCACTATAGGCACTCAGATCATGTCAGCTCAATGAAGTGGTCTGGGTGCCAGGTTCCTCTAGTTTTAACCCTGCAGCTGAAGGGTTAACTGAGGGTTAAAGCGACACTATTGTCACCCATACCACTTCAGCTCAATTAAGTGGTCTGGGAGCCAGGTCCCCCAGGTTTTAACCCTTCAGATGTAAACATAGCAGTTTACAACCTCTAGTGGCTGTCTTCCTGACAGCCGCTAGAGGCCCATCTGCAATGCTGGATGTGAAATTCCCATCCAGCGTGCAGAACGTCCATAGGAAAGCATTAAGAAATGCTTTCCTATAACAGTTGGAATGCGCACGCAGCACTTGCCGCGCATGGGCATTGTGCTCCACTCGGGAGCTGACGTCGGCGGGGGAGGAGAGGTCACCAGCGCCGAGGGAGCCTGGTGCTGGACAAAGGTAAGCTGCTGAAGGGGTTTTAACCCCTTCAGCGCCATGGGGC
The DNA here is from genome assembly GCF_036172605.1 of Pelobates fuscus. Lineage (NCBI taxonomy): Eukaryota > Metazoa > Chordata > Amphibia > Anura > Pelobatidae > Pelobates > Pelobates fuscus. The sequence goes on along the minus strand of NC_086320.1, from coordinate 67,360,254 downwards.
TGCTGGGCGGCCGGCCGGTGACTGCAGGCGGTGAGGGAGCACTGATCCTCCTGTTCAGCTCCCTCGTGCGCCGCTTACTAATGCCGTAGTGACGTCATATTCCAGCTCCGGCATCAGTGCTGTGCGTCGGAGGGAGCTGGGCAAAGAGATCTCAGGGGAGAATGCTCCCTCACGCGCGTGCCTGCCCGCCCGCAAACAGACAACCACTACCAGCCCTGGGGGACCCTGCGGTGGCCAGCTCCTGGGCCCCCCAGGAGAAGAGGCTGGCAAACTGGCGTACATACCCAGGTCACAGGGCGCCCTGGGGGCCGGGCCCGGTAACAGCTGTTAACCCCTGCGGCCGCAGTATGTACGCCAGTGGAGCCAGTTAGAATTATACATTCTGATGACTAACAGCACCCTTTCTACAGTAGAGACAGAGTTGGAGACGAGCCAGAAACCAGTTGCTAAATAGTGGGAGAGTAAAAGAATAGGGAGAGCCATGGAAGAATTTCCACAGTACTGAACTATATGTGTAACTGTTATTACCTGCTTATGGAATAAATGAAGCAGTTAAAAGAGTGTTGACAAGTAATTCCCAGAGTGCTCTTCTTCTTAATATTTATATTCAGCGGTTTGTTGTCACAACCATTGGAACGTTGTGTGCTCAATTCTTCTTATATATATATATATATATATATATATATATATATATATATATACAAAATGTTCAGAGTCTGGCACTCTACCTTTAAGTAGATCCAAAGGGGAAAAAAGCCTCGGTGCTGCAAAGCGTAAATATATATCCAGGAAAAGAGTAGAGCACTCCAGAGGACTTGTTCCGTGAATAAACTACTTTAAACAAGTCCTCTGGAGTGCTCTACTCTTTTCCTGGATATATATATATATATATATATATATATATATATATATATATATATATATGTAAACATGGCTACCGTGCAGTTCAGATTAAGTGATAAGACCCATGAATACCCTCTGATTTGTAAAAATTCTGTCTGTCAAATCTTCCTATCCATACAACCATATATCCATTTATATTAGGAGAAATGTCTTTTTGTGATGCTTTCCAGCAAATATTATGAAGCAATAAATATACATAAATGATTATGCAAACACACAAAGGAATTTCGAATGATGTAATTTACCAGATATAATAATAAAGAAGAAAATATCTGATAGTGTCAGAGTTTCGTTTGTAGAAGGCAGCGTAGTAGCTGCATTAGTGATCATTGACTGATGACAGATGAGTCTGAGCTGTAGTCATTTGGAACAGTGAGTGTTACTGGAAGAGGTTGCATATCAAATATCTGTGAGACACGTATTACAAAATATTGGCTGTACATAACGTTCAGGAAAATAATGTTTTACATTTCTTCCATTCTGGATAAGCAATTAGTTATCACTGTAGGGAATATCTGTTTTGTGTGTATTTTACCTCTTTTGAGGTTATCTTAGGTTTTCCAGATGCATTTCAATTACACTCTCTACCATGGTTAAATAGAGACATATAGCAAGACCGATTTTCATTTGGATAAAAACCGTAGACCTAAATAGCTGGATTCTGCCTGTCTGTATATCTCTCTTCCTGTATAGATTATTTACTTGTGTTTATGCCATTCACATTGTCCTTATGCTGTGATGTAAATGCACATTTTAGTCTCCTGTGTAAGAACTGAAATGGCAGTCTGGTCTGATTCAGCTTTGAATTATTTAGAAAAATGTCAATAAACACACACACACACACATACACACACACATGAAACAGCTAGAAGTGATACTGTTCTATATGATGGCATGTTACATTTGTAACTTAATGTTGATCTGTGTTTTAAAAACTTGTCTTTTCATGTATTACAATGCTATTAATACTAACGCCCATCAATCTCATGCAGATTAGTAGTATCCTAGGATTAAGAGAACCCTAACTCCAGAATAACTGGGACACATACACATACATTATTCACTAAAGTATGGGCAAGAGTACATAATTGAGGTCTTTGGAGAATATCGCAAGACTATGAGATTCTCCATATATACAGCTGGTCACTGGTGACGGCTGGGAGATTGAAACTTCTAGAGAGCAGTAGACATTTGTCTCAGTATATATTTTGATTAGTTTGGAATTTCAGTGAAATTCCAACCCATTCATTATGAGTATTTCATAAAAAAAATATTTTTTATATATATTTTTTATTTTTGCTGTACATAAAAAGATATAAAACAAGCTTGCAATGTCCCAATAGCAAGTGAAAGTACTTCAAGTTACATGACAGAACTATCTTTTTAAGATAAAATGGTCAGGCTTGGCATACTTGTATAGTCAATAAACAAATACTAAGTTTGTGGACAGATAAAACTTTCCAGACATGATGGATGTAAACTTTAGGTAAATGTAATAAACCATGCAACAGTAATAATAGATTAGCTTTGATGCCACTGGGCACTAGCCACAAAATAAAATCACATAGAAATCTTGGCAATGTAAACCAGATGGTAGCTGCAGTATGACAGGACCTCCACCATCAGGGACTCAACCAATGCCACAGGTAGTCCACCATAGACAGTTCGGTCTACATGCTTTGCACAATTTCTGCTCTCCCCCCCATGCAGCACTGCAAGAGTAGCCAGACTTCATGCTTACGGTACTTGGTAGGTCCGCTGCTCAAGCACTCTTTACCTCCATGAGCCCAGGCCTTTAACCCCTTAAGGATCAAACTTCTGGAATAAAAGGGAATCATGACATGTCACACATGTCATGTGTCCTTAAGGGGTTAAGGGAGCCTTTGCCTTATTTCCAAGGACTCTCCCTCTACTGTTAGGATGGTAGGCCTGCGGGTGCTTCAGATCTCAGAGTGCTCCCTGGGTACTTGGATGGCAAGATATTTTTACCTCCAGGTGGGCCCCTAGCCCAGAGCAAAGTCGGTGGACCGATGCAGCATGTCGATACTACGGCGATAAGGGTGCAAAGTTTGCACTGGATGCGTCTCTATCCAGAACTTCCAACAGAGCTCTCCAAATTGAGCCTTGAGGCTCGCTCTCCAGTTCTAAAGCTCTGAGCTCTCTTGGCATTGTAGAAGCTACATCGTGATGAACATCTAGGGCTCACCACGCAGTCTCGGGTATGACAGGAGATTCTGATGTTGCAGTTCAGGTGGGTTTCTCCAGCGGGGACAGGGATAATACCATCAGTTCAAAGCGGGGTGGGGGTGCAGGGCTACAAGAAAGTCACTGTATAAAGTGGCTTTGTGTTCAGGGGACATCAATAATTCATCTGAAGTTATTGCCCTCTCATAATATGATGCTTTGTTATGTATTATCTCTCTTATCCTGAGCATCAGCTCATAAACCTACTGTTCGGCATCCCTTTACCTAAGGAACATTGTGGTCCTCCTAATTGTGTAGAACCAATACTAATGCCAAAAAGATCCATCCACTCCAGGTAACAAGCTACAGCACAAGTGTACAGACGGGAAGCTAATGTATACTCTTGGATGGAATAAAAAAGAAAAATGAGCAATAACCTGTGAAGCAGCTCCATTTAATCTGCTTTGTATTGCACTTCACTTCTTGCGTATAGTTTGCTCTAAACTAAAACCCACTTAACATTATAAAAAAGTGCCATGGATTTATAGAATTATTTTTTCAGCTATTATACTGCATTATTTTGATTATAGAGAAATGCATTTGTAAGCTGCCTTAATAGTACAGTAACCAATGCATTAAAACTTTGTTTCCTTCTATGACTAAGCTAATAATTTATTCTATAGCCATAAAATGTCTTGGCTGAGAAAGAAAAATACTATATGACCCTTTTCTGGGACACATACCAACTGTAATTTACAGAACTTCCTATTTCATTGTGCTGTACACTACAGTAGCTCTCCAGCATGTTATTATTATAGCTTATAATTAGGTCAGCTACAGTATAGGGAATTAAAGAAACAAAGAGAAGGTCACCTAAAAAAGTTAAGTTTGTGATTTGTGCTAGTAATTTTCTTCTTCTCAAAGTTCTAGTCTCCCATGGAAATAATTTACAAATGTTGTGTGATTTATATCTGGAGGAAATATATTTCTATCTCCATGATATACGGAGCACATGGTTATTATTTCTCTTGCAATAAAAGGTTACAAAGCTCCTGGTGTCTCATCATTGGCTTAATGTGCCACTGGGATCTGCCATCCTTCCCTGCAAGTGATGGTAGAATAGACACTTTGATGTGGCAGAGGTATATTTCTTACTGAACAAATGTGGCAGAGGTATATTTCTTACTGAACAAACTAAGCACTGACAAAGCTTGAGTGGAAATTGTAGACACTTGGGAAAGATATTGGAGTCTTCTTTACCGATAGATAACCAGCAGACAACCTCCAAGAAAATAGTCTAGAAGTCTTGTACATTGAAAATAAAAAATAATTTTCACTTCCATTTCCAGTATGGATTATTAACCCTCATTTTAGCTTTGGCATAAGCTACAGTTAACAAAGAGCAACTTAGTGATTAGTCTGTCAACTTCAAATTCAAAGACATCTATAGAAAACTCAGTAGAGTTGAATTCAATTCAAAGATTTACCATGTTTAAATGAATCCTGGGCTTAGCTGAAGCTGCAGTTGGAGACTAGTTATATAGTAATACAAGCTAAGAGTTAAGTCCACAAGTTCAATATTTGTTGACCATAAAGAAGGAAAACACACCAATTTTTGGATTTACAATTTGAACACAAATGCCTAGATTTAATTTTGTTGGATATTCTTTTGAAATTATTTCATATTTTTGAAAATAATTTTAAATGATTTTACATTATCAAAAAAATATTAAAATGTTCAATAATTTTATATTTTATTGATATATGATATATTTGATATATTAATATTAAAAAATTTTTTTTTAAAAGTCTATCCAAAAATAATAAATATATTACATTTGTAATTTTTTAAAATTAAATTAAGGCTATAGTGATTAAACAGCCTACATTATATAATAAAATTGATTTATCTTTAAATTTCTAATTCTCAAATCCTATTATATTGTTATGTGATATGTGATTCAAGTTTTCTGTTGCCATTTTTATAATTTTCTTGTTATTTTTAACCCCTTAAGGACACATGACATGCGTGACATGTCATGATTCCCTTTTATTCCAGAAGTTTGGTCATTAAGGGGTTAAAGAAAACTGTATGTTAATGTTATGTATAACTGTCCCTTCACACAGTGACCTCTTCAGGACTATGGAAGTAAGTATAAATGTCCAGGCACAACCAACGGTTTCCTACAAAGGCAGTCTTTATTGGAAACAACTAAAACGTGAGTGCAACATTTCAACCCCAATAACAATAAGGTATCAATAATTAGGTAATAATAATTAAATTATTAGTTTTACATGATCAAGAAGGAGAAAAGGGTTCATTTTATGTCCACATCATGCCAGAGTCAGCATTGTTGTGACATCACATTGCATTACGACAGAATCCAGACAATAAAAAATAAAGCAATCAGAATAATTGCTAATTGCCTAATTATTGATACCTTATTGTTATTGGGATTGATATATACTGATTGCTTCACTTGTTATACTAGACTTGACAAACGCTCATGTAGTAGTCGAAATGTCCTCACTTTTTTGTTCCAAATAATGACTGCCTTTAGAGGAAACCATCAGGTTTACCAGGACACTTGTATTTACTTCCATTGGATAAGTGGACATCCTAGGGAACTTGCCCTCCAGTGTGGAACACCCTGGTGAAAGTATTCCACTTTTAAAAGTGAGTGCACCTTTCTCTCCTTTTAGGAGAAATGGGAAGCGTCATTAGGGGAATCTTTCTTCTCTGTGCAATGGCAACAAATAAGCAAACTGACACTACACAGTGCTGTAGGTAAAATGCAGGAATCTGCATACAAGCTACTAACCATGCAGTATAGGGCCCCCAAGTACTGCACCCAATCACACTAACCATTGATGAGGGATGCTGGAGATGCAGACCGGAGGTGGGAACTATATTGCACTTGTGGTGGGTTTGGGACCTGATACACCCATACTGGAAAAAGATCTGCAAAATCAATCAGAAATTCTCAAATAAGCCACCCCCTTCCGCCCAGCTCCACTCCTACTGCATCATACTAAACTCCGAGCTTCGACATACACAAAGTCCCTAACAATTAGGATCTTGAATGTAGCCAAGAGCCTGATCACTCTCTTTAGGGAAAATGAGGCACTACCCCCATTCAGCCGATCTTATCTTACAGTCCAGTAGCAGACTCCAGGTGTATTTTGACATCTTGACCCAATGGATACTTACCACAGGGTCTCCAGACTTCCTGCAGCTCATATGTTAGAGCATAAACATAGCCACACACTTTGACATGAGAGGGAGAGACACACAATGGCCCATGGAGATACACAATGAACAGTTGAGCAATTCATATCAAGCTTGTGCCTAGGTGTGAGCTGAAGGTGGGGGTTGGTGGCCTGATCCTGCACCCCAACATCTTTCCGCCCCCTTTTCCCACCCTCATTTCTTCTTTCTCTCCACTTTTTTTTTCTTCCTCTCTCACGTCTGCCCTCTCCTGCCTGTACCAGGGGTACCCAGACCTAGGTATCAGCAACAGGTTATCTGATTGCTTACACTCCTCCAGTGGATGCGCCCCCATCGCTAGCACCCCATCCCCACCGGCTGGCGTCTGACTCCAGTATGAAGTCTGGGTGGCTGCCAAAGAAGGCTAGAACATTCCATACTTGCATGAAATTCAGCCACCATTTGAGTTCTTGACGAACCTCATCTGTCAGCAGAACCGGCTGGTTGTATGTGGGGTTTCTTCTGAGGACGCGGGTCTTCAGCCGTTGCATGGCCTGGAAATATGGCTTGGACTAAGGAGGACAGCAGGCCAACGATCCGGACAAGTTGCCTGAGCGGAATGGAGTAGAGCTTGAAGACCCTGCAAATCTCCTCCTGAATGGCCGTCACTTTGGAAGATGGAAGGAGGAGCGTGCATGACCGGGAGTCTCTCAAAGCCCAGGAATTGAATTGTCTGGGTGGGAGTCAGTGCAGACTTGGCCCTGTTGACAATGAATCCCAGAGATTCCAACAAGTGTACCGTACATCTAGTATGTTGTGATAATAGATAGCTCGTCCTGCAGAACAGGAGGATGTCATCCAAGTATATAATGCAAACCTGCTCTAAAGTGGGCCACCACCTGCTTCAGCATCTTTGTGAAACACCACCGTGCAGAGCTGTACCCGAAATGGAGGCAAGTGAACTGCCACAGGATGCTGTGCCATAGGAACCGAAGGAAAGGGCGACTGTCTTTGTGAATTGGGATCGACAGTTATGCGTCATTGAGGTCTAGACGTGTGAACCAGTCCCCTTCTTGTAGGAAGTCTCGGAGGAGGTAGATTCCCTCCATCTTGAAGTGACGGTATGTAACGTGTATCTTTAAATCCCTTAAATTGATCACTGGTCTGAAGTCGTACGGGTGCCCGATGGCAAAAATCGGCTGGTGGCAGGGCCCCTTTGCCAATCAGCCCTGGAAAAAACACCCCTGGTGGGGTTGCCTCTAAAGACCCTGCGTATGGAGGTACGGACATCGTTTAGAGAGGTGAACACGTTTATGTGCTTGATTAATTCCTTCATGAAGGCCTCTCCAAAAAGTTTCCCCTGTGCCTGTGGGCCTAGATCTTTCACCCAAGACTTGTCAGTTTGGGATCAATGCAGAGTGCTGCATGGCCCCACTCAGTTGATAGGGCCGCATTGGTATAGCCCATAAAACATAGCCCTGTTTGGGTCCATTTTCTAATGTCGTGCGCCCATTCACACACCATATCCGCAGTGAAAGAGTCTGCCCGGGTGTATGCATCATCTACCAGTGGCCCCATCGTGTCCAGGAGCTAATCTTGTGCTCCCCTGAAGCTCCTTTCGACCCCTTTGCAAGGGTCACGACCTCCTGGTCCTGAGCAGCGGATGCTTCCGTCATCTCTGCATCCTCCTTACTCTGGGGCTCACCCAGAAAGGTCTCCCTGAAGTAGGCTTCGGAGCCCCAATCACCTTTGTTGGAGTCTGAGACCTCTGCCTGCCACTCATCCAAGATTGAGAGGGAGTGAGGCATATCTTTGTCCTCGTCCGAGGACTCATCCTGGCTAGGGCCTTTCCTGGAACCCTTGCCCCTTTTTTGCAGGGCATGCCCTCTCTCTGGAGGAATCATTAGACTCATCTGAGTCATCCCTGCCTTGGGAGCATTTAGGAGCTGGCTTGATAGGATCAGAGGCAAAGAACACTTTGGCCATAGCCTTCTCCAGGGAGGCGGCCACCGTCATGTTAATCATAGCCTGGAGGTCCATGGGATTCTGGGTATCTTCCATGTTAGGGCTATATGTATATTTTTATACTGTTACTGTAATAACCAGGCACAGGTAGGAGAGGTATAGGGGCCAGTTTGGAGAGATGTGAAACAGGCAATGGGCCGTAACTTACACACAGTCTAATGGTGTGCGGCAATTAATACTCTTATGATCACTGGGACTTACCCAGGAAACTGAAATAGCAAAAACAGATTCTGTTCAGCAGCACTCTGGGTAGTACCCAAATGGGGGCTCACCCCTTTCCAAAATAGTAGGGTATACCTGACTGGCAGTCCCACTCCCCAGGGGTATTATACCAACCTGACCAGGTCCCTGACAGCATGCACAGCACAGCTGGACTGCAAAACTCAAAAACACTGAGAGCCTCTTTGTGATGGGAGTAAAATCCATGAGTAATAACACCAACAAGATGGCCGCTACAGTTCTCACCAGAACCGGGGCTAAAATGGTGTAAAAGCCCGCGAAATGCGTTTGTGGGAAAACATACAAATGTAAAAGGGAATGTTAGAACACGCAAACTGAGAATTCCACGAACGGTCCGCTCGCGTAAAACTACCGAATGCTGTATGCAAACTGGAAACCCCGCAAACGCCCAGTTCGTGCGCAAGCCACCGAACGCTATGCACAGAAATAGGCGCAAATGGGAAAAACCCACGAATGGCCCATTTGTGCCTAAATTCACGAATCAACAGAGTTCCCTGCCCAAACGCACTTAAGTCAATGCGAACGGCGCGGGAAAATTAGGAAAGTGTCGAACGTAGCCACAGGGGAGGGGAGGGGGAATAGGCCGCCTTAGGGAAGAGAGGGCTTGGGGAGAGAGGAGACAGAACCCCAATCAGAGAAATAAACAGACCCATTAGAGAGATGGATCCACAGCAACCCCCACAGGAAAGGAAAATAGTAATCACATATAATAAGTACAGTTTTAAAACCGAGGCATAGAACTCTGAACTGACTTGTGATGGAGCAGCAAAGAAAGAGGAAGTGCTCTGGATATGCTTTCACTTATATACACTCTGACTGTGTTCTTTACTTCACCTGTTTTTTTCTTTGCTGCAATGGAGTTAGTAATGGAAGTTAATGCAAAATATGTCATGTGGTAAAATTAAGCAGTGAGACTGCAGGTGCATGATCTATACACCAAAACTGGATCCAAAACTGGATTAGGATGCCCTAATCTGGATTAGAGGAGTTAAATAATTGCTTACTTTATTTACTGTTAACATATTCACATTCACACTGAGGCTTGAATTCATTGAATGCTGTTATTTAATGCTATAATTCAAACGTTCCTTATTTCCGTTTTCACTTTATTGGTTTTTACTGGATTCCATGCAATTAAAGCGCGGCTTAGCCATTATCATGCGGTTAAAAATTACCAATGGATTTCTTTGTTCCTGTATTATTATTTTCTTCTGTGTTTGCACACTTTTAGCTTCTTCTGCCTTTTTTGACTGTGTTTATTTATTTCTGGCATACTGGAGAGAGCATTGATGGAAGGAAGTAGCCTAGAGCATTGCTGAGAAACATAGGATGCCTCTGGGAACCATGCTAGATCAGACAGAACGTTCTCAGGACTGCTATGTAGGAAATCCAGGATTCAAGAGGATGAGCTCTGAATTTTAGCAGGTAATATCTATCTGTAAAAACCAAAGAAAAGAAAATGTTACTTGCGCTTTTTCCTTAATCCCTATGTATATTTAGACAAATGGAGGTCATTTAGTTGCTCCAATGGCCATTGGAGGGATGCCCGCCTGCCAACGTCAAGGCAGACCCCCCCTAAGCGGGTCCTAACACTGACCCTTCAGCCTGCTTCCTTGAGCTTCTGGCAAAGATATCTCTAATGAGACAGAAAGGGGTATTTTTTATATACACCCCTTTACTTATCAACCCTTAATAGGGAACACATGGGATGGGTAGCAGCATTGTAACCAGGCTGTGTGATACAAAGTAAATACAAATACAAAAAGAGAAGTCCTGCGCTTAAGCTGCAAGGACTACAACACACATCAGCCCCAATATATAGTAAAAACCAAAGAAAAGAAAATGTTACTTGCGCTTTTTCCTTAATCCCTATGTATATTTAGACAAATGGAGGTCATTTAGTTGCTCCAATGGCCATTGGAGGGATGCCCGCCTGCCAACGTCAAGGCAGACCCCCCCTAAGCGGGTCCTAACACTGACCCTTCAGCCTGCTTCCTTGAGCTTCTGGCAAAGATATCTCTAATGAGACAGAAAGGGGTATTTTTTATATACACCCCTTTACTTATCAACCCTTAATAGGGAACACATGGGATGGGTAGCAGCATTGTAACCAGGCTGTGTGATACAAAGTAAATACAAATACAAAAAGAGAAGTCCTGTGCTTAAGCTGCAAGGACTACAACACACATCAGCCCCAATATATAGTAAAAACCAAAGAAAAGGGTAGTCATGGAGGTGGGAGTAACCCTTGAATGTTTGTTTTGGTGCAAGCATCCAATCCTTACAGTTTTTATATTTGTGTAATATTAAACTGCTGGTGGATGTCTACAAGATAGCCACTAGACACACTTCTTACTTCAGATTAACTTCAGAATGTCTTCACATTCAATGTCATCACAAAACAACATAAAGACACTGAATATGGCTTTAGGACATTAGAGAACATTTACTGTGAGCATGCCTGTAGTATCATAAAGTAACCCCCTCAGAGTTGTGTATGAAACTTTGCCTGTCATGTGAGCTGGCATAGACTTTAACCTGAGCCATTGTCTCACCACTTGTGAACATTCAAACAGCGTGCATGCACAATGGCCAATTGCTCATGTGCAGTAGAGACATATGCACTGTTTGTCCGAATTGTATTTGGTTGGACAGTAGGATCATGCTGCTGGTTAAAGGGTTATTCCAGCCACCATGACCACTTATACTTTTTGAAGTAGTCATGGTGGTAGGAGTCAGGATCTGTAGTGTTTAGCTTGAAACACTGCACATCCAGAGTTATTGGAACTTTTGTGCCGGTGGCAAGGAGCTTCGCCTGACGCTGGACTAAGGTAGGAAACCTATTTTACAAACGCTCTTTGAGTGTTTTTGTAGGGTGATACCTGTAGAATAATGCTGGTAGGGAATTATTTGAATAATCATGAAAAAGAGAAACCCTTTAAGAATGATATTAATTCTTTTTTTTCCCCAGAAAAATTACACAAAGCTAAAAATTTAAATTACATTTCTTGTTTTCTTGTCAAAATTGTATTAAAAAATTGTAATCCCCAATATTTCGCAATTTACATAGATTCCCCTGGCATTGACTATCCCAAAGCTCAATTCTGCTAAAAATAAAGTCTCTAATAGAGATGTCCCGAACGGTTCGCTGGCGAATAGTTCTTGGCGAACATAGCTTGTTCGCGTTCGCCACGGATGGCGAACATATGCGATGTTCGGTCCGCCCCCTATTCGTCATCAATGAGTAAACTTTGACCCTGTACCTCACAGTCAGCAGACACATTCCAGCCAATCAGCAGCGGACCCTCCCTCCCAGACCCTCCCACCTCCTGGACAGCATCCATTTTAGATTCATTCGGAAGCTGCATTTTTTTTAAATTTTTTAGACAGACGTGTGTTATATTTGAGCATGCTATGCTGAACGTGCGTATATCATGGCTAGTTGCACTGAGGGTATGAGTATATAGCAGTACATTGTTGTGAAAGATGGCTGTCATGTTTAGGGTGTAGCTTGCACATTATCAACTGTGTATTTATATCAGCAGCTCCACCACTAGTTATAAATCAAGTGTAAGTCGCCCCATGAGATGAGACTAGTGAATAACATAATACATGAACGGTTAAGGTAAAGGCATGTAAGGAACTACGACAATAAACTCTTTAGGAGGTGAAATAATGACATGTTTAAACGCTTGCTACTTTACAATTAGTTAATGTGCAGAGAGCAGTTCATGTGATCAAAGGCATGGTGTGGAGGATCGGCTATAGTGGGACATGCTTGGCAGGCTGCTGTTTACTGCTTGTGCTCATCCGATCCCTTCTGGGTGCCAGGTGCAGACCCTGGGAGTCCCTGATACCTGGAACAACAAAGGCAAGTCTCTGGCTGAGTGCTGGGTTCGCGGCTTGAGGTGGTGGAAGCTTGTTTTGTCGGGTGGTCGGATCTGTCCCGGTGGTGCTTCATGTCCGGTGCGGGATTGTGGTGGCTTAAGGTGGAGGCGAGTGCTTGACGTGGGGCAGGCTCTGCATTTCTGTTTCTGCCTCCGGTCCCGTCTTCAACGCCTTTTGCATTGGTGAATTTTAATGGGGACTGCTTCGCTTAGCTGTGGTGGAGCTTGTTGGGGCTTCCTGCTTGTTATTTGATTCCAAAATTGATTAAAAAGTCTGTCCAGCTTAGACTCAATATCCTGCCATGCTTTGCTGGTACCAGGAGGACATTCGGCTGCCGCCATATTGGGAGAGTCGCAGATGAGTATGTCAGCCTGGGCGGCTGTGCTCTGTGCGTCCATTAGCTCCAGACAGCCTTTCAGGGGTGGACCAGGATAACCCACACCAGTCCGAGGGGGGGGGGGGGTAATGGAGCTCCTGCTGGGAAGTAGCTGCTCCTGGGCATCCCAGGATTGGGAGATTGGCCGCCTCTCCCGCCCGGTGAGCACCAGGCCAGTGGCGTACACACAACCCATGGGGCCCCGGTGCGAAAACTGATCTGTGGGCCCCCCCGCGCGCGCGCTTACGCTGCGCGGGCAGGGGCCGCAACACATGGCGGCGGGCACCGGGTCGCAGGGCTGCGACCTGTGTGACCGCGGTATGTACGCCAGTGCATGCATAAACACATACACTTTAAGGACCACTACAGACACCCAGATCACATCAGCTCAATGAAGTGGTCTGGGTGCCAGGTCTCTAGTTTTAACCCTGCATCTGAAAACATAGCCGTTTCAGAGAAACGGCTATGTTTCACTGAGGGTTAATCCAGCCTCTAGTGGCTGTCTCATTGACAGCCGCTAGAGGATTTTCTGCGATTCTCACTGTGAAAATCACAGTGAGAAGACGCTGAACGTCCATAGGAAAGCATTGAATAATGCTTTCCTATGGGCGGTTTGAATGCGCGCGTGGCTCTTGCCACGCATGCGTATTCGGAGCTGAGAGGCGGAGAGATTCCCAGGGCCAAGGGAGTCCGGCGCTGGAGAAAGGTAAGTGCTTAAGACACACACACACTCTCATGAACAGACGCACACATTTACTGACAGACACACACTCAGTGACAGACATACATACACACTCACTAACAGATGCACACAAACATACTCAGTAACAGACACACACACTAACACACACTCTAACACACACACACACACTAACATACACTCACACACACTCTAAGACTAACACACACACACACTAACTCACACTCACAAACACACTCACACACACTAACACACTCACTAACACACACTCACACTCTAACACACACTCACACACTAACACACACTCACACACTAACACACACTCACACACTAACATACACTCACAAACACACACTAACACTCACAAACACACACTAACACTCACAAACACACACTAACATACACTCACACACACTAACATACACTCACACTCACAAACACACACTAACATACACTCACACACACTAACTCACACTCACACACTAACACACTCACTAACACACACTCACACTCTAACACACACTCACACACACTAACATACACTAACATACACTCACACACACTAACATACACTCACACTCACAAACACACACTCGCTAACACTAACATACACTCACTCACAAACACACACTAACATACACTCACTAACACTAACATACACTCACACTCACAAACACACACTCACTAACATACACTCACACTCACAAACACACACTCACTAACATACACTCACACTCACAAACACACACACACACACTCACTAACACTAACATACACTCACACTCACAAACACACACACACTCACTAACACTAACACACTCTAACACACACTCACACTCTAACACATACTCACTAACACTAACATACACTCACACTCACAAACACACACTCACACTCTAACACACACTCACTAACACTAACACACACTCACTAACACTAACATACACTCACACTCACAAACACACACTCACACCCTAACACACACTCACTAACACTAACACACTCTAACACACACTCACACTCTAACACACACAAACACATATTTTTTTTTAAATCCCCCCAGCCTCCTTACCTGTGGGAGAGCTGAGGGGATTCCCTGGGGTCCAGTGGTGCTGCTGGGCTCCTGGGGGGCCGGTCACCCGGTGGGCAGGCAGGCTGGCGGGCGCGCGAGGGAGCACTGTCTCCTGAGTGCTTCCTCTTCAGCTCCCTCGCGCGCCGCATACTGATGCCGGAGCCGGAAGATGACGTCATCTTCCGGCTCCGGTATCAGTGGGTGCGCGAGGGAGCTGAAGAGGAAGCACCCAGGAGACAGTGCTCCCTCGCGCGCCCGCAGTACCGGCCAGCCGGATGACAGCAGGGCCAGCCTCGGGGGGCCCGGAGGTGGCCGGCTCCTGGGCCCCCCAGGACAAGAGGCTGGCCCAGTGACATACATACCGGGTCGCAGGGCGGCCGGGCCCCCTGGTGGGCCGGGCCCGGTCGCAGCCGCGACCCCTGCGACCCCGGTATGTACGCCACTGCACCAGGCCACACTTGCCACGCGGAGGTAAGTAAGACTCTGTCGAGTTGCTGACCGCTATTAAGCATGTCAGTCAGGTAGGAGCAACATTGCTGGGTCATCCCCTTCTGGGGTGAAACTCGCTTGTTGATAGCTGCTTAAAGTGAGATATTGAGGGAGCTCACACGAAGTGCGTCTTTCCTCCATGACAGCTAGGCCCCGCCCCCCGGAAGCTGCATTCTTAGTGAGAGGAGGGACAGTGTAGCTGCTGCTGATTTAATAGGGAAATTGATAGCTAGGCTAGTGTATTCAGTGTCCACTACAGTCCTGAAGGACTCATCTGATCTCTGCTGCAAGGACAGCACCCCAAAAAGCCCTTTTGAGGGCTAGAACATCAGTCTGCTTTTTTTTTCCTGTGTAATCTAATTGCAGTTGCCTGCCTGCCAGCGTGTGTGTCAGGTTCACAGCGTATACTGTGCCCACTTGCCCAGTGCCACCACTCATATCTGGTGTCACAATAGCTTACATTTAAAAAATAAAAAACTTTTTTGACTGTAATATAATAGCAGTCAGTTTCCTTCACACGTGTGCGTTTCAGGGCCTTCCAGGGCACAATGTCACACCAGTGCAACTCATATCTGGTGTAACAGTAGTGTACATTAAAAAAAAAAAAAAAAACTAGAAATTTGACTGTGAAATAATAGCAGTCAGTTTCCTTCACACGTGTGCGTTTCAGGGCCTGCCAGGGCACAGTGTCACACCAGTGCAACTCATATCTGGTGTAACAGTAGTGTACATTTAAAAAAAAAATACAGGGGGCTTGTTGTCACCTTTCGGGGACCCTTGGTGTAGTACGTGGCTGGGTGGAGGAAGAGACCTTCAATGACATCAGTGAGGACAAGGAACGGGACATGGCTAGCTTGGTATCCAACCTTGTGCAAATGGGGAGTTTGCGGTTGTGCAAATGGACTGTTTGTGGTTGTTTGCGGTGCGTTTAACGGGGAGTTTGGTCTGTCACTGTGAAGCGGGTGTAACCCTTACACTACCTGATAGGTACAACATCATACCTGATGTTTTAAAGCACGTTATTCCAAACAATTTAGGAATGTTAGGTGATTTATGCCCTTTATGGATTAAAACCAGACTCTGCATCAACTATGTAATTTTCCATGGGAGTTTTGCCATGGATCCCCCTCCGGCATGCCACAGTCCAGGTGTTAGTCCCCTTGAAACAACTTTTCCATCACTATTGTGGCCAGAAAGAGTCCCTGTGGGTTTTAAAATTCGCCTGCCAGGGGGCGGGGCCGGACCGCCAAGCTGGATGGCAGCATGCACGCAGAGCTCCTGCAAGCCATCAAACTCTAAGCTTTAAAACTGAGATTTCCAGCACCAGAACCAACCACCAGCGGCGGTTCACAGAGCTAAGGGGACACTGGATCCAGGGTGAGGCTGGCTTACTGAGCTGCAATCCCCTGGAGGAGAAGGCACCGATGCCCCAATCGAGGCCTAATCCGGCAGTGAGGGGGGCAGACGGCCGCTGCCCCACTATCCTGCCTAACAGAACCCAACCTGGGGCCCAAACGAGTTTGGACAAGGCCCTGTTCCCCCCCTCTGGACCGGTGGGGGTGATCCCGGTTCTCACCCCAAGGCCCTGACGAAGACATGGAAGCTGAAGCTGGGGGGCCTAACAGCTATGCCCAAGATGGCGGTCGCCATGTGCACAGGAGACATGGTGAGAAACAGCTCACTCCCCGCGCTCACAGCCGGCACTACAACCCCTGCCTCCAGACCCTGCCATACAGGGAAGCAGGATTATCTTTACTCACTAACGCAGCCACTCAAGTCAGCGATGTCAGCGGCTGCCCTGGGGGGATGGGGCTACATAACAAACCGGCCGTTGCCGTACAGAGGGACCGAGTCTACCACCAAGCATGTCACCTCAGCGGTGAGACAGACCTCGTACTCACCTCCCACTGGGCCGGCAGCGGCACGACCCCTGCAGAGGCAGCCATGTGTGGATAACACCAGACCCCCCATCGCGGCTGAGCACTCCGTACCACAGCTGCAACCCCAGGGAAGCCGGCGAACGGCCCAGAGAGTGGCAGGGCTGGACTGTGTTATGCTGCCTGCTCTGGTGGACACTGCTGAATAAAACGGACAGAGCAGGTAACGGATAGCAGCGGAATCCCCCCTGTATTTGAGGTCCCAGCGACACCACAACGACGGCTCCTCACTGAGGCAGCACTGGTAGCTTCTAACGGCCGTGGTGAAAACGGCATTAAAGCAACATCACAAGACCTAGCCTGAATACCACTTATAATCAAACTACACTAGCCTATTTGTAAAGCCACTGCTATATATATGCATCAAGCAACCTTTCATATCTAGCAAGTATTATGTGCATAAACTTAATCTTGGTAAAGCGAATAGATATGTTTGCTTAGCTTATCAGTTATGTAACCATCACTGTATCATTTTCTTGTCTTCCTCATATCTCAAACTTGTTTAAAAAAAAAAGAAAGAAAGTGCAGCATCTCTTGACTACCCATACCAACTGTTTAAGATGATTTCCAGTGTTGAACAAGTCAGTGTTTATGCCTGTAATTTACTCTGCACTCAAAAATAAAGAATTAAAATTTGCCTGCCTATTGAAGTCTATGGCGGTTCGCCCGGTTCGCCCGTTCACAAACATTTGTGTAAGTTCGCGTTTGCCGTTTGCGAACGGAAAATTTTATGTTCGCGACATCTCTAGTCTCTAACTCTCTTTACAACCTAACATACATAAGGGTGTTAGAGGATGCATATTTTAAACATATCCCTCTAAAATATATTTTTAAATAAATGTTTGGATCATTTCTTATCATTCTCTTATGTTGCCAAATAATGTCAATAAATCCTCATCCACTAACCATTGGAAAAGGCTTCCTGAAAGAAATAAAAAAAAATATTTAATTCTTAAATTAAATTAGGATTAAAAAAAATCGATATTCACAACCCAGTAGCAGGAAAAATATTCCATATAACTTTTTTTGTTTTGTTATTATTTTACCACCCTGTGTCATCGCTACATGGAGTGCACTGATTCCTTTGTGCTTGCTGTATTATTTTGAATAAAGCAGCTAAAAAAAAATCAGCATCTGCGGAATTATTGACCTTTTCTCAACAGTGAGTTTGGTTATTCAATAATACATAAGTGCTAATAAGCATTGATAAAGCCTCAGATTAGAGATAATACTCTGTAAATGTCTGATTTTATTTCAGAGCTTGCCTGAGCCACATGGTGCCGAGTTAATCTGCTCCCACACACATCTGATATCCTTGTATCGATTTCAGCTTAGATGACAAATAAAATTTGAGGATCATGGAAATACACAACGAGATGCTTTGTGCAAGAATATGGACAGATGTCAGGTTTACTCGCCTGTCACTTATGTATCATTGGAGCTTCTCAGCGCCATCACACAGTTGACAAAATGACAAGCACTGTCATGATACGGATGTGAGTTGTTTATTCGCTAAATTGGAATTTAAGGGGGATCGACAACTTAATTGGAAAAGTCAGGCCAAATAATTTAAAACCATAGGTGAGTACGGTATCTACATTTCTCTAATTCCACTAAAATGTGCTATTCGGTAGTGAGTTTTCTGGTTAGTGATTAGTATATAAAAGAACGCAGCTACAGGCACTTAGTGTTCTAAATCTTGACAGCTTTTTAATGTAACTGATCACATATATTTTGTGTGAGCTTTCCCGAGCCTTGGGCTGTGACTGAAACATATGTTCCATTAAAAAGCTGTCAAGACTTAGAGCACTGAGTACCTGGACCTTTTTTCCTTTATATACTATGTAAATGAGAAGATGAGGCCATCTCCTTTGTCTAGAGCACCATTCTCTTCGCAGTCATTCTGGTAATACTGAGTGTGGTCAAAGCTGGACTACCCATAAGGCAGCATAGGCGGCAGCCCTTGCACAGCTTGGCGGCTCCCTTCACAGCTTTGCGTCTGC
This sequence comes from Pelobates fuscus, assembly GCF_036172605.1. Classification (NCBI taxonomy): domain Eukaryota; kingdom Metazoa; phylum Chordata; class Amphibia; order Anura; family Pelobatidae; genus Pelobates; species Pelobates fuscus. The sequence goes on along the minus strand of NC_086320.1, from coordinate 67,341,229 downwards.
CAGTGTCTGGAGGGGAGAACACCAGGGCACACAGCACCCTATATTACCTTTCTTTGCTAATGACCGCTTACTTCCTCCTTGAGAAGGCAACCATGCAAGAGAGAAGGGAGAGCCCTGCACAGACTGCAATCTGGAGCAGCTCACTGCCCCTATTGGCCATAGGTCCAGTATTAAAGTCTTAATGCAGAAAATCACACATATCTTCTGTTCATTTTCAATTATGTCTCTCTAGATGATCTAGGTGCTCTTCTTACCCAAGTTAATTATATCTACTTTATTGACTTTGGATGAATAAAAGACTAACTTTGCCCTGCCAAAATCAAACCCACGACTCTGAAATACTGCAGTTAGAGCTCTATCTTGTGATCTATGTTAGTGGCAAATATCTCATCTTTCAAAAATACATTAAGCAGGAATTCCTAGTATTCTAAAGGATAGGGGTTGGCAAGAAACCACAGCCCCTACCTCACATCTTGTGTGAGATTATCCCATCCAAATAATGCAGGACTGGAGGCTACTAGCTTGCGTGTGTGTAACCTCAATAAACTGGTGGAATTTAATTTGCTACTGTGGTCACCTAAACTATTTATTTATGAATATACTTCGAATGTTGGGACTCTCCAGATGAGGGTTGTTTTGCCTGGCCACTTACAAGTTTGCCATATTGCCACTAGGGCCAAGTGGACTCTGAACTTCCTGGTCCAATAGTATGAACCTCTCCTACTAATAAAGGGTCAGAAAATAAGGCGTCCTGATGGCTGGAGAGTCAAAAAAGCATCCATGTTCTTCTATTTATTCCAGGTTAACCCCTCCTGTTTTGTGATTGACTGACTGTGGCATATTTAAAGAATAAAGATGAACGTCTTATGCTGTTAAGACATGTAAAAGCTGAGCAATGTTTAAGTGATACAGAGCTTTGTCACATTTTGTCACACAGAGTCCTGTCAACTAATCTCGCACAGAGAATTGTCAAGCAAGATCCCCATTCATATATCTTGATAGACAACGTTTGTGAGGCTTTTTCATAAAAGTCTCCCACATAATTCACTTGGAGCAACTAGGGTGATGGAACCAAATAAGCATTTACCAAAATAGTATGTTATTTTCAAATGCAGATGAATGTTTTCATAGTTATCCACGTTTGTATTTTTTTTTCTACATAACATGCCACTTTTGATATCCTTCGAAATAACAGAAGCAGTGTCCGATTTATTATAAATGAAAAGCAAAGGCGTGTTGAAGATGACAACTATAATAAGAGGATTTTGTCAGTAGTGATTATGAAAGTTAAAGTGCAAGTAATCAATAATACAATATATTAACCTGATTTTAATGCGGAATAATAAATGGAACTTTGAGAAAATCAATATGTTCTACTGGCTAGATTTTGCCTTGTAGTGAATTAATTTATGTTAACATGACAACACATGCTACAAAACGCACGGTTTGTTTTAAATATTTATCTAATTCCATAATTCTAAAGAGGATTGTAGAAAACATAATTTCTGAAATACTCGTGAGACATTTCAAGATATTGACATTAGTTGCAATGTTATATAATTAATGGCTGGATTGATAGATAAAGCTGACTTTAATTATTTTCTCAACTGTTTACACAGTTTTCAGTACCAACTACAAATACAATATCCTTTATAAGCATTCACTATTTTGGTATCAAAGAATTTATGAAACCCAAAAGACTGAAATATAACCATGCTTAAAAATTTGACTTTGTTCAATTACTTCTTCTAACATATCATTCAGAATTCTTAGAGAATTTCATTTCTACGTATTTTATTCTCGTTGCAAAATCTTAATTTCCTTTTCAAACATGTTCCTAGTGATGAAAATAATGGCCTGCTCTGTTTAAACACACTAGAAAATCATAGATTGACCTTAATACAATATACCACATATACTAGACATGAGACTGAGACTAAACCTAGGTGCCAACAAACATTGTAAACAATGCAATATTCAAAAGAGTCTGAGGTGCTGCTCTACCCCCACACTGTGGCTCCATCAGTGGGTACACAAAATCAGAAATGAAAAAAGGTATTTAGCCAACGTTTTGGGGAACAAACCCTTTTTCAGTGCATCTTGTCAGTGCTCGTTGCCCAAACGGTTTGCTAAATATCGTTGTTCTTCAATAAATGTGGTAGAACTTGTTGCACAGCTTACTGGAGTGCTTCCCTCCTTTTTTCATTTCTAATACAATAATAACTGTATTGCCTGGAGTGTCCATGTTATAAGTGTAAATGGGACAGGAGGGCAAACTATGCATTCCGATATTACCTGGACTAGTTAGTCCTTTGCATTTCTTCATATATGTTAACTTTATCAAATATGCTAAGCCAAAGGAAGATCTGTGACATAAATATCTAGTGACCTTAGAATTGGCGTGGGACACATATAAACTGTTCCTTTGAACAACCAGAGTTCTGGAGTTATTAGCATATGTTTAGGGTGTCCAGATTTGCAGGATCAGCTAACTAAGAGTTCTGTGTGCTCCACTTGTGATCAATTGTATCTCCTCTAAGGAATAAACGAGCAGTTTATTATTGGTTACAAAATATGGCGATATAGTTATTTGCAGATATATCACCTAATGGTCCAACTTGACCAATAAAACATTGCTTTCCTAATCATGCAGTAGTGTTAATTGATATCAGGCCTTTTGCTTCAGACGTTATTAATACAAGTTAAAGTAACAATTTGCGCATGGCTGTGGGAACCCTGAAAGTTGTTCGTGGAGCCTAAATATCCCACCCTATTGGTTGGAGCAAGACACTGTGTGTTCATGCTAACAGCATGTGGAATGCACTAGCATTGAATGCTATCTTGGAGTCAATGTCATTGGCAAATTGTTACTGTTTCTCAAGAGATTGGATCTGATACTTTTTGTCCCTTTGCCCTACTCTCTCATCTCTAATTTCATGATTTTGTTGTGTGTTCAAATAACTTTTCCTTTTTAAAACCAGAATAGATCTTTAGAAATTACACCCACTGTGAGGGGCAATTATACTAAGTAGTGAGGAATTGAGTCAAACTTAACAGGCTGGAATAGTTATTTATTGGCTACACACATTTTGGAGGGAAGGAGGTTAACATTGACTTTGTGAGGGACTCCTGGAAACGTCATTGATGGATATGTTCTAAAGATAGTTCCTGTATATGGACCAGCATGATAAGTAGTTGTGGTGCCTGATTGCTTGACTGATCTCATTGGTTGAAGTCACTAGTCAACGTTGTGTTTCGTGTGGAAAAGGTGAAATCCAGTTGCAGAAAAGGATGCAGATGTGTCTGGGAGTCTAAAACGCTCCCAACCTGATGTGAAAATGCAAATATACATACATAGGTGGAGCGCTAAAAAGAAGTTGTTTGAAGAGAGTTACATTTCCAAGATCCAATTGACATACAAAAACAGAGAAATGCAAAAAATAGTGAAGTAATATAAAAACACAACAATATATATACAGTGGGACCTCGGTTTACAAACACCTCGGTTAACATAATTTTCGGTTTACAAATTAAATTCCCTTGAAAATGATGCCTCGGTTTACAAATTTGTTTCACAATACAAAGCAAGTTTCCCCAGGATGCATTGCACTTGGGAGGTTTATAGCACCGCCCCCTGCATGCTGGAGACTGTGGGTAGCACGTGGCGTCGAGTGTGGAGGTGTTGGAGCGGCTTTTGCATCGAGTTCTGGAGCCATTCTGGAAATTGTTTGCATTTGTTTTGGGACTTTTTGGTACATTTCTCAAGCTGTGGAAAGGTAGACAGCTAAGCTTCATCTCTTGCATGCCTTTTATTGTGTGTTCTGCATTGTGGGTTGGTTTCCATGGCAGCTCATTTTGACTTTTTTGTGACCTCTAGAACGTATTAATTGGTTTTCAATGCATTTCCATGGGAAACCGCTTTTCGCTTTACAACTTTTCCGCAATAAGAAACGTCCCGGAGAACGCATTAAATTCATAAACCGAGGTCCCACTTTATGGGTAAGATAAAAGCAGTATCAAATAGATATATGGGGGAACTTCAGTAGAAAAAGTATTGTGTGTGTATATATATATATATATATATATATATATATATATATAATAAACAATACACAAGATCCAGCGCACTCTCCTATCTACTAAACAGCAACTTCAATGTTGACAGATTATTAGTTTGTAAAAGTTTTTTTAAAAACACCTAATCTAGGCAAAAAAAATGGGGATTTAGTTACATTATATGATCATACATTGCATAAGCCTGCCACAACGTCAATGTACCCCATCTTTGGCAGGTCCTACTCTCACAGTCTAATGTCTGCTCTTATGAGATTAACCCACTTACTTGGGGAACAAATTCCATCTGAGGCTCTCTGCAGTACAAGACTAAATAGGGACCTGAGATGAGGCACCTGTGACAGGGAGGGGTGCAAAACCAAGGAGTTGGCTAGACTCTCAAATATATATATATATGGAACATGGGGGGGGGGGGGGTGGTTGCACTCACCTGAATATGCTTAAATGGGGTGCTGCTGGGGGCCATATTATACAATAAACAATACACAAGATCCAGAGATCGACGTTTCAGCTCCTCACAGGAGCTTTCATCAGGACACAAAATTTTTGTGTCCTGATGAAAGCTCCTGTGAGGAGCTGAAACGTCGATCTCTGTCTTCGAAATAAATGAAGATTTGATGTGCTGTCAATCCTTGAGTGCCGGTATTTTTGTATCCTGTATAATTTAGCCACCAGAGCACCAGGTATCTTTTCTAATTATTTAAGTTGGAGTGCAGGGGCTCTCTGGATTTGTGTGTGTATATATATATATATATATATATATATATATATATATACTTGTATCTTGAATGAGTACATCAACAATCTATTATTACTAACAATTTAGAAACAAATAAAATACAATAGACATATAATGTACAATGAGACAAAAGAAGTGCAGTGTGCAAAAACAGTGCAATGTTAAAATCAGCCTCTTTCTGGATATCAGAAGGTGAGCATGTACAGCTGTCCACTGTTACTCACAAGCGCTTGTTCAATACAGAACAAACAGATGCAGCAACCCGCTGGTGTAGTGCAGGCTTTGTGGTGCGAGTTCTGATGTACTCGCTTCACCGAATCAATCCAGTTAAAAGCATCCAGTAAATCAACTTGTAAATCAAATGTTTATTTCAACTTGAATGCCGCCGGGTCAAAGTCTGCTCCCGCCCCCTTTATGGCGTCACCACGTGTATGTGTTTTTCCTTAGGCTTCAAAACACAATTTGCAGAGTCCAGAACAAAATTCTTCTTGGGATACCAGTCTGCTCAGTATACAGACAGTTCTTCTTATTGCCATGCAACCAATAGATTAATGAAAAAAACACCTTGCTGGTAGATACTTCTGGATATATTAAAATTAGATTTTGTATATTTTTCCTCAATAGTGCTTTTTTAGCTCTTGTTATTAGCAACTAATTTTCCAATATAAATATTTTTAGGATTGTCATAATAAGAGGCGGTTGATAATGTTTAAGTTTCAGTTTTATATAAGAATACAGTTTCTGTAAACATTAATACCCCAGTTACTAATACATTTTAAATTAATATAATAAAAATAATAAAAAAGATACTCATTATGAAAATGTTAATGGTTATTATACTTCAAAGAAAGAAATGGGGGAATATATTTTGTATGTTTAATTAGTTAAATGATTAAAATGAAATCAGATATTCTGGTTGCACTAAGTATAATTACTAATTATTTTCATTTTGTTTAATAATATATGCTTATCAGAGTGTCCTAGATTTGTCAAGAAGTAATAACATTACATTTTGGAAAATATACTTTCTCATTAAAGGATACAAATATATTTATGATGTATTAAAATAGTATGTATTTACTAAATAGTGAATTATGGTGAATTAAAACTTAGTTTGAAAACTGTAGCCAGGTTGTTATCTAGAAAATCTACTTAGTGATTCAAGAACATATTTATTATTTAAAGCTACCATAAACGGCAGCGCCTAACCTTCGATTTAAAAGGACGCACAATCCAGAGGCTCCACAGACTGGGGTGCTACATATGCAATATTTAGCAACAGACTGCACGCAAATAGACTCAAAAATACCCACGAGCACCCCGAAACACTCACCCCCTACAGTGATATAGTTTTAAGCAAAAAAAACAAGTCCGGGTCGGCGGTGGCGCCAATCTTCCACGCCAGGCCTGAGATAGACGCGCCACGTGCAGAGGATCAATGGGCCTCAGACTCCGACTCTGATGTTAGCGAAGCGAGATAGATGCCCGACTCCATGCCACTCAACAGGGGCAACCTCCTGCAACTATCAGCAGACATAAAATCCCACCTGGAACTGAAGCTGACAAAACACCAGGTCCCACTAACAGAAGTCCACCATGAAGCCACTCTCCAAGACTTAAGAGAGCAAATAGCCTTACTTGAAGAAGCACAAGAGCACCTTAACAACAGGTCCAGGCGGGAACAACATCCGGATACAGGGGCTCCCGAAATCTGTAATGCTGGACAGAGCCCATCGTGCCCTATGCAACCCAGCCATTAACCCGTCACAACCAAGGGACATAATAACACGCCTTCATTACTTCCATACTAAAGAGGCTATAATGAAGGCTGTGTGTGACTCACCCATGCTCATTGACGGGGACCCAGTGCAGCTATTCCAAGACCTGGCCCCAACAACACTTTGCAAGAGACGTGAGCTGCGGCCTGTTACATCCATCCTCCAACAGCACAGAATCCACTATTCTTGGGGCCATCCTGACGCCATGCCAACCGCCAGGACTTTAACACCTAACCAGATGCCACCGGACTCCCCTTCCCACTGTACAACAGTTGCAGGGATCAGGACACTGATTCCCACAGTGCCCATATTGACAGAACCATGGACATTCGCTTGACTCCGAGACCCCAGGCACTTGCATGTACAGTACCACCTCAGGACTCCACCGGCACAGGGCCCGAATCCACTGCGGGGGCAGACGCCACACACCATATCCAATCCACTCATGCAACAACTCACACACTGTTTGCACCCCCTGGCCCCCAATCATACCACACAGCCTGTACACTTCACACAGGGGTGGGGGCTGGGGGGGAGGACAGTAGGTCCCCCCAATGTAATTTATGGCCCCCACCCGCTGCGCAGGGGTTGGGGCCAGGGGGAGGATAGTAGGTCCTCCCCCCTCATTATCTTTATGGCCCCCAACCACCGTTTAAGGGTGGGGCCGGGTAGGGGGAGGACAGTAGGTCCCCCCATTGTAATTTATGGCCCCCCAACGCGCAGGGGTGGGGGCCGGGGGACGTGGGAGAACAGTAGATCCCCCCCATTGTAATTTATGACCCCCACCCACTGCGCAGGGGTGGGGGCTGGGGGGAGGACAGTAGGTCCCCCCATTGTAATTTATGGCCCCCACCCACCGCGCAGGGGTGGGGGCCGGGGGAAGGACAGTAGGTCCTCCCCCCTCATTATCTTTTTTTTTTTTTTTTAATTCTTTATTTTTGAAGTGCAGCGAAACATACACAGCGTGACAGTGACATTTGGTTGAGATGCATATATAGTTGAATACAGGCTTAGATTTAAAACAAAATGTCAGGAGGAACTGCACATAACATTTTCTTTTTTTTTTTTTAAAACATAAGACAAGATTTAGTTTTAGTTGCGACACAAGCTTTTACATACATGCCTATCTTTCCACGTCGTATGGGCAAACGGTCAATATTACTTAGGTTGGGACAAAGACGTGGCATGGTAAAGGAAGTGCACTATTACACGCTAAAATAATAGGTTAGTCAAGCTGTAGTTAATTTCAAGCTGCGAATACCACCGGGAGACTATGCATTGTTGTAAAAGTGATTGGGGCACTCTGACAGAATAAGACAACATAGAATGGTTTGACTTAAGACACGCTTAGTGGAGGCTTAAACTGAGGACCACTGGGGCTGAGCAGACCTCCGATATGGCAATTATCCGTGTGGGACCGATCAGGGAGAGACAGTCACAAGGTATGCTGAGTAGTCACAGCGTGAGTCCGGGGACATTAGGTCTCATGTGGGCTGTGTTAACCTTTTGGCTGCTGCCTCTTGCGGAGCCCGTGGTTATGGTGTTCTGTGCTTGTCTCCATGTTTGCACAGCAGCGCTAGGAATAGTTCAGATATTATGAGGGGTTTTCTTTGTTAGATCGTATGCCGAAATTCTCCTGGGAGACAGTAAAAGTATTGCTTCAATTGGAGTGACATAGCGATCTCTGAGTCATTTTAAGTAATCATACCATCCAGTCCGTTATAGAGTTCGTGTAGTGGCACATGCGTCAGGAATCCCTGACATGGTGTGTCCGGTGCTTCATGGGTGGCAGTGGACATGTAATCAACCAGTGTTGGTTTCAGCTCGTCAGCGCGACCCGGTGTTAATCTCCTTGTAGGCTGAGGTACCTCTCCTGATGTGTGGCCTGGGCTTGCCCCTGTTAGGATTTGAGAGGAGCGGTCTCCAAGGTCGGCGTTGGGGGTTGCTGTTCTGGTGTGTGGCTCCCAGCGGTTGGCGGCAGAATCATGAGTATGGAGCTGATTCTCTGCAGATTGGTTTCACCGCCGCTCTCCGTTACCGGTAAGCCTCTGCTGCTGCCTGTCTTCCGATGGATTGTTGCTCTGTCAGGCGAGACTGTTGGAGGGTGAAGTCTCCGTCTGTTCAGGCTTCCCGAGCCCGTGCTTGTTCGTTGCCCTCGGTGCACGTGGCAGTCGCCATCTTGTGTGGCGCGGTCGGGCCCTCAAGCGTGTCTATGGCGCCTGTGTGTTCCGGCTGCCATGCCCCCGGGTGGGGACCGGGATCACCCCCCCGGTCCATAGGGGGGGGACCAGGGCCGGATCCGCTCTAATTCGAGCCCCAGGCTGGGTGCTGTGTGGCAGGATAGCGGAGCGTCGGCCGCCCGCTCCACTCACCGCCGAAGAAGGCCCGGGTATCGTAGTCCTCTCCTCCAGGGGACTGCAGCTTGAAAAGCCAGCCTCTCCCTGGCTCCAGCAGACCCTCTGCTTTGGGCAATATAGTAGTCGGTCGCTACATGAGCAAAGTTAGGTTTTTCAGGCATTTTTGGGTTCGAAGCAGCAGGAGCTCCTTCTGCTTGCGACCGGCCAGCTCGGCGGTCCGGCCCCGCCCCCCTCCCCTCATTATCTTTATGGCTCCCACCCACTGCTCAAGGGTGGGGGCTGGGGGGAGGACAGTAGGTCCCCCCATTGTAATTTATGGCCCCCACCCACCACGCAGGGGTGTGGGCCGGGGGAGGACAGAAGGTCCCCCCCAATTTTAGGTCCTCCCCCTCATTATTTTTATGGCCCCCACCCACCGCTCAAGGGTGGGGGCCGGGGGGAGGACAGTAGGTCCCCCATTGTAATTTATGGCCCCCACCCACCGCTCAGGGGTTTGGGCCAGGGGGAGGACAGTAGGTCCCCCCATTGTAATTTATGGCCCCCACCCACCACGCAGGGGTGTGGGCCGGGGGAGGACAGAAGGTCCCCCCCAATTTTAGGTCCTCCCCCTCATTATTTTTATGGCCCCCACCCACCGCTCAAGGGTGGGGGCCGGGGGGAGGACAGTAGGTCCCCCATTGTAATTTATGGCCCCCACCCACCGCTCAGGGGTTTGGGCCAGGGGGAGGATAGTAGGTCCTCCCCTCTCATTATCTTTATGGCCCCCACCCACCGCTCAAGGGTGGGGGCCGGGGGGAGAGGACAGTAGGTTCCCCCATTGTAATTTATGGCCCCCACCCACCATGCAGGGGTGTGGGCCGGGGGAGAGGACAGTAGTTCCCCCTCCCTGATTGTCCATTATGGCCCCACCCACTGTTCAGGGTGGGGGCCAATAGGTTTTTTTTTTTTTTTTTTTTTTTTTACAGTGAGCAGCCACAGGTCACCAGGTCCCCCCCCCTTATTGTTATTTAGGGCCCCCACCCGCCACACAGGGGTGGGGGATGAGGGGAAAAATAGGTCCCCACATTTTCATTTAGGGCCCCCACCCGCTGCTCAGGGGTGGGGGCCGGAGGGGTGGACAGTAGGTCTCCCCCCCCCCCTTATTGTTATTTATGGCCCTCACCCAATGCTCAGGGGTGGGGGCCGGGGGGAGGACAATATGTCCCACATTGGCTGCTCACTGTTTAATTGACATGCCCCTAATCGCAGATCATTTACTAATACTAAGTAATCTTTATTTAGTATTAGATGTGGCTGAAAGACCAATTGAGGTCTTTCAGCCTTTTGGTAGATAACTGCCTAATACCATGGGAATTAGGGAGTTATCTACTAAGCGGCTGCAAGATGCAGCCGCAGCACAAATTGAATCGGAGTTTCATTCATTCGAATGAAATTCCGATACAAACAAAGTGCTGAATTGCGTTCAAAAACAAATGAACATACTGTTTTTCATTCAGTTAGAACGCAATTCGGCAGTTTCATCTAAAATTGCAGGAAGCATCGCGAGATCACAGAGGGAAGGTAAGAATTATGGGAAAATTGCTCTGACCAGCGGAAATGAAGCACACTTTGCTCCTCCGCTGGTCAAAGCTGGTCAAGCGGAGGAAACCTCCATAAGGCAAAGAGTCCTTACTTTGTCAGGACAGGAAGAAAAGAAGAGCAGATCCTGAGAGAGGGGGAGAAGAGGAAGAGATTGAGGAAAGGTAAGTTCGGCATGACAGTGCTGCTTTAATGTAGTTAAAAAGAATGGGGAGTCAAGTGTGAAACCGGGATGTCTACAAAAGCAACCATAGAAGTCTTGTATTTAAATCCCGCAATACAACTAATAGGTGCTGTAGTAACTATAAATAGTAGAGATGGATAAACAGAGGGGCGCAAAGACAATACATAAAGAAGAACCCTAGATAAGTTATATATAAAAGAAGATTCCTAAGAAAGAGTACCTGTAATTCTTAATGTTATTAATTAGGTAACAAAGTGTATGTAATATGTCTGGCAACACAATTATCACATATAGAAATAGCAGGCACAGAATTATACTTAGTGTAAGAAAAGGCAAATCGTGGGGATATAATTTAGGGCAATTGCTCACTGTACATCCCTACTGCCAGCTAACTATCAGAGATCTCCTCCCAGCCTGCTGCTTCGAGGCCCTCCTAATCCAATCTAACTATAGATAACCTAATCAAAGTACTATAAAGTAAACATGCAATTTAGTACTAGAAACACCATCCTAGGAAGTGAAAAATAAAATCAATTTAAGTGCTTTGGCTTAGCAACTCAACGTGCGTTTCTGCGTTTAAAGTATGCCTTTCTCAAGAGCAAACCACCAACTGAGATGTACTTGCTTTTAAAGGTAAGTGGATCCCTCCAACTCATAAGGCTCAACTGATCGTAGTCAATTCTACTCATCCAGATCAGAAATGGCTAAAACGAGGGATCCTAGGTAGTATAACATATAAAGCCAGGAGTAGGGGTTGATCCACTAAATGAAGATTATCTCAAGTCAGCTTACTAAGTAATAGGACCTAAAGTTTAACCCCCAAAAAAACAGTTGCACAATAAAAAGTAACAAAGGTTCCAAAGAAACAAATCACATTATGTATATGGTGCTTAATGGCGTCACAGTATGTGTTGATCCACTAAATGAAGATTCTCATAAGTCAACTTAGTAAATAACAGGTCCTAAAGTTTAACCCACAAAAAAACAAGTTGATCAATAAAAAAGTTTAACAATGGTTCCAAAGAAACAAATTACATAATGTATATAGTGCTTAATGGAGTCACACATACATACATACATACATGGCATAACGTCCCACAAATAATATCAAGTCGTTAGTTTGATGGAGTGTATTGAGAGACCTAGAGTCCCCCAAAGTATACAGTAATGACGATAGAAGGAAAATGTAGATATATTTTGATGGACCAAAGAAACCATCTATGTATATTTGGCTCCAGAAGTGTGTTTGAATCAAATGGATAAAGAAGGGGAAATTGGGAAACTGGCCCAATAAAAGCTTTAGTGCAACATGAATGTAAGGGACCAGAATTCATCTGCGAGAGATATCAGTCACATGCCAGAACAGGTAAATCCAGATCAAGGTTAATCAAATGAAGGGGGAGAAAGAAAAACCCTTGTTCAACCCTAAAGACTACAGGGTTTTAAGTTTGTGTATCCACATGCACTCTCGCTGTCGCAGAAGTCTGTCAAAGTCCCCTTGTCTCTGATCACGTTTGACCAGTTCAAGGCCACAAAATCTTAGGTCTTTAGAATCACTCCCATGGTATGCTCTAAGATGTCTTGAGATAGGTGTTTCAACTCTGTTTTTAGGGGATCTCACATGTTCCTTGATTCGTTCTTTAAATGGGCAGAAGGTTTTACCAACTTATTTGCATTTACATTTGCAAGTGAGAAGATAAACCAAACCTGCAGTGTTGCAATTGCAGAAATTTGCAGTCATGAAAGTTTGGTGTCCCTCACTGTCCGTCACACTTTTAGAATCGCATTGGATATATTTACATGCTATGAACCTACCACATCTATAGGTACCATGGGGGGGCTTCCACAGCCAAGTGGCCAATGACTTTGTTTTTTAGTTGGAAATGACTTGGTACTAAAATGTCCCTAAAATTCCTACCCCTGTGAGCTGTTATGTCTATCCTTGGGCCCAGGACCTCTTTAAGATGCACATAATTTGTTAAGATTGGCCAGAATCCTTGGATGGAACGTTTCACCTCACTCCATCCTGCATCATATGTGTCTGCCATCCTGGTGGTTTTCTTATTAGCTGATTCCATTGGCGGGCAGTCTGCCAAGAGTTCACTCCTGCTGTACTCCAAAGCCTTCCTGTAGGTTATTTTACGGCATCTGTTTGTTAGGATAACCTGTCTCCTTAAAATGTTGCCTACATAGTTTAGTTTTGATCTTAAAATCATGTATGTCACTGCAGTTTCTCTGCACTCTCAGGTACTGACCCACGGGTATACCATTCTTCAGAGAGTACGTGTGGAAACTGTCCCATCGTAGGAGGTCGTTGGAGGCTGACGTTTTCCTAAACAGCGTAGTCTGTAATGAGCCATAATCAGCTATGGAAATAGTCAAAAAAAGGAAGTTTAGTGTTGATCCACCAAACTCTGCAGCAAATCTGAGATTCTCCTCATTGACATTCAGAATAGCCACAAATTGATTGAACTCCTCCTGGGTACCCTGCCACACAATTAAGATACCGTCGATATATAAACGCCACATGTATATTTTTGAGAGATAAGCAAATAAATTAACCCACTTTCCAAGTTGTTCTTACCACCAGTCAAGGTGGAGGTTCGCATACAAGGGGGCACAAGCTGTCTCCATCGCCGTACTTCTCACCTGGTGGTAGAACTTGTTGTGAAATAGGAAATAATTGTGTGACAGGATAAATCCGAAGAGCTTCAAAAAAAATGTGTGTGTGCCTGATGATCAGGTCCCCTCTGGTCTAGGAAAAATTTCACATGTTCAATACCTCTGTCGTGCGGAATGGAGGAGTACAAAGAGTCAACATCCAAACTGCATAAATGTGCTGTCTGCTGTCTGAAGTCAAACCTACCACAAAAGGTCGCAGGAATTTTTCCACATATATTGCTCTCATTCTGGGTTAAGTTGTAAACTCCAGAAACTATGGGGCAGCCTGGTGGGTTTTCCAAGTACTTGTGTATTTGGGCAGGCAGTAAAAAGTCACTATCGGAGGATGATGATTTAGAATGAATTCATACTCTTCATCTGACAGCAACCCCCCACTGCGTCCCTCGTTGAGAATCAGTTTGTATCTACAGATACTCATTAGTAGGGTCTGATTTTAAGATATTATATGTTTTGACATCACTCAAGATCCTCTGTGCCATGTTGATATAGTCATTGACATTCATCACAACCACGTTAGTAAAAACTAGTTTTATTAGGAAACATAATAATAAAACACTAATGCGTTTTTGGCTTTCTCAAAGTGTTCATTTAATCCCCTTAAAGCGCCTGACTTACTTCTCCTTGTCATGCAAAAGGGTCTTAATAATTGTGTTGATTTTTGCAAAGCCAGATGAGGTCCTAGGAGTTTAATAGACTAGGTCTCCCTTGTAAATGCACTTACCATCAAGCTTAGGTAATTACACTGAGTTGTTTTCTTTTTTTAACCCCTTCAGGTTTGGTATCATGGGTTGATAGGGAAGGTGCTCAGATTTACCCCTGGTATATGTGCCTTTTTTAAAAAAAAACTCTTCCAGTTCCTGTCACAAAATTTATTTTCTTTCCTTTTACCATCCTACCTATATTCACGTTATATATGGTATTTATATTCAAACAAATTTCTCTTTTTATCTTGTATGATTAGTGCTAATCAAATCACCGACTTGGAAAGATGTATACTACACCATTACTTGTTATCATGGAAATCCTTAGGTGTTTATTATCTGTGGGATTTCTACACTAATCACTCCCTTCATACATTTCAGGACTTATGTCAAGCTTTTCATATAACTCCCTGAGACTTTTAAAATACGTTCAATATTTTCAACGGGCAAATTAGAATTCTTTACTTTTAAGCAGCTACTCCCTTTGCTTTCATTAACCCACAAACATATTTTTTGCAAACAAACTATATCTATCTGTTGTTCGGCTCCTGGCCAATTCTCCTGCAGTCTCATGTCTCACAGATTACAATAAGAAAAAAAACTGAATATTACATTCTCTGATGAAGACTAGGATCAATCCCATGATAATCTTTTTGGACTTAGCCACTGCACAACCCATTTGGAACGTTAAAAAATATATATATATATATATATTAGCTGGCACTTGGGTCCATTTCTCTAGCAATTAGTGCACATACCAATCCAAGCGGCACTGCTTTCATTTTTTTCTTATTATTTTTGGCATTTGGAACCAGCCAGGGGTTTGCACATCCATCCCTCTTAGTCTGACATCTATTGTTGCAATGGTGGTCTTATTGGTTCATATAGTCACTCTGGTGGGACTGTCCTAAACGTTTTGCTCTTATCTCTGCAGTAATTCAGTTTCCTTTTTACCTTGTCCAGGTATAGCCTTATTGGATGTATTTTCTTCTTCATTGCATAGGCATTAAGTTAATTCTATTGCCATGTTTTTTTATGGCTGCTAAACAAAATTTGGCACAACACTGGAAATCTTTTTAAATCAGATTTTATTCCTTCTGTGAATAATATGGTTTATGTACCCTTGATATTACTAAAAATTGTGAACAGACATCTCATTCAGATAATGAGGTCTGATGAAATGAAATGGGGAGCTTGACTGGATTATTGTGAATATTACCCATTTTCTTACAGATATCTTGTCTTTCTTTTTCTTTGTGTCTCAGTTTTCCTTTTTGATTTGTTTCTTTTGCTCTTTATCTTGGGCTTCTCTTTTCATGAATTTAACGTTTATTTAGGATGTCATGGTTCCACGACACATCTTGTCACATTGTATCTACTACCTGATCATTTTGTAGATTTATGTCAGTTTACTGTTATATAATGCGCTGCTATTTGAAGTTCCATCTTGTCTACTATTGCATGTTTTGGAACCTTATTTTTATTTTTAGTTTAAGCTTTTAGTATTTTTGTTTCTTAAACCTCAATAAACTTTCACTAGAAAAAAAATAAAGAAACAGAGTTAAAGGGATGCATAATAGCATACATGTGATTTTAGCGTTAAAGGACCACTCTAGGCACCCGGACCACTTCAGCTTAATGAGGTGGTCTGGGTGCCAGGTCCTTCTAGGGTTAACCCATTTTTTTCATAAACATAGCAGTTTCAGAGAAACTGCTATGTTTATGAATGGGTTAAGCCTTCCCCCTATGTCCTCTAGTGGCTGTCTCATTGACAGCCACTAGAGGCGCTTGCGTGCTTCTCACTGTGATTTTCACAGTGAGAGCACGCCAGCGTCCATAGGAAAGCATTATGAATGCTTTCCTATGTGACCGGCTGAATGCGCGCGCAGCTCTTGCCGCGCGTGCGCATTCAGCCGACGGGGAGGAGAAGAGGAGGATCGGAGGAGGAGAGCAGAAGGAGATCTCTCCGCCCAGCGCTGGAAAAAGGTAAGATGTAACCCCTTTCCCCTTTCCAGAGCCGGGCGGGAGGGGGTCCCTGAGGGTGGGGGCACCCTCAGGGCACTCTAGTGCCAGGAAAACGAGTATGCTTTCCTGGCACTAGAGTGGTCCTTTAATATCTATAACAGAAGAAAACAGATGGAAATCTGCTAATACAATTGAATATAACCCATTGCAAGTTCAAATCTGGATATGTTACAGTTTAAACTGGAAAATCCAGAATGACTTTTTATTGCAGAAAATATCAAATGCATCACCCCTCCTAATGTGGTTTTAATCTGTTCATTTTTCAATAATGTTTCTTCCATTACATTCCAGAAAGTGACTAAATTTTTTTTTTTTATCATTTTCTTATGTTCAGTAAATAAACCGTGCATGATATATGCTGAATTCGTTTAGGTAACATTTTAGTATTACAACTGATAAACTGACATACATCCTAGGTTTTATAGGTAAAATGTGAAGTACATGGAGTTTTCCTAACAGAGCAGCAACTATTACATATTCCCTACCACAAATACATGTCTGTAAACCCTTCACAACATATTATTCATCTTAGTGACAAATGCATAGAGACACATAAATAAATCAATAGATCTAACCATTCGGTTTAAATGTTTTTTCGATTGGACCAAATGACCGAAATCACCAAAAAGTTTATCCCTGTACAAAGATTTGTAGATATACTGACAGACAGAGAGGTGTGTAGACAAACAGACTTGTAGACAGACAGACATATATCAGCCAATGAGCTAAGCTCTTCATTAAACTATAATAACATGGTGCCATGGCACTCCTGGCAATGAAAACACATCACAATGAGCTGTAGTGGTTATGGTGATAGGTTTGTTCCTTTAATTATTTTTTTTTTCAAACAACTTTCAATTCTATTTTAAAACACCTTTCTCATGCACAAAATATGGGGATTTAGTCAACCATATAGTTATTTTGAGTTGAAGTCTGACACTTTTTGCAGAATACCACTGTTTCCACACCTAACCACATTTTATTTCTGTGTAGTCACTGTTTTGGGCCTTGCTTTTTACTTGGGCATTAAATGAATGTTGCAATTTGTAAACATGTAAATAACAAAAAAAGAAAGGAAAAGAATGGAGGATGCAACACTTGGTATACTAAAAAAAATGGAATACTATAAGGGTAAAGTTACCATAAATAATAAGACTTAACTTTTAATAGATCAGCCGCTTGGTCAGTCAGATCTCTGCCTTTATTTTTCCTACAGCAATAGATCTATCACGGCATCCTGATACTATTTTAACATAATTGTGTGTCATTATAAGTACAATGTTACAGTGTTAGGGTTTACTGAGTTGATATTATTGAGTATTGTGTGGAGGGTATATGACTTTATAAGGCAGGACAGGAATATCTGTTTTGTGTTAAGGGGTGCCCATGAAGGCACAACAGGGCACGTTATTCAACTTAGACTCCTTTCCGATTCCCCTTTCTCCTGTATTCCTCCATCCCTAACTATTACATTTCACTGTAAGCCGCTTGGTTCGTTATATGTCTGCAGTTTATTTTTTTAATAGCAATATATCGATCACGGCGTTCTGATAGTATTTTACCCCATTGGGTGTCAAATCAATTCAGATATATTTATTTTATTCACAACTGCAGTGTTTTTGCTAAAGATTGCTTTATCCTGAACCTATAATTACACTGTGAACCGTTTAGTTTATGATATCTTTGTATCCTATCTACTCACATAGCAATCAACTGATCACGGCCTTTTACTACTTTCCAGTAACATTGTGTATAACAATTTGTGTAACACTTATTACATTTATAAGTGTAGCTTTTTGGACAAAGATACTATTACACAAAGTTCTAACATGCACGCAGACTGTGCTTGTTGAGCAGTGATCAATTTAGTATTTACCACAATCACCTTGCTAGTGTAAGTTTACCTATCTGCTATATATGAGCACCACCATTCAGGGGCGTATTAGCCGCGAGGCAAACAAGGAATTTGCCTTGGGCGGCATTTTCCAGGGGGCGGCAAAAAAAGCCGCCCCCCAAATGCCCAAGGCAAATGTCTTGTTTGCCTTGCGGCTAACAGACATGCTGGGCTGCTGCTGGGCGGTCGGGCGGCGCTGCTGGGCGGGCAGCGAGGGAGCACTCCCCCTGAGCTGTCTGCTCAGCTCCCTCGCGCGCCGCAGAGTGAGGCTGGGAGCCGGAACATGACGTCATATTCCGGCTCCGCCTCCCAGCCTCACTGTGCGGCGCGCGAGGGAGCTGAGCAGACAGCTCAGGGGGAGTGCTCCCTCGCTGCCCGCCCAGCAGCGCCGCCCGACCGCCCAGCAACCACCAGGGAGAAAGATGACCCCCCCCCCCCAGCATTCCCAAAGGTAAGGAGGCTGGGGGGGTTAAAGTAAAAAAATGTGTCTGTTAGTGAGTGTGAGTGTGTGTGTGTCTGTTAGTGAGTGTGAGTGTGTGTGTGTCTGTTAGTGAGTGTGTGTGTGTCTGTTAGTGAGTGTGTGTGTGTCTGTTAGTGAGTGTGTGTCTTAGTGTGTGTGTGTGTGTGTGTGTGTCTGTTAGTGTGTGTGTGTCTGTTAGTGTGTGTGTGTCTGTTAGTGTGGGTGTCTGTTAGTGTGGGTGTCTGTTAGTGTGTTTGCCTGTGAGTGTGTGTGTGTGTGTCTGACTGTGTGTGTCTTATAGTGTGTGTCTGACTGTGTGTGTCTGACTGTGTGTGTATGTTAGTGAGTGTGTGTGTATGTTAGTGAGTGTGTGTGTGTATGTTAGTGAGTGTGTGTGTCTGCTAGTTTGTGTCTGCTAGTGAGTGAGTGTGTGTCTGTTAGTGTGTGTGTTTGTCTGTTACTGAGTGTGAGTTTGTCTGTTAGTGTGTGTGCTTCTGTTAGCGAGTGTGTGTTTCTGTTAGCTAGTGTATGCGTATCTGTCAGTGAATGTGTGTGTGTGTATTTAGAATGCGGGGCGGGGTAAAGGTTAGGTGGGGGTGGCGCGCGGGGGGGGGGGGGGGGCGCCTGAGTTTTGTGCTGCCTAGGGCAGCACAAAACCAGGATACACCACTGTCACCATTGCCAAGTTGTTTGCCATTAGGAAACAATAATGCTCACACATTTGTGTGCCCTAATAAACATTTCAATAAGGTGGCACTTAACAACTTTTCATTAAATACCTGTTATAGCATAATATTACAATGTATGTTTTTAAGCTGTGTTTTTTCTTTTTTTCAATAGTACTATTTTGTTTTCTTGTTGTTAGTCATTTTGTTCAGTCCTGGTTGGACTTTAAATATTAAGACTTAAAAGTTAAGTCTTAATATTTATGGTAACTTTACCCTTATAGTATTCCATTGTTTTCAGTATACCAAGGGTTGCATCCTCCATTCTTTTCTTTTTTGTTGTTATTTACAATCCACAGGGGTTAACCCCCCCCCCCCTTGTAGGAGTTTGCACTGGCTCCAGTTATCTCCTTTCTTTTTTCTTTTCTTTAGAAGTCCAATTTTTAAACATGGTTTTAAAAAATACACCTTACATTATGTTCACAAGGAAAATACATTTTTGGTATGCAAAGCACAATGTTTGTAATTCAAATCAGGAATATGTAAATGCATTTTTAAACTTTGGAATTTAAAATCATTAAAGCCATAAGCAGGAACATCAGTAAAATACAAAGTGACACATTGTTATCTATTAAACTGTCCAAAGTAAGTTCCTGTAAAGAAAATATGTATAGATATATAATTATTACAGCTTGTCTATATAAAAAGAAATAAAGTTGTACAAATATAATCATGTACTTTGCGTGATTTATTTGAACGTTTATTCATCTTATAAAAAGTAGTTTCAACATTTTAAAATAATGGACCCTTTATATACAAATTAAGAAAATTGCAGGTTAGCAAAAATATTTTGCGATTTTTCTACAGGCTCATATCCTTGCCAATCTGGACTATATAACTACACTATTCTAACTGCTACAGAGATATTGCTAGATTAAATAGTTTCAGAAATGAAATCAAAATAGAAAATGGCACTATGAGAACCACTTATGAATGGATTTGCAGATTTAAAGGGACAAGTTAACTTTTTTTCTTTTTTTTTTTATATATAGGCTTACAGACAGTACAATGCCAACCAATAGGGTGAAGGTCACAATCCAGTGGCTTAATAACAAATGTCAGGGACAAAAGGCACAGGCAGCCACCATCCAAGCATTATCACAACTGTCTCTTGTTCTCTCTTCCAAGACCAACATAGGTTGATGGATTCACTGACGTCAATTTCTTTACATTTGGTGCATCCATACAGTGAGCATCCTTGTGTAGTAGCCTGATAGCAAGTCCCTTTAGCCATTTCTTTATTTATTTATGTTTTGTGTGTGTGATTTTGTATTAACCTTGACATGGCTATTATACAGCTATTATACAGTGAATTTGTTTGGAAATTCAAAGTAAATTAAATGTGAATTTTAAATTCAAGCCAAAAATATCTCAACTGGAGAAAACTGACTTGAATACAGTTCAGCAATTTTTGAATTGTGTTTGGATTGTTGCTTTAAATATTCTACCAGTGCCCCTCCCGAGATTAGGTTCCCGATCCGACCCTGGTGCTAGGGGACAGTCCTTAGAAAGTATTGAGCTAGCGCATCATTAGATGCATTTATGCAAAGTTCAGGGTGATGTCTGCACAGTATGCCTTTGGTTGGTCATCCTGCATTATTGACAGGCAGCTTGATGTGCTTTCATGCCAGGCTGACCATCTAATTCTTTGTGCAAACATGCCTCCTTTTTGGCCGTATGTGTCCCTTTGGGCGGTTCTGATAACTTGATTCACATCAGTGGTCCACCCTTTTACCCTACCCATTAAAATCCTGCTTCACTGGACACTGCTGTTAAGGGGTATGGATTTACTTGAAAGATGAAAGTGAGAGATTAGCATAGGGTATGTATTTTCTGAAAGCTATAACCATCGAGTTTCTCTCCAGCACCACATCCACCAGATACATGACGCTTAGGAGGTATAACTGTTTTAGTGTTTTCTGTCGCTATGATTCTGTAATTAGGCCCATCAGAATTGTCAGCACCAGGCCCAATGGGCTCTTAATCTGGCCCGGGGTGTAGTGAATGTATATAAGGGGGTAAAGTGTGTGTATATAAGGGGGTGTAGTTTGTGTACATAAGGGGGTGTAGTGTGTGTATATAAGGGGAGTAGTGAGTGTATTTAAGGAGGTGTAGTGAGTGTATATAAGGGGGTGTAGTGTGTGTAGATGCAGGTGATAGGATAGCGGCATCTTTAATTAATTTAACAATAAAATATAAATCAATTTATAAATACATCACATTTTCTCCCTCTTATTACCTTACAGGGGGGAGGGAGCACGGTAATCCCTGGGGGTCCAGTGAGAGCGTGGGCAAGCTGACACACAGCGAGATGATCCCTGGTGGTCCCGTGGTCTGGTTATTTGGTCTGTACCACCGCAGGGTACAGACCATGTCTCTGACTCTCGTGAGTGCCGTTATTACCGAGCGTTGCCACGGGTTACACTCTGTTAATATCGGCGCTTGTGAAACACAGCCTGCCCAGCTTCGTGTCTGAATGAATTCTTCCACTCCAGCCTGGGAACCTCTCCTGCGGCCCATGAAGGGACCGTGGTGCATGGGCCAGCAATATAAATCCCTTGATCTATCCTGCCGGCCTCTGCCCATGGCCAACGCGGTCCACCAGGCATTTGCCCGTTTTGCCCGATGGCCAGTCTGGGCCTGATCAGAGCAACACCCTGCTTACAACACTAGTGTTGCTGTCACACACTGGACTATACACTCATAAATGCTCAGTGCAGCTTTCACGTGTGCAATAAACTGCCACACCTTCTATGTTTGTTTAAGTGGCACTTGAAGTAACTACTCACAGCTGTAAACTAACCAGTCTCACCAGTCTCACACTATGACAATGACTCAGACTATTTCCCACTGGTCCCCCCTTAATAGCTGAAGTCAAATTATCTGGAAGAATCCTGCTTGGAAATAGATTTTGTTGATTCTTCTTTTGGGGGGCCTCTTCTCTCTTGAACTGTGAATGAAATCAATATTAAGTAGCTGTCCCCTAACCATCAAGCATCTTCTTTTTGATGTCATCCCTTTTTTCCATCTCTGATTGGGCAGAGGATGCACACTCCACATCATTGGGCAGACCTCTTATCCATCATGGCACATTAATCTGGTTATGTGCCCCTATCCCCCTCCCTAAATCAGCTCTTCTCTATTCTTTCCCCATTTTCTTGCACCATGGATGATACATGTAGCAAATGAAATGGTTCATTTATTCTTGTTTTGTGATATGCCCATAATATGTATTGGATTTGTGAAAATTGGAAGAATCACTGATTGCCCAAAATTTGGACAGATCTCGAGTCGGACACAACATGATGCACAAGTCTAAACTAGCTCAAGTTGTATTTGTTAAGTTGCTTGAAGTGTCCCTTTAAATTGAAATTTCTCTGACAGATTTACTTACCGTATATACTCGAGTATAAGACGAGTTTTTCAGCACATTTTTTGTGCTGAAAAACCCCCACTCGTCTTATACTCGAGTCAGTTGTCTGTATTATGGCAATTTACATTGCCATAATACAGACATGGACCGGGGGCTGGCAGGAAGCTGTTACTTACCTTCACAGCAGCTCCTGTCAGCTCCCTTCTCTCTTCTCCGGTGCGTGCAGCTCCCAGGTCAGCTCCCTCTGCAACTATCGCGAGAGCTGCGGGGTCAGAGCGTTGCCACGGGTTACCTGACCTGGGAGCTGCACGCACCGGAGAAGAGAGAAGGGAGCTGACAGGAGCTGCTGTGAAGGTAAGTTACAGCTTCCTGCCAGCCCCCTCCTACAGCCCATCCACTGGACCACCAGGGAGTGCGAGCCCCCCTCCCTGGCCAGCTAACAAGCAGGGAGGGGGGACGAAAACATATTAATAATAAAACAAATAATAAGAAGAAAAAAAAATATTAAAATAATAACATAAAAAAATAATACAATTAATAATAAAATAAAAAAAGTTACCTAAAAAATAATAACATTAAAAAAAATATTAAAATAATAATTAAATCATAATTAATAAAATGCCCACCCCCACCAATGCTCTGCACTCACACACACACACTGCACACACACACACTGCACACACACACACACTGCATTCATTATACACACACTGCACTCATACACACACACTGCACTGCATTAATTATATACACACTGCATTCATACACACACTGCATTCATACACACACACACTGCACTCACACACACACACACACACACACACACACACACACACTGCACTCATACACACACACTGCACTCATACATACACACTGCACTCATACACACACTGCACTGCATTCATTGTACACACACTGCACTCATACACACACACTGCACTCATATACACACACTGCACTCATACACACACACTGCACTCATATACACACACTGCACTTATACACACACACTGCACTCATATACACACACTGCACTCCATTCATTATATACACACTGCACTCATACACACACTGCATACACACACACTGCATTCATATACACACTGCATTCATTATATACACACACTGTAAATAAATATTCAGGTAATATAATTTTTTTAGGATCTAATTTTATTTAGAAATGTACCAGTAGCTGCTGCATTTCCCACCCTAGTCTTATACTCGAGTCAATACGTTTTCCCAGTTTTTTGGGGTAAAATTAGGGGCCTCGGCTTATATTCGGGTCGGCTTATACTCAAGTATATACGGTACTTAAAGCAGCAACCGTATTATTTCCATAAAATTAATTACAACTTCTTGAGATGTGTATAAGCTCATTTAGTGAAGGCAACCACATGTTTAATAAATGCAGACCTTTTATTTTACTCTGTACACTAAAAATAAAACATAAAAAGTGAAGGTACTGATCGCAGACAAACATTGACTGGTGAAAAAGATAGCCTTGGCAATTTATAAAAGATGCTCATGTTTAATTATTAATTTATTGCAATCTGGTTGGAATAAAATATCTACATTACCAATATTTAATCTGACAATCCCTCAAGGGTAGCACAATTATACAAGACATAGAATAACAATGATGGACATGAGCCGAAAGGAAAAAAAGGCAAGTTCTTTGAAGCTAACAGAATAAATTTTAAACTCTGATAAAGAAACTGTAATGTGATCTCTATGAATGTTTTATATTACAACACGCTTTGCAGGATTTTAATATGGATGGTATTTTTGTAACAAACATAGCATGATGTCGCACAACTATTTCACATAAAAAAATATACTATAGCAGATTGAACATAAGATAGGGAATGATATTTTGGTATCAATTATAAATTGTGTGTGTCTGTATCTCCTTATGTGTGTGTGTGTGTGTCTGTATGTATGTTAGTATGCATCTGTGTGTCACTATGTATGTCTGTGTGTGTGTGTGTATGTCTCAGTATGTGTGTGTCAGTATGTATGCCTAAATGTGCGTATGTCTGTGTCAGTATGTGTGTATCTGTGTCCTTTTGTATCAGTGTGTATGTTTGTGTCTGTGTGTGTATTCCTGTGGGTGGGATTTGGAGGCGGGCCCTGTTGGCCATCCTGGAGGCGGTCCCCTGGGGGCAGACCCTGAGTTGTGTCCGGGGCCCAAAAATTTCTGATGGTGACCCTGCTGCAGGGATGTTTTAGCCGCGAGGCAATCAAGTCATTTGCCATGGGCGGCATTTTCCAGGGGGTGGAAAAAAACGCCGCCCCAAATGCCATGGGCAAATGCCTTGCTAGCCTTGCGGCTAACCGACATGCTGGGCGGGCGACTGGCAAGGGAGCTGTCATATTCCGGCTCCCAGCCTCACTCTGCAGCGCGCAAGGGAGCTAAGCAGACAGCTCAGGGGGAGCTCTCCCTCGTCAGCCGCCCGCCCAGCAGCCACTGGACCACCAGGGTGAAAGAGACCCCGCTCAGTATTCCCAAAGGTAAGGAGGCTGGGGGGGAGGTTAAATAGAAAAATGTGTTAGTGTGTGTGTGTCTCCGTGTATGTGTTTGCCTGTTAGTGTGAGTGTGTGTGTCTGTTAGTGAGTGTGTGTGTGAGTCTGCTAGTGAGTGAGTGTGTATGTTAGTGTGTGTCTGTTAGTGAGTGTGTGTCTGTTAGTGTGTGTGTCTGTTAGTGTGTGTGTCTGTTAATGTGTGTGTGTGTGTGTCTGTTAGTGTGTGTCAGTGTGTGTGTGTCTGACTGTGTGTGTGTTTGCCTGTTAGTGTGAGTGTGTGTGTCTGTTAGTGAGTGTGTGTCTGCTAGTGAGTGAGTGTGTGTCTGTAAGTGTGAGTGTGTTTGCCTGTGAGTGTGTGTGTGTCTGTTAGTGAGTGTGTGTTTTTGTTAGCTAGTGTATGCGTATCTGTCAGTGAATGTGTGTGTGTATTTAGAAGGCGGGGTGGGGGGAAGGGTTGGGTGAGTTTGGCGCAGGGCGGGGCGGGACAGGGGCCTGAGTTTTGTCCTGCCTAGGGCAGCACAAAACCAGGATACACCACTGCCCTGTTGGCCACTTTAGGGCCTGTCCATGGTGGACTTCTGCATATATTCTGGAGCACTGCAGCCCCAGCAAGCCTAGCTGCGCTTAGCAAGCACAGCAATAACAGCAGTCCCAGCAGCCACACTGGACCCAAAGGAGAGAATCCACTCTAGCTCTCCCAAAGGTTGGGAGGCTGGATGGACTTAAACCAAACTAAAATAAAAAATAAACATTTGTGAGTGTATGAGAAAATGTATGTGAATGTGAGTATGTCAGTATGTAAGTTAGTGTGTGTGTGTCTGCCTATGAGTGTGTGTGTGTGTCTATCAGTGAGTGTGTTTGTTTCTGTGAGTGTGTGTCTGTTAGTGATTGTGTGTGTCTGTCAGTGAATGTGTGAGGATCTGTCAGTGGTTGTGTAGCTGTCAGTGTGAGTCTTTGAGTGAGTGTCATTGTGTCCACTCCACTTTTTGAAGGTACTAACCACTGCATACCATTAACACCTCACAAGACTTGCTCTGATGAGATGCTCTGAACCAGTTGTTTAGCCATCGCTATTTGGCCTTTGTCAAAGCCACTTATATATTTTTGCATGCCCATTTTTCCTGCTTCCAACACATGAAATTCAAGAACTGACTGTTCACTTGCTGCCTAGTATATCCCACCTGTTGACAGGTATTATTGTAATGATATAAACTATACTTCACCAGTGGTTTTAATGCTGTGACTGAGCAGTATATAATGTGCACTATATTTGGTTTCTCCTGGTAAGTTGTGCACTAGAACCAATTACCAAAATCTTGTCTGTTTTCTTTTCCTCTTATGACTTGTAGCATTCACCAATAAGGCCATCAGAACCTGGAGTTTTCAGGTCACTTTTATTCTTCTGATTCTGTTACCAAATTGGAAAATTGGTTACGAAATTCCACCAAGCTAAACCGACATTCAGCTGACATTCCTAAAAATTGTTTTATTTTCGGGGGAAAATAGCTAAGCTGAGACAAATTTTCTAGCCGTTCACAAGTCTAATACTAAATCTATCATCTACTGTGCAAGCATATTTCTTTTTACTTGGTCGTGGATTTTCATCAACACATTTAGTTGTCTTTAGTTCTCATGCATATTTCATACATGTTAATCTTTTATTTTTTATATAGTGGAATTTGAAGCCTTTATCTTTTTTTTTTTTCTTCACAAATACATCTATATCCATGATCCCTATCTTTATTTTTAATAAATTTGATGTTGTTTTTTGTTTTATTAATGCCTCAGGGCAATTGAAAATAATTCAATATGTTCAGTTGATTAACAGATATCATCGTTTGTAGACTCTCGAAGATATCCATGACAGCAGATAAGCCGTGCATGGTACATTGTAATTTTCCATTTTTTGTAATTGAATTTGAAGATATTTAGACAGCACGGTTCTACCCCATCTCATAACAATCTGCTATTGCAGTGATTTCCGCAAAGATATCACTGCAGCAAAACATATATAATCCAGGCCCATTCTTACATATGACCTTATTCATTTTACAGTAAAAGTTCTTGCGTAACCTAGTTGGGGCTTAATTCCTTAGACACTGAATTGCAATGACATAGAAATTGAATTCCACAAGGTTCTTTTTGGAGTAATTTTCCAACTCTGTTAAAGTCACATAGGTTTATTCAATAAAGTAAGACTTCAAAATGAATTCAAAGTGATTTTTAAATTAAAGCATAGTTGACTTAGAGAATGTTTCCAGTTCAGCTATTTTTTATTTGAATTTGTAATTCCCTTTGAATTCTCAGTCTAGTGAATAATGATGAGTTTGAATTTTGCAATTCCGTTTTCAATAAAATCCAATATTTATGGAATAAACCAAAGTAATATCCTCACCTATTGCTATGTTTTGGTGTTTATGCACTAATCACATGAATTCTATGCATGGACAAGACCTCATATTAGGCTCAGCTATACACTGATATGTACATCATGCAGCAAGAAAAAAATACAATGCATTCTTTTTAAAGAGCACAGGACTCCAAGGAGAAAGAGAGAGAGAGAGAGGGAGAGAGAGAGGCTTTAGCTGTTTTTAATATGTCAATCACGTTTTTTTCTTTTTCTGTTCCAGCTTCAGATGAGGATCTTGTGTGTATAAATGTACGATTTTGCTATTTTCTGTTTCCTATTGTAGTTTCACACATGTAGAATCTGCATTAATCTGGAAACAAAATGTGTTTCCTGTATCAATAGATCTCAAGTGTGCATTAAAATATATGTTTTGGGGACCATACACTTAGGATCAATCAATTCACTTTTTAATCAGGAAAAGCTTAAAAAGAGCATCACTTATTTAATGACGAAAATATTCCTAGCTCTACTAATATCACTCTGATTCCATAACCTCAATTATCTACAATCTATCATATCTTTTATTCCAGCTCAGCTCCACCATAAATCCCTTAAGTGGAGCGCTGGATGATAATGTATGTCAAAAAATATTTAGCCAGTGCTAAAATTGTATAAATTAAACTCACAAGTGAAGAGCCAAGTAGAGGACTGGTGTATTAGGGGAACACCTTCCCTCGCTCCTTTCTTTAAAAGTGGAAACTTCTATTGAAGTAAGTTAGGTGAAATATAAGGATAAATAAACCAAATGGTAATTTGCTCACCTTTTCCAGAGCCAATATAGAATACCTGGCTCTTCTGAGTAAAAAAGCTTGTTACCCAACCTTGTTTTGGAGGTAGATGACGTCTGCAGCCAGTAGGACTATAAAGATCCAGTGATCTTCGATTGAAAAAGCCAGAGGAAAGAGCGAAACGCGTCTTGAAGAAAATTCTGCACAAGGACATTGTTGTATTTTTTTTTTTTATATATGTGTATTTTAATACTTTAATAAATTGATCCACTGGATCTTTATAGTCCCCTATGTGAGTAACACGCTTTTTTACCCAGAGCAAGGTATTCTATATTGGCTCTGGAAAAGGTGAGCAAATTACAATTTGGTTTATTTATCCTTATAGTTCACCTAACTTACTTCACTAGAAGCAACTCTCTTTGTGTTTCCTCCTGAGCATTTAAAGAAAGACAGGAGAGAGGAAAGGTGTTCCCCTAATACACCAAAGTGATTGTGATTTGACTCTTCACTTGTGAGTTTGATTTATACAATTTTATCACTGGCTATATATTTTCTGACGTACTTCACCATTGGAAAAAAAAAAATTCTCTCTATATATATATATCTATTAGATCTATTAGATTATCCGATACCCCTATTTTTAGAGGTAAGTATTATCATTATGGTCGATGTTTTCTGTTAAACTTCTTCTTAACTCCCTAACTTTGTATACTTCTATATTTGGTGGATTAGAGAGATCTACATAACATTGTTGTAGCAGCTAATAGATCAACATTTTTAATTGTTATACCTTAAGCGCCTATTTTTACACTTTACCACACAAGTAATGAGTAATCTATAGAATTTTCTGTCACTTTGGTTAGCATTATAAAGAAATGGGATTGTATCTCTTACATGATGAACCATAATTTTTTTGTATTATTTTTTTCTTTATTTATGTTAAGTGCAGTGGTTACAAAAATACAGCCGTATATACTAATAAACATATAGTTTTGTACATAATGCTTCCCTTAACAGGTGTATATAGGTTGTGCACTTTTTTTTTCTTTTTTTTAGAAGCATATACCAAACTAGCCACATTTACAGGGCTTGTATGTGTCTTGAATCAACATCCAAATCTATTGGAGATTACCAAAAAGAGACGATTTGCCACCCTACTCAGAAGTTTTTTGATACGTGTGCTTATGGCGCCGTTGTGGCTCAAATTTCTACCAATTACTTAACTTCAGATGTATTAATTACAAAGGTGGTTTGCCCAAAATATTTATCTTCACGTCACCATACACGTACTTTGCGAGCCTGGTATACAGCATTCTTGTTGATGAACCATTATTATGTACTCATTTTCATTTGGAAGATTACAGGGCCAGTTAAATGAACAACTGACCTATTTAGTAGCTCAATTTATTTCACCACGAAAGAACAATTCACAATAAAATCAGAGGAACACAAAAGAGACAGTTGCATAATTGTTAAGGTTTCCTGCTGTTTTAGGAGGATTAAAGACTTGTTAAGTGCTCCTCAGAACGTAAAAATCAATGTATTTTAAATAATTGATAACTAAAAGAGAGTTGGTGTCTTGTTATCGTTACATATCACTCTTTCCCTATTCAGTCTGTTATACAATATTACTTTCATTTATCATGTTCAGTGATTTCAATTTGTTTGACACATATTACTTAGTGCATTCATTATTATATTATCAAAGCCTTTATAAACTTTTATATGGAAATAGATGAGATTATATTACATATTATATAAAATATAATATAAATATAAGCTTGTAGATCTTATCAGATCTTATAAATACATACCTCTCCGTTGGGGTGTAAAATATATTCATTACCCGAACAGTGAATTTGAAACATGTAACAAAAATATGTAATTGGAAATTGTAAGATATACAATATAGATAGTGATGTCCCGACGGTTCGCTGGTGAATAGTTCCTGGCGAAACATAGCGTGTTCGCGTTCGCCACGGACGGCGAACATATGCGATGTTCGGTCTGCCCCCTATTCGTCATCATTGAGTAAACTTTGACCCTGTACCTGACAGTCAGCAGACACATTACAGGCAATCAGCAGCAGACCCTCCCTCCCAGACCCTCCTACCTCCTAGACAGCATACAATTTAGATTAATTCTGAAGCTGCATTCATTTTTTTGTGTGTTTATTATACATTATCCTCCATAGCCAGTAACCTGTGTTTATTATACATTATCCCCCATAGCCAGTAACCTGTGTTTATTATACATTATCCCCTATAGCCAGTAACCTGTGTTTATTATACATTATCCCCCCATAGCCAGTAACCTGTGTTTATTATACATTATCCCCCCCATAGCCAGTAACCTGTGTTTATTATACATTATCCCCCCCCCCCATAGCCAGTAACCTGTGCTTATTATACATTATCTCCCCCATAGCCAGTAACCTGTGTTTATTATACATTATCCCCCCCATAGCCAGTAACCTGTGTTTATTATACATTATCCCCCACAGTCATTTATCGTTGGACCTAGGGCCGGCGCGTCCATAAGGTGGCACAGGCGGCCGCCTTAGGGCGCACGGGCTGTGGGGGCGCAATATTTCAGTGGCCGGCAGGAGGGAAGCTCTCCCTCCTGCTGGCCACCATCTGGACCCCGGCGCGGCAGTGCTGTGATGTGATAAGGCACGGCGAGGGAGCTCTAATCTCACCGCTCTGCTCCCTCGCGCACTGTCTCCCGCAGTATCAGCAGACAGCCCGCGAGGGAGCAGAGCGGTGAGAGTAGAGCTTCCTTGCCGCGCCTGATCACAGCACTGCCGCACGCCGCCCAGCAGCCCCACTGGACCACAGGGAATGATCCATCATCCACACCAGCTCTCCAGGTAGGGAGGCTGGGTGGAAAATTGTTATTTATTAAAATAATTAGTGAATGTATGTCATGTATCTGTGTGTGAGTGTCTGTGTCTGTGAGTGACAGTGTGTGTCTGTGAGTGACAGTGTGTGTGTCTGTGAGTGACAGCGTTTGTCTGTGAGTGACAGCATGTGTGTCTGTGAGTGACAGCGTGTGTGTCTGTGAGTGACAGCGTGTGTCTGTATGTGAGTGTCTGTCTGTGAGTGACAGCGTGTGTGTCTGTGAGTGACAGCGTGTGTGTCTGTGAGTGACAGCGTGTTTCTGTGTGTGAGTGTCTGTCTGTGAGTGACAGTGTGTGTGTCTGTGAGTGACAGAGCGTGTGTCTGTGAGTGACAGCGTGTGTGTCTGTGAGTGACAGCGTGTGTGTCTGTGAGTGATAGCGTGTGTGTCTGTGAGTGACAGCGTCTGTCTGTGAGTGACAGCGTCTGTCTGTGAGTGACTGAGTGTGTGTATGTGAGTGCGTCTGTGAGTGATTGTATGAGTGTGTGTGCATGTGAGTGTATGAGTGTGTCTGTCAGTGTATGATGAGTGTGTGTCTGTCAAATCAGTGAGAGGTTGTTTGTCATTGAGTCTGTGTGTGACTATCAGTGTGTCTGTCAATGAGTGTCAACCAGTGTGGGTCTGTCAGTGTCAATGAATGAGTGTGTGTCAGATCAATGAGTCTGTGTCTGTCAGTGACGTCTGTGTGTTTGTCATTGAGTGTGTGACTGTCAGTGTGTACAGAGTGTCGCGGAGCGGAGCGCGGTACAGGAGCTTCTGTTTCCTGTACCTGGCCAGACTGACAGGAGGTGCTCACAGAGAGAGCACTCCCTGTCAGTCCGGCCGGGTACAGAAAACTGAAGCTCCTTTAGGGGATCTGCTCCGCTCGGCAATGCAAGAATAGAGGTAGGAGGCACACCAGTGTGACCACTAAAGGGTTGTGGGGTGCACCAAGGGACAGGGAGAGAATGGGAGAGAAACACCATAGA
The DNA here is from genome assembly GCF_036172605.1 of Pelobates fuscus. Classification (NCBI taxonomy): domain Eukaryota; kingdom Metazoa; phylum Chordata; class Amphibia; order Anura; family Pelobatidae; genus Pelobates; species Pelobates fuscus. The sequence goes on along the minus strand of NC_086320.1, from coordinate 67,309,132 downwards.
CAGGGAAAAGGGGGGGGAGGGGAGAAGAACACTAAGGGACAGGGGAGGGACCACTAATGGTCGGGGAGGGGAGAGGGGCTGGTTAAGAGGCACATAGGTGACGATTTTTTGGGGGGGGGGGCGGGCGGAAAAATGCATCTTCGCCTATGTACCTAAAAATCCAAGCACCGGCCCTGGTTGGACCTAGGCAGCATGATGTCTTAGGCCGGCCCAGAGAGTGAGTGAGTGAATAATATAATATATATGTTCAGAAACATATTAGTAATATATGTAAATCGGGTTCATGCAAAGAGGGTGAAAAGGTATTAAAGAAAAACACACTTATTGCATCAAATTTACAAAGCCAAACTTTTAAAAGCTTTCCTCCTTTCTTTCTCGGGATGAGGAATATATCGGTTGTAGACTGAGGATTTCCATCTGGCCAATCTTTTAATAATATGCACTGAAGTGTCAGTGTTGAAGGAGACCTAAGCTGCCCCTATTCTAAATGAAAGACCCGAGACATGGATACAACCCAATCTTAGGAGTAGTGTTCTGATGTAGAAGATTAATGTAGCCGTAGTCAGAGGGATTCAGTGAGAGTAGTGGGGAAATATGTGTGGCATGACTGAGTGTGGGTAAGTAAGAGTCAAGTATTTTAACTGGGCACTAGTTCTAGGTGGGATAAAGTGGTATACCGGATGGATGAGTAGTTTGGTTCGTTTTAGAGGTTTGTAGAGAAAGTATATAGTGATTGTGACGAGAGCAATCTCGCCACATTGCATTGGAGAAGCCTGGTTGCCCGCCTGCTGCCTTTGGGCTATGGACCAGACTTTACAAGACTTTTTTTTCCCTGCAGAAAGGCTTATTCGTGCCTTTCTGCCGGGGTGTTTGGTAGATTTTATCTACCGAACAAACTGCCGAAGGAGCGACCACCTGGGAGCTGGAGTGTGCCGCCAATTTACCTCCCTGAAGCTGTGGTTAACCGCAGCTTAATTGACGAATACAGGGTGGTCTTTGTTCGTTTACCGAACACGTGGCGGCGGCCATTTTAAAAGTCCCGAGCGGCCAGCGGTGTTCAGCGTTTACACCATGGATCTAAAAACGGACACTTATTTGCACAAACACTCCGCCGCCTGGTTCTTATTCGTACAGTTCTAACGAATACATGTTCATCCGGTACTTTTGTTATGTGAATGTGTTAACCCAGATAGCTATGCCATGTAGCCTATTCGTGTAATTAAAGACTTTGGCTCCATGGCAATTGAACTGTGTGAATAGGATCTGAGCGCTATTCGGTAGTTTTGTGCGCTCAGATCCCAGCTATCTGGGGATGTGTGACATGTCTGTGTTTTATGTTTAAAATATGACTGTGTATTTCTGTCTTTTGTTACAGTCTCCCATTTGGTCCCCTAGGGGAGTGTCCACCAAGTGGAAGACCTGCATAAATACTGGGCGGGTAGCCCATAATAAACCAGACCACTGCTTGACCCTCAACACGGAGCCTTGTCTCATCTTTGGGGGGATTCACTGTATGCTGATAGAGACTGATTGCCAGGAGTGTAAGCCGCTTGGGAGCTTTTCCTGTTCGTCTGCTAGCAGCTATTCGTGAGGTTCCGGTTTGGGAGTTTGGAGTGCTACCTTATTCCCTTGTATGCAGTTCGGGAGTTTGGTGCATTCACTTGTATTCAATTCGGGAGTTTGGTGTTTTACTGAAGCTGCCTTTATATCTGAAAGGGGAATATCGCCTAAACGGATTTTAACTCCTTGTCTGCTGAAACGGTCCGTTACAGTGATCATGATTTTTAGCGATATCCAATATTTTTAAGGTGGTCCCAGTGCCACCACTCATATCTGGTGTCACAATAGCTTGCATTTAAAAAAACCTAACTTTTTTGACTGTAATATAATAGCAGTCAGTTTCCTTCACACGTGTGCGTTTCAGGGCCTGCCAGGGCACAGTGTCACACCAGTGCAACTCATATCTGGTGTAACAGTAGTGTACATTTAAAAAAAAATACAGGGGGCTTGTTGTCACCTTTTGGGGACTCTTGGTGTTGTACGTGGCTGGGTGGAGGAAGAGACCTTCAATGACATCAGTGAGGACAAGGAACGGGACATGGCTAGCTTGGTATCCAACCTTGTGCAAATTGGGAGTTTGCGGTTGTGCAAATGGACTGTTTGCGGTTGTTTGCGGTGCGTTAAACTGAGAGTTTGGTCTGTCACTGTGAAGCGGGCGTAACCCTTACACTACCTGATCGATACAACATCATACCTGATGTTTTAAAGCACGTTATTCCAAACAATTTAGGAATGTTAGGTGATTTATGCCCTTTATGGATTAAAAACAGACTCTGCATCAACTATGTAATTTTCCATGGGAGTTTTGCCATGGATCCCCCTCCGGCATGCCACAGTCCAGGTGTTAGTCCCCTTGAAACAACTTTTCCATCACTATTGTGGCCAGAAAGAGTCCCTGTGGGTTTTAAAATTCGCCTGCCTATGGAAGTCTACGGCGTTCGCCGTTTGCGAACGGAAAATTTCATGTTCGCGACATCACTAAATATAGACGTTATTATTATTATTATTTTATTATTTTATTATTTATATAGCGCCATTAGATTCCATAGCGCTGTACAATGGGTGGACTATCAGACATGTAACTGTAACCAGACAAGTGGACGTACAGGAACAGAGGGGGTGGAGGGCCCTGCTCAATAAGCTTAAGTTCTAGAGGGAGTGGGGTATAGTGACACAAAGTGTAAAAGTAGGGATATGAAGTAGGTTGTTAGAAAAGTATTTACTGAGGGCTTAGTGGGTAATTTTTGACAGTTGCAGGAGATGAGTCATGGGGGTGGGGGATAAAAACCTGCTAACAGTTTAATTGATATGCTTTCTTGAAGAAGTTAGTTTTCAATCATTTTTTGAATGAATGGAGACTGGGTGAAAGAAGGGAATGGAGTTCCACAGAAGAGGTGCAGCCCTGGAGAAATCTTGTAGGCGAGCATTAGAGGTGGGAGTACGGACAGAGGATATACGTAGGTTTTTGGCAGAGCATAGGGGCCTCGACGGGACATACTTGTTATGATCCAAAGTTGCAGAAGATGAGAACTTACGGCTTTCCTAGTATCTGGAGCCTAAAGTAATGTAGATTTTGCAGGTCTCTCCTTGACAATTCTTCTTAATTTGTTTGATAATGGATAGTGATGTACCGAACTGTCCGCCGGCGAACAGTTCCCTGCGAACTTAGCGTGTTCGCGTTCGCCGCGGCGGGCGGACACATGCGCAGTTCGATACGCCCCCTATTCGTCATCATTGGGCAAACTTTGACCCTGTGCCTCTCGGTCAGCAGACACATTCCAGCCAATCAGCAGCACTCCCTCCCTTCCACACCCTCCAACCTCCCTCCCAGCATCCATTTTCGATTCATTCTGAAGCTGCATGCTTAGTGAGAGGAGGGAAAGTTTAGCTGCTGCTGATTAGATAGGGAAATTGATAGCTAGGCTAGGGTATTCAGTGTCCACTACAATCCTGAAGGACTCATCTGATCTCTGCTGTAAGGACAGCACCCCAAAAAGCCCTTTTTAGGGCTATAACATCAGGCTGCTTTTTTTGCCTGCCTGCCAGGTGCCTGCCTGCCAGCTTCTGTGTGAGGTTCACATTGGATACTGTGCCTACTTGCCCAGTGCCACCACTCATATCTGTTTTAACAATTGGTTAAGCTTTAGATTTAAAATAAATAATTTGTTTTCACTGTAATAGAAGAGCAGTTGCCTGCCTGCCAGCTTCTGTGTCAGGTTGGATGCCTTGCCCATTTGCACAGTCAGTGCCACCACTCATATCTGTTTTAACAATAGCTTAAGCTTTAGATTTTAAAGAGGACAGGTGTCAATGTTAGGTGATTTCTGCCCTTTATGGATTAAAAGCAGACTCTGCATCAACTGTGTAATTTTCCATGTGAGTTTTGCCATGGATCCCCCTCCGGCATGCCACAGTCCAGGTGTTAGTCCCCTTGAAACAACTTTTCCATCACTTTTGTGGCCAGAAAGAGTCCCTGTTGGTTTTAAAATTCGCCTGCCCATTGAAGTCAATGGCGGTTCGCGCGGTTCGCGCGGGTCGCGCGGTTCGCCGGTTCGCCGGTTCGCGAACATTTGAGGAAGTTCGCGTTCGCCGTTCGCGAACCGAAAATTTCGGGTTCGCGACAACACTAATAATGGATCAGAAAAGAGCACTGACAGAAAATGGCAGGTAAAAAAGTATATTGAACAGCCAGCCGGAGTTATCAATTCAAGGTTTGCATTTATTTAGTCACCATAATAATATGAGTAGGCAACAGTATCAACCAGTTCAGGCTTCACAAATACCTGAGAAGGAGGTCACCACTGTTGCTGTATTCTCTTGTTTTGCTAAGTGTGACGAAAGCAACTTCGCCACTGTTTTTTTGAAGAGGACTAATGGCCAGCCTTTTACCTTGTGATTATGGCCCCTGTGACTTATTTGGCTCTAAGGGACTGTTTCTGCCTCTTTTAATGCTATTGGAACAGATTTACACTTTGAAAGTGGCACTTCGGATACAGCCAAAGTGTCGAAGTAGTCAAAGTGGCCGTCATGCAACAGTCGAACTTGTGGCGGCAGCCATTTATTTAGTCGAACGAGTTCAGCGGTGTTTTGTAATCGAGTTCATGGAACTCAAATTTGGCACGCGACAGCACGAACAACGCTGAAAAGTTACCTTCTTTGGCACTTCAAAAATTTGAACGGCACTTCAACATTGACTTTGTGCATGAACAGTCCCGTTCGACTATTTGAAGTGAACTTTTATCATTAGAAATAGACCGGCCGCACAGCCTAATTCTCTAGAACTCTTTTTGGCATGAAATCATGCGTGCGGTCGGTCAAAAGAGACTTCCAGGAATTTTCTGAACTCCTGCTCTGATCTGAGTGATTTTTGGATATGTTGTTCACCCAGATCAGGGCTATCATGGGGATGTAATATTTATGGGGATATGTTATGTTTTCGGGTGTTTTCTGTACTTTGAGAAAAATGTGTGTTTTTTTGCCTGTGGATAATTAGGTTATTGTATAACTACTTTAATTATATCACAGGCAGAGGGGAGGGATTGTTTACTGTATGTGGGAGTGTCCCTTGTGTCTCTGTCCTCCATCAGGTCCAGTGGATGTGCCTCTGGCCTGAAAAACTGTATAAAAATCCAATCTGTGCCATTAAACCTTCTGTTCCTGTTTGACCCTCAACACGTAGTCTTGTCTTGTTATTGGAGGGGAACTGTTATAATCACACTGGGTATTGCTATACTTTGTATACTCCCCTGGGTTCTAATCAATTAGCTCTTTTAAGAGCTGTTCCTGTTAAGCTCTCCTGGAGGAGAGGTCTCTCCCACACGGTCCTGGATGTCAGAGGTTGGTCCAGGGTGGAAGGAAGACAGCGCGATTCCAGTTAAGCTGTGGCGGTTGTGGAGTCTGCTGTGGTTGTGGTGTCTGGTGCGGTGCTTATAGTCCTCGGTGTCAGCTAGGAAGTCAGGGTGCCAGGTGATCCGTTTCAATAAGTATGGCTGTTCATTTTACTTTGAAGGAACTAGAGATGAGATCTTTTAATTATGGTTCACCATGGAAGATTTTATGTTTGTATAAATAAAAAGATATGACCTGGAACAAATGCTATATTTTTCAAACTTTTTTTCTTCAAGGCTATTGCCAGGATTTTTGGCAACACGAGTTTTTGAGGGGTAAAGTGAATTTGGGTGTAAATATGGAGAGTAAAGTTTCCTAGATGTTTACTGCAATACTACAAGTCCCATTATAAAAAGGCTATGCAAGTCCCTATGTCTCCACCTACCATGCGGCAGATCTACTACATTTCAAAACTAGTGACTTGGCAGCCATTTCATTGGAAATTATGGATTTTTGATTGGGCATTTTTGGAGATGAAGAACAGAAGACTTTCTGATGGTAAGTACAATTCTTCTTTCACAGGTATTAGATATATTGTCCTCCCTTCACTGATTTTAAGATTATTTATTTTTACTGGAGGGTGACTAGGGGATTGGGGACCCATAGCCTCCCAGGGGGAAGAGTGGTATAACAATATTTGAGAGGGGTGGACCCCACAATTATATAATTAAATAGGGCTCCTACCCAATGCACACTATGTCCTTTCCCTTGATTAATATTAATAGGACTCCCACACGCCATCAGTGGGTGTGGGCCAGTGGAAGGATACTAGGTCCTACAACCTGAATATTATAATAACAACACCTGCTGACCATGTTTGGGGTCAGGAGGGACATAATTATGTCCCCACATTTAATTGTATTAAGTGTCACCATCCACTAGTGGCATATGGAGATAAAATACTTATGTTACAGTAATATGGGAGTTTTATTGACCTCTATAGGATTTGTATTTATTTATTTTTACTTTTTTTTAACACATATTAATGTGTTTAGTGAATAACCTCCACATTGTTTGATCAGCTTGTGTCAGACTTCTACATGTAGTTAGAGAAATGAGATTGAAAGAAACATTATAGGTACGATTCTACAATATTATAGCAATTATTTATTGTATATGAAAATTGCTACAGACCACAAAAATAGTCTGACAGACACATTATAATCATTTAGCTATTGGTCATTTATAACTACACTAAAATACCTTTGGTTTATTTAAACACAAATAACTGAGCAATTGATCTTTGATATGTAAGTACCATACATTATGAATAACACATTTCATAGTTACTCTCTAAAACCCATGAGAGTTTGGGAATATTGGAGACAATACTTTTGAAGTTTTTTTTAGCGGAATTCATTGTGACAAACTCCCCTTTTTACATGAGATTGCCATGAGCTCCTGGAGGAGCCTGCGTGCCAGCCTCCTTCCCACACACTATGGACCCTGTGAAATATAATGTTAAAGTCTCCGTTCGTGCAACTGGGATTATATGGTTCAGTTACCGAACAACCGTACGAACCAGAAACCACCCTGGAGCTTGTTAACATCTATTAACAACTTGAAACATTTTTCACCGCACTATTCTAATTGTTCGTCTGGGTGGCCACAATTCCTATGGACAACCACGTGGTGACGGACATCTTGTTGGCATGAACACAGGCAGCGGTGTTTGGGCATGAATCTCATGTAACTAAAATCGGACACAGAAACTCCCAAACACCGCTGGACTTCCATCATTCTCTGGAACTGTTTTTGGCATGGGACCATGCCTGCGCTCGGTCAAATAAATAACTTCCAGGAAATTCCTGAACCCCTGAACTGATCTGGGTGATTCTTTGATATGTTGGTCACCCATATCAGGGCTATCAGGGGATATAACTTTTGTGGGGTTTTATGTATTTTTATGGCACTTTTGGGGTGTTTTTGAAAAGGTATGTTTTTTCTATGCTTTGAGATAATTGGATTAGAATTAGTACAGTTCCTGATCCAATTATCTTCCAGGTCCAGAGGAGGGATTATCTGATTTTGTATGGGAGTGTCTTGGACCTGAGAGCCAATGTAATTGTGTATTTGTTCCTAATGTTATTTACTCTCAGGTCCAATGGGGAGTGACCCTTGTATGGGGACATGCATATAATTCCAGTTGTGACTGCCATTAAATTATTCCAGCTTGTTCTCCAAAACTGTGTGCCGTCCTGTTATTGGGGGGAAAGAAGATTTAACCCCTGTGTCTTCTTTTCCAGTTTGCAGGGGATTCAACGGTGAAAGTCCTTGTAAGGACTAGAGCTTCCAGGACTGAGTGTCCTCCAGTGCCTGGGGGTGTCTAGAGCGAATTACCCATTCGGCTCCAGGAAGGAGCAGTTCCAGTGCCCCAGTCAAGCTACGGCGACTGTGGGCAGAAGTGCTGCGGTTTGTCCCCTGTTCCAGCTTGGAAGCAGTCCTTGGTGGAGTTACCCAGTCAGGGTACATTGAGCTCCATTACATTCATTATCCTCCAAAATTCACCAAACTGTGTGCAAATTGATCTGGATGAGGTCAAATCTGAACTCATCCAAATCCGCCCAAATATCGTCTGGTGTAGTTTTCACTTTACTGTAAATAGCACAATGTGAAATTCTTAAGAAACAGGATGCGTCCAAGAGTGAAATAAAATCTCTCTTTATATCTAATGCTAAAAATTACATTTATACGAGGTATCAAGTATACATGTAATGAACGTTTTACAAGAAGGCAGTAGAACTGGAGAGGCTTTTTATAGAATCCCACGAGAACTCATTAGAATAGACAACATGAAGGAAAACAGTTCACCTCATGTAGAACAGACGGATTCTCATATTGTAAAGTATCTGTGGTGCCTTTGGGTTTTTTTTACTTTATACTTTTAAATTACTTCGCAAAGATACTTGAAAACACAGTTCGTTAGAACCAGCTGCCCGGGAAACGTATTGATTATTATAACTTCCTGCCGATAACACTTTCACCTATTTATATTAGTGGAGAACAAAGAACAGGGCAAGAAGTAAATGATGAACAAGTCATAGAAAAATTACAGCATTCTAGACAAATCAGAAAAACATTCCAAAAAGTATTCTAGCTTTAAAAGTATCTCTAAAAGTAACAAAACCATAGAATACAGAATAGAGCAGGATTTTAAAATCTTCTTCTAATTAACACCACTTATCACCATGGCTGAGCAAAAATAAAATGTTATTTTTGTAAAAGTTCCAATGTAAATGATGTAACTTAGCTGATCTTTTCTATGCGAAAAAAAAACACCTTCCTTGACATAAAACACAAATACAAATATGTTTGGAATCCACAAAGCCACCACTGCGTGACCCTAACTTGTACATTCTTAAAAAAAAAAAAAAAAATGGATAACTAATCACTCATTGGTAAACCTTGCACAAGGCTTTCCAGTCCACCAGCACCCAAAGAACCAAATTCCTGTCTCTCTTCTATCTTCTACCACGTAGGCAACAATGTAGGAAACAATAGCTAATCTGGAAAAATTCACCAATTCAGTCATCGTCACAGCTCAGCTAATTTAGCCTAGATTTTATCATTCGGATTTCAGCTTGCTCTAACTAAGTGAATAAACCCCATGGTCTGTAAATTCCAGCCATTTCTGGGTATTTTTTTTAAATTAAAGGGACACTATGGTCACCCAGACCAATGAAGTGGTCTGGGTGCCAGGTCCCTCAGGTTTTAACCCTTCAGATGTAAACATAGCAGTTTCAGAGCAAAACATGTAAACATGTAAACATAGCAAATTTCTTTTTCTAATATATAATATTGGTCCTTTTAATTTAATAATACATTACGCATACTCACATGCAGTGTTTACATTGCTTCCTAGTGACACCTCTAGTGACAGTCACTCAGACAGTCACTAGAGGTGCTTCCTGTGTCAGTGCTGCACAGCGTGATTGCACAGTGTGCAGCACCTTTGCAGCCAATCCTATGGCAGAGCATTGGATTGGCTCAGATCATCATGCTTGATGATCTCAGCCATAGAGGCAGGGCCAGTCAAGGGGAGACCAGCACGGCGTGGGGAGAAAAAAAAAGGTGAGTAAAAACACTTTTTAAATACACACAGACACACGGACACACAATGACACAGACACACACACACAATGACACAGACACACACACACCATGACACAGACACACACACACCATGACACAGACACACACCATGACACAGACACACAATGACACAGACACACACAATGACACAGACACACACAATGACACAGACACACACACACAATGACACAGACACACACACACCATGACACAGACACACACACACCATGACACAGACACAATGACAGACACACACACACACACCATGACACAAACACATACACACACACCATGACACAGACACACAATGACACACACACACACCATGACACAGACACACACACCATGACACAGACACACACACACAATGACACAGACACACACATAATGACACAGACTCACACATAATGACACACACACACAATGACACAGACACACACACACCATGACACAGACACACACACACCATGACACAGACACAATGACAGACACACACACACACCATGACACAAACACATACACACACACCATGACACAGACACACAATGACACACACACACACCATGACACAGACACACAAAATGACACAGACACACAAAATGACACACACACAAACACACACATACACTCACACTGACACTGACAGAATTACATATTTAACTTGTTGGTGACCGGCTGGGTGGGCTAGTGGAAGTCTGCTGGCCAGCGGCCGCTGGCTGGGGAGGTCTGCTGGCGGCCGCAGGGGGAGCAGGCTCTTCTGTGCTCTTCTGTCTCTGCTCCCCCTCCCTCGCGCGCTGGCAAGAGACCGGCGCCGGAATATGACGTCATATTCCGGCCCCGGTCTCATTAAGCTGCGCGCGAGGGAGGGGGAGCAGAGACAGAAGAGCACAGAAGAGCCTGCTCCCCCTGCGGCCGCCAGCAGACCTCCCCAGCCAGCGGCCGCCGGCCAGCAGACCTCCCCAGCCAGCGGCCGGCGGCCAGCAGACCCAGCTGTCTGCCCGGCCCCAGGTGCCGGCGGCCCGCCAGTCCGGCCCTGCGCGGCTCTTGCCGCATTCTGCTCCACTTGAGAGCTGACGTCGGCGGGGGAGGAGAGGTCACCAGCACCGAGGGAGCCTGGCGCTGGATTAAGGTAAGCTGCATAAGGGGTTTTAACCCCTTCAGCGCCACGGGAGGGGAACCCTGAGGGTTAGGGTCCCCCAATGATGACATAGTGTCAGGGAAACGGGTTTGTTTTCCTAACACTATAGTGATCCTTTAAGTCTATAAGATAATCTTCTCTACTATCAAATTTTTGGTTGTTGTCATGTTTCAGGGGTTCTTACCAATGGATCTCGAAAGAAGGACCAGTATATATTTGCCTCAACTAAAAACCCTAATCATTATTGGGATCTTAATTATTTTGGAATATAATGTCAGTCTTGGTTAATATCTATACCTGCAGAGAAACCATTAAACAAGCCCGAGCATGACATTTTAATCTTCCTATCCGTCCAAAGATTTTACATTTTGCTAGATCGTAACAATACTAAATTTTAATCAGTCTGAGTTTTCCAAAATCAAACATTGAAAATGAATATTCAGTCCTTTTTCCTGGAAATTAAGATATTCATTTAGCTCGTCAGCAGTTGTACAGAGAATGCATTACTTAAAGTCAGAGTAGATGCTACTGTTGCCAAAAACCCTCTGGTTCTTTTCGTTAGAGCCATTATTTTAATTGGCATTAATTTATAATCAATATTTACTGCCTTATGTTGAATTGGGCTGAATGACTTAGCAGTATTTAAAGCACAAACCATCTACAGTAACATGCTTGCTAATCCAGCTTAAGGGAATGCCAAAATATATGTTTTATAGGTATGATCACTAAATGTATTCTAAAAAAGACCAATATACATAGAGACATCATGCTTTGGCATAGAGAGACATTGTACATATTTATAGAAAATCCATAATACTGAGATCCCTTACAGAGTAATTCACTGAACCCCAGTTCATAACCAATGTGATGAAAATGGGCGCATTCGGACAAAAATGGCTAATCTTTTATTGGTCAGTCCAAGCAAATCTACAATAACGGAGTTACCGCAGTTCGGTAAAACTTTGTTGAGGGTGCTCTCAGTCCTAGACTCACCAAACAGGACCTATTTGAAGTGATGATAAAGGAGGTGGTGAGGCATCAAACGACACCACAGACTTGAAGGAGCTCTATGTACCGGAGGAAATTGCTATCATTTTAGGTGGCCGGAACTTCTTACCCAGTGCTGTGGAACTCTTCGCCGGATCGGAGGATGGTCGCAGCTTGGCCGAAACGTGACATCCAGGTAACTCGGGCTAGGCACCTCAGATCCGAATGCTTTTTGGACAAACTGGGTGCCCAAAAGAGAGCTTTCCAGGAATGGCATTGGTTTGGGGATCCGGACATGGGAACCCCAGTTTTATGTAATACTGTTATTAGGCAGCAAGGTGTATGGCCGTTAATAAAATTACCTGATCAGGTACTGACACCTAGGTGACAGATATTGTGCAATACCTATTGTTTTCCTGGTGACCCCCTCTTGGGATCCCAGGTAAAAAAGAGTGTTATTGGTCCCAATAAGCTAATTCTTATTTACCCTTCACTAAGTCTCGGCTAGCGGTGGAACTGCGATATTGACTATTATCTCTGAGCTATATGCACTTTGGCTATAATCATAAGGGGGAAGGGGACCTTGGTGGTGACATCCAAGCTACCTGCAGATAGGTCGATGAAAAGTGCTTATCACATGTGAACACTGTACAAAATATAGGAATCGGAATATTCATAAAGCACAGGTTTCACAAAAATGTGGGACCGAATGCACCTGGCAGGGTGCATGTTTGAAAATTATCACTCACTTGCTTTTTACTAGAGAATTACAATTTCAAGTACTATTTGCTTGAAGGCAGTGCAAGCATCCCCCTGTGGCCATTGGGTGGTGGCTAATAAACAAAAAAAGGGAGACATTCGTGGTTAGCGGGTTGTGTTTACCTACTAAACGGGGAGTATTCATATACATGTTGGATATTCAAATGGTTTGTTGATACTTTGCATTATAAAAACGCCTGATACTCTCTGTAATAAAAACTACATAAGGGATTAGGCCCCATCCGCTCTCCTTTCACTGTGCTAAAAAACTCTTACCATGGTAGTGAAACGAAGCGATTATGTAAGAATTTACAGAATGTTATTGCACTTTGCAGGGCGCCTGAATTCAGGTGAATTCAGGTGCCCTGCAAAGTGCAATAACATTCCTATGTAAATCCTTACATAGGAATGTAAATCCTTACATGTACTAAAGTTTTTTAGTACAGTGACGGGAGAGTGGATGGAGAAAAGATTGGGGGCACACCCGAAAGAAAGGTGCTGCCGCAGTGACCAAAATTCATACAGAAAAAACTAGTTACGACGCACCCAGACTTGTAAAAATTCATAACTAAGAAGGCTACTATACAACGCCTATCTAAGAGAATAAATATGGGGATTTAGTTCAACCATAAGGCCATATGATGTTAAGCCCACCACTGCTTCAAAGTACCCCAATGTCAGTGGGTCCTACAAAATGTGGGAGACAAATTAAATAGTACTGGTGCTAAAAACAAGCTACAGTGTATTAAATTAATTTCTTTGTAAGAGCAAAGTGAGTATACAAATAAAGAGTGATAAAAGCAATTAAAAACAGTGTAACAACTAAACAATTAAAGTGTTTAGTTGTTACAATTAAAAACAATTAAAGGGAGAGTGGATGGGGCCTAATCGCTTATGTAGTTTTTGCACCACAAACCACATACACAAAACAGATTATTTTAAGATTAATTTACTTATTAATACAATATAATGCAAAGCTGACATGTTGGTGGGATTATAGGCTGTGGCGTACTAAGGGAGAGCCGAGGGGAGGGGTTGTTCGCCCCTGGATCCACCAGGTAGGGGAGTGCCACCAGGGCTGGCCAGGTTTGGGGTTCTGTGAGCTGTGTGGCCGCTGTGGGGGTGGAGCCAAAATGGATGCAGGGTGGAGCTAAAGGCAGCCTCTTACTGCTGCACACAGAGAAGAAGCAGGAAGGAGTCCATGCTTCCCCAACTCCAACAAACCAGGGACTCACTGAATCCACTCCTCCTCCAGCCCAAGCTGACTGTTAGTGAGAGAGATGTGCATTGTAACTGTGAATGTGTCTGTCTGTGTGACTGTCTTTGACTGTGTGTGTGTGACTGACTGCCTGTGCTTGTCTGTGTGACTGCGTGTGTGTGTGTGAATGTCTGCCTGTGATTGTCTGTGTGACTGTGTGACACTGTGTGTGTGTGTGACTGTGTGTGTGACTGTCTGCCTGTGATTGTGTGCGTGACTGTCTGTGGCTGTCTGCCTGTGTGACTGTCTGCCTATAACTGTGTGGCTGTGTGCGAGTGGCTATGTGTGTGGGACTGTGTGCCTCTGACTGTGTCTGACGGTCTTTGCTCTGCAGTGAGCCAGCAGCCGGGATGTCATTGCGGCCTCGGCTTCAATGCAGGGCGTGCGAGGGACCTGTGCAGGAAGAGCACAGAGATCCCAGCCGCACCCACTGACCACCAGGAACTGAGGATCCACTCCAGCCCTTCCAGAGCAAGGTATGGAGGCTGGGTGGATCTCTTAATTATTAAATGTGTGTATGTATGTAATGTTTGTGTGTATGTGAAATGTTGTGTCTGTGATTGTATGTGTGTGGGTCTGTGATTCTGTGTGTGATTGTGTGTGATTGTGTGTATCTCTGTGGTTAAGTGTGTGTTGTGATTATGCGTGTTTATGTATGTGATTGTGTGTAGGTCTGTGATTGTGTGTGGTTATGTGGGTTTATGTCTTTGATTGTGTGTGCATATATATATATATATATATATATATATATATATATATATAGTAAAAACAAATCATAATTTAGGCACTCACCCCTGAATAAACTCAGATAAATCTTGCCTTTGGTGCGTCCACCGTCCAAATATAGATCAAGTGATAAACTGGAGCACTCAAAAGGACTTTTCTGTAGTAGATTTATTGTACAAAAAGCTTACATCAAAGTGTAAATCATCTGAATCAACGTTTCGACCCCTCAGGGTCTTTTTCAAGATCAATTGACAAGTGAAATAAACACAGTTTAAATATAAGTAAAGGAAATTGACTCACCAATCTCGTGTGTGCAGCTACCTGTTCAAACCCGGAAGTGTCACGGAGACCCACGTGGTTTCCCCAGCGTGCGTCTGTACGTACGTGATAGAATGTGTACTGTGAAATTCATGTGAAACTAGCAACCAGCGTAATCGAGGTGTCTTATGAGCTATAATTCAACTCCAAATAAACAGTGATCGCTAGTAAGAGATCCCTAAGTGAAATTAAAAAATAATAGATCGGAAGACCTCAGAATCATTAATGTATATCGCCATGAGACATACAGCCGAAGTGTCTAAGTATCAAAAGTGCTGTGCAAAAAAAAGTGCCGTGCAGAGAAAGTGACAAGTGAAAAAACACAAAACAAAGCAAAATGATATAAAAATTAAACGGCATACGTCTCATATGTTTCATTTAAAACATGCAAGAAAGGGTTAATTGCTAAGTATTAAATCAAATAAATATTCATAAATGAATACAATTCATATAATTAATGAATAATAAATACTGTGTAATATACTATATAGCGTGAGCACTGAAAATCAGAACCTTATATGTAAATAAACTTGAACTAGAACCTGATCCAGTCCAAGATATACATTCAAAAGAACATAGAGAATGTGTATCCAATATGTTTCACGTTGGAGTAACAATTTAGATCTATCACCTCCTCTAGGACTAGGAGGGACATAATTGATGGCTATAAATCGCAATGTAGGGAGTCTATGATTTGCTTGAGTTCTGCACTCCTACCTCCAGGCAAGATGATACCGGATGCCCAGCCACACTGTGATATAAAAGTCACAACGATTTATTGTCACAAGTCAGTCAACGTTTCAGTTCCTAGCAACGTTCCAAGCTAGGAACTGAAACGTTGACTGACTTGTGCTAAAAAATCATTGTGCTGTACAAATCCAGGAGTGCCGGTATTTATCTACATATACATATACATATATACACACACACATATATATATATATATATATATATATATATATATATATATATATATATATATTTAGAAAAAAGCTAGAGGTGAGGGCTGCACTAGTATACAAGAAATAATATAATATGAATGAGATATGCCAAAATGAATAAACAGCAATAAGAAAACCTAGGTATAATAGTCTCTATTAAAATACCATAAGAAAATAGATAAAACAAAGTCCATCAAAGTGTTTAAAATGTTCAGTAGAAATCAAATAGTAAAATGTTCAATAAAATTCATAAAACCGTCTAACTGATATATGGATAGGGTATATGTACAATCCTCAGTAGTTGATCCGTCCGGGTTGTAGGTAATCCGTATATGTGAAAATAAAAAACACGACAAGCTTCCAATGGTATAATATTGTAGCTCCAAAGGTAAAATAAATAAAAAGGAGGATAGTACACTCACATTTGGTGGAGCTAAAGCCAGCTCTGGGATGAAGGGCGCTTGGCAATATAATCCCCGCTAAAGGATATACTGAGGTGGGTCTGTCCGTCCGACTTTGTTTCTGTCGTACTCCACAGGATATATATAAAAACAGCAATAGTGCTCTCAGTAGGAAAAATAAAAGGAAAATTTAAATAAAACAAAATACACTCACAATGGTAGAGCAGAAAATACTGCTCTATAGACACAGAACTGGTGGAATAATCCCCACCTATGGATTACTTGAAACAGGATACAGTAAAATGCCAGGAAATAAAAAAGAGTGTATATACAATAAAATAAGTATAAGATTGGTCCTATTAAAAAGGTAACCAAATAAAACTTTTTATTGCTTAAAATACACAATTTAAAACCATTAACGCGTTTCACCTTTAAGGCTTTATCAAAAATGGTAATAGCTTACATCCTTGTTACATAGCGCAGACTCTTCCCCCTCTTTTTTCTACATAAATATATTTGCACACACACACACACACACACACAACCACAGATATACACACACAGACATACATCTATTGTGTTATTGTGTATGTGTTTAGGAGATAGCTCCCTTATTTGATGTCCTTAAATATTGCAATCCCACATAAGGATAACAAATAAGGGATTTATCTACTAAACAACTGAAATTAAGAAAAGGGCTTTTTTAATTTTGATCTTTTAGCTATATATTAGATAATTCCCTAAACTGGTGGCCTTATGTGATATTTCCATATTTAAAGATACCAAATTAAGGTGCTGTTTAGCAGATAGCTCCTTATTTGGCGTCCTTAAATATGGCAATCACACATAAGGATAGCACACAGGGAAGTTATCTGCTAAATGAATATCAAAGTTAAGAGGTGTCAGCCAGCCCATAACAATAAATCTGGGCGGCTAATGTGAATTATATGCAAATGTGTTGTCAGATGCGAGCATGCAGAGCCCAGCATGCTGGCATCAGACAGCCAATGGCAGCACATTACCCCATCGCCTAGTGGAAAGTTTTAGTGCTCACCCCCTTTTGACTGTGGTATCTTATGCGGCCCCCTATTTATTTTTCCTAGAGTCACCACTATGTCTGCATTTGTGTCAATGTGTATCTGTGTGGAACTGTGTTTATGTGTATCTGCATGTGTGTGTATGTATCTGCATGTGTGTCAGTTTGTTTGTATGTGTATATGTGCATACATCTCAAAATCTCGCCAACACTACACACAAATACACTCATGCATTTCAACATCAACACTACATAAAAAACCCCACCATTGTATATAACCATACCACTGCATTCAAAAACCACACAACACACAAATGCATGCTTGCATTCAAACGCCAACACTACATACAAACACACCCTACATTCACTCACACATACTCCATATAAAAACATGCTTACATTCAAACACTGCTCAGTGCTAAATACATTTAAAAAAAAATTAGGTTGGTTTTAACATTTAAAGTTGTGGGGGGGAGGGAGTAAGTGCCAAAAATAGGACCCGCTTCAGGTGCCAAATGCTCTAGGTATGCCCCTGATTATAGGACATTGTTATAGATTCTTGCACATATATTTACTGCTTGGCTTATAGTCTTTCTCTGGTAGATTGAGAATATGAACTCCTAACGTGTGCGTAATTTCTCTGTTTGGTTTTCCTGGTCAATGTTTTGGTCATTATAGTGTTTCGTATTTCCTTATCTGACCCAGATACCAAAAAAAGCTCTCACTCATTTTACAGTATTATGTTAAGCTCCATTATTTCTTTTTTTTATTATTATTATTTTGTATTTCCTTATTGTATGGGCTTTGTATTGAAGGAATATCTCTAAATTGTATGTGATTTCTGTGTATTGTATGGGTATATATGTATTGCACCTAGTTCTGTGTATTTTATAGGTACCTCTTTGTTGTACCTATCTGTGAGTATTGTATACGTATCTTTTTATTATGCCTAGCTCTGAGTGTTTTATGGGTAACTTCTGTGTATTGTCTGGTGACTACTATAAAGGCTTGAGTACAGAAGGTTAAGTAGACAGATGCTACAGGTCTAAAGATAGTGAAGTCAAATGCATGGGGGAGATCTAGAACCATCTTAAAACTTCACCAGCTACTGCTGGTGGGCCACCGGCGCTGAGAGATCTATGCTGAGCAATGATTGGCAGGTAGTGAAGGCGCAGAATTTAAAGGGCATTAAATAAAAAAACCTATTCATGTTCCTGCATTTGACTGCCAAGAGAGAAACATTTTAAAAGTAAAGTAAACAAAAGAAGATAAAGTCATTTTCAAATGTTTACTGTAGCTGGAAAAATGATTCATTGAAACTGAACATAAAATAAGGAATAAATGATGCGGTCCTTTTGGATGCATACAGATATAAATGTATTGAGTGAATGCATTTCATAGGCCAATGATACATCAGAATGAAGTTAAGCAATCTAAAGCTTTTCTTTTTATCAGGCTCACTTTGCAAATTAAATTGGCATTGATACACAAAGTCATTCAATTTAATGTATCGCTGCACTAGAGCTTTTTACTGCATTAGCAATATGGTTGGCTTTTCTTGCTGTGATATGAAATATTTTAAGGAATACTTATTTTAGATCAGTAAATAAGTCGCATCTATATAAAGCATACATTAGTTTATAAACGTGCTCAAAGTAGAAAATGACAATATGTTTTATAAATATAATCATGAGCTTAAACAACATAAATTAGTTTAACTGCATTCTTAAAGTTACATTGATATTTATTATTACAATCAGAACTTTAAGGATATAGCAACTGGAGCTCAATGTAGATGCTATGATGCTGTAAGTCCATAGCCATTGTCCACATCCCTCCTCCCCCTTATCCCCCACTCCCCCACCCCCACACCCTGTTTTCTGGAGCAGTCTTTTGATGAAAAACAGGTCTCTCCTTGGTAAACACATCCAAGCCCACAGCTGTAGTAGTAATGTGCACGTTACACTTCCTTATTATCAGATGCACATCTTGAACTGTAATTATGGGTGTGGGCTTAAGCCAGTTTCTTCTCATCTGATAATAATCCTTATGTCACTAGTAGGGGTGAGATAGAAGTGATAATGAAATTATAGTAAGGGATGTGACTGTAGTGTCTAGTGGTGTAAATTAAATTATAGTGAGGACAGGTGCGGACTGAGAACCCTCAGGGCCCCCGGGCAAAATAAATCAAGGGCCCCCTTACAGGCCCCACCCATACTCCGCAGCAAGCGCCACCCTTTTCCCGCCTCCATGCACCGCCTCCAGCCACACCCTACACAATCTTTAGACACAAGGAACAAAAGTTCAATAATCCCTTCGAGGCCCCAGTAGAGACTACAATTGAGGGTTAATGGGCCATGGAGGGGGGTCTTTCTAGCAGAGGCTATCTCAGTGTCCTTTCGAGAGAGTGTTAGAAAGAATTTCCTCAGGTCCCATTAGAGACTACAATGGAGTCTAATGGGGCCTGGAGGGGGGTCTCTCCAACACTCTGGTTCCTATTCACAATATAGCAACACAACATAGCTCGCTGATACCTAGGCCAAGTTGGCTCCTTTTACTTTAATTACTGTTGCTGGCTGGCAGTCTGTGGGCTTGCTGGAAGGCTGTGGGCTTACTGGCTGTGGCTGGCAGGCTGTGGGCTTGCTGGCAGGCTGTGGGATTGCTGGCTACTGCCAGCAGGCTGTGAGCTTGCTGGCTGCGGCTGGCAGGCTGCGGCTTGCTGGCTGTGGCTTGCTGGCTGGCAGGCTGTGGCTTGCTGGATGGCAGGCTGCGGCTGGCAGGCTGTGGGCTTGCTGGCTGTAGGCCTGTGGGCTGGCTACTGGCCTGTGGGCTGGCTACTGGCCTGTGGGCTGGCTACTGGCCTGTGGGCTAACTGGTGGCCTGTGGGCTGGCTGGCTGGCTACTGGCCAGCCTGTGGGCTGGCTGGCCTGTGGGCTGGCTGGCTGGCCTGTGGGCTGGCTGGCTGGCCTGTGGGCTGGCTGGCTTGCTGGCTACTGGGGCACGTGTAGATTATTTAAAGAAATAATCCATGCACAATAACCACTACTGCTCTGTGTAGTGGTTATGGTGCCAGGAGGGCCGGGCCCGCCTCCCAGACTAAGTAGTCAAACCGTTTAAGAACAGTTTGACAACTTACCTGAGGTCTGCTGGGATATGAGGCTGTAGTAGGGTATAGGAGCAGTGGTGCAATGTGTGAGAGGTGCAGTGTGTGTGTGTGAGTGAAAGGTTCAGTGTGTGTGAGGGGGTGTAGTGTATGAATGTGTAGGGTGTGTGGGGCAATGTGTGTATGAGGGGGCTGTGTATGTGTGTGGCAATGTTAGTATGGGGGGCTGTGTGTGTATGGGTGGGCAGTGTGTGTGTGTGTGTGTGAGGCAATATGTGTAAATGAGTATGGTGTGTGTGTGGGGGCAGTGTGTGTGTATGGGGGCAGTGTGTGAATGTGTATGGTGTGTGTGTGGGGGCAGTGTGTTTATGGGGCTGGAGTTCACACTCACCACTGCGACTACCAGGAATCCCTGGTGGTCACAGTGTTGAGAGTGAACTCTAGCCCGTAGCTCCAGGGCTAGAGTTTACTCTCGCAAGAGCCGTAACATTGCCATGGTAACCGCGGCAACGCTCTGTGCTCGCGCAAGAAGGACCCAGAGGAGCTGCAGGCTGAGCTCCCGGGTCCTCTCTTCCTCCCTCCCATGCCGGCTGCCTGCGGACAGGGGAGGGGAGGGGGGGCAATTGCTGTATCCACCAGTGATATAGACAGTAGCTGGTGCAGCTGCCCAGGATCAGAGCCGGTGCAAGGATTTTTGCCGCCGTAGACAAAAGAAAAATTTGCCGCCCCCCCCATGTGACATCACAATGCCCCACCCATATGACCTGCCATATGAACTAACGCCAGTGCTGCACACAGTGTGTGTTTACATTAAAAAGCCTGCAGGGACCAGCTATAGACACCAGAACCACTTCATTAAGCTATAGTGTCCCTTTAATGTGAGGTAAATTGTAGATTAGTGTACTAATAATATACTAGACTGCCTACTTACAACCAGATGAGGATGATGATGGGCTGCAGTTTGTCTCCACTGGTCTGGTGTAGAACAGGATCTCTGGAGGCTATTTGCAACTGTGGTCACTAAATTCAATGTTCTGGGAGAATTGGAAGCAGCTCCATTTTTTTTGGGCCCCTTACACAGCTCAAGGTCTGGGCCCCAGGGCCTGACGGTGAGTATGCCTATAAGGCCCACTCATAAGTCCACTTATATGTTCCACCCACCCATGAGTTCGCTCACAAGGAAGTGGAGTGTGTAGGGGATGTGTTATGTGTTATTGTAGAGGATCAAATATGTGTGCTTATGATATGTAGTGTATAGGGATACCAGTTTGTGTAGGTGATGCAGTGTGTTTGTGTGTAGTGGAAGCAGTGTGCATTTGTGTATAAGGGATGTATTGTATGTTTCTGGTTGTGTGTAAGGGATGCATTGTGTGAATCTGTGTTTGTATGCATAAGGGATGCAAGGTGTGTGTCTGTATGTGTGTGCATTAAGTGTAAGAGATGCATTGTGTTTCTGTGTGTATGTAAGAAAAGCAGTGTGTGTTTGCATGTGTGTGCAAGGGTTTGCATTGTGTGTTTCTGTGTATGTGTGCAAAGGATGCATTGTCTTTGTGTGTAAGGGTTGCATTGTGTGTGTGTGTGTGTAATGGATGCATTGTGTGTTTCTCTGTGTGTAAGAGAAGCATGTTGTGTTTCTGTGTGTGTAGGGTTGCATTGTGTGTGTGCGCGTAGTGTGAAAGAGCTCCCTGTCTTGCCCCCTGTCCTATAGAGCTGTCCCTTCTGTCCCTTAGAGCTCTCCCCTGCCCCTTAGTGGTCTCTCCTCTCCCCCACCCTCCCCTAGCGGTCTCTTCTCACACTCACCCACCCACCCTGTGCTCTCCTCACCCACCCCCCTGTGTTCTTCTTACTCCCCCCCTTGATCTTCTTACTCCCCCACCTGTTCTTCTTATCCCCCTTCTTCTTATCTCCCCTCCTTCCCCTCTTCTTACCCCCTTTCTAACTCCCCCCTCTTTTTACTCCCCCCTCCCCCTCTTCTTACTCCCCCCTCCCCCTCTTCTTACTACCCCCTCCCCCTCTTCTTACCCCTTCTTACTCCCCCTCTTCTTACTACCCCCTCCCTCTCTTCTTACCCCCCTTCTTACTCCCCCCTCTTAGAACCCCCCTCCCCCTCTTATTACCCCCCTCTTCTTACTCCCCCCTCCCTCTCTTATTACCCCCCTCTTCTTACCCCCTCCCCCCTCTTCTTACTACGCCCTCCCCCTCTTCTTACTCCCTTTCCCCCTCTTCTTACACCCCTCTTCTTAACCCCCTCCTCCCTCTTCTTACTTCCCCCTTCCTCTTTTTACTCCCCCTCCCCCTCTTCTTACCCCCTTCTTACCCCCTCCCCCTCTTCTTACCCCTTCTTACTCCCCTCCCTCTCTTCTTACTCCCCCCCCCCTTCTTCTTACCCCCTCCCCTGTAGCGCGGCCGAGCTGCTCTCCGGTCCGCGGTGCCCGGCTGGAGTGATAGGAAGGTGCACACTGAGTGTGTCACTCCTATCACTCCGGCCCGGGAACGCGGACCGGAGAGCAGTTCGGCCACGCTACAGGGAAGGGGAGGTGAGAAGCAACTGCAGCCGCCTGAGGCTCTTGACAGAGCGCTCAGGTGGCTTCAGCATTTAAAGGGCCGGCCTTGAACGCGGCCGGCCCCCTCAGAGTGTGCCACCGGACCGGCCACCCGGTGGCACCTACTTGCTTAGCCCCCGTGGGCCAATCTGGCCCTGCCGCCGGGCCCCCTGATGGTGGGCCCCCCTCCCGGCAGGGGCCTCGGACCATGTCCGAAGTGCCCGACCGGTCAGTCCACCCTGAGTGAGGATTTGACTGTGGTCCCTAATATACCCCTTACCACTGCCCACTGCCCAAATGAGCAGCTGTGGAGCTATCCACTGGTTTCTACTTTCATTCCCTGAATGTTGGGATGGGGATGGCGATACAGTTATGCTCAAAGGTTTGCATACCTTTGAAGAATCGGTCATATATGTACCATTTTTAAAGAAAACATGAGTGAGCAGGCAAAACACATTTCTTTTATATCTTATGGGATTCATATTCAACTGTAGGTTATAACAATGGCACAATCATAAAACAACACATGGCAACAATGAAAAAAAAATGATATCACTACTGTTTAAAAGTCTGCATACCCATAGTTCTTAATACTGTGTATTGCCCCCTTTAGCATCAATTGCAGCCTGCAGTCTTTTGTAATAGTTGTATCAGTATCTAGCCTGCACAGTGTATCCACGTGAGAGCTAGCAAACTCATTGACTAAAAATACACTGACACTAATTGCTATTTAAACAGCCTCAGGTGTGGGCATTAACCTTTAATTGCTATTTGAACCTGTGTGTGTCACCTTGTGTGGTATATGCAAACTTTTGATCAGGGCATTTGGGTGATTTCTGTTATCATTTAAAAAGGAGCCAAACAACTATGTGATAATAAGTGGCTTCATATGATCACTATCCTTCAATAAAATGATTTATTTTGCATGGTCAGTCATATTTTTAATATCAATGCCAATAGTCACAATTTCTGCCAGGTTATGCAAATATTTTAGCACAACTATACATTAAGATTAAGAGTGACCTCTCAGGGCCTATGTGTAGCTGAATACCACAGATAGCTGGAGCATCATAAAAGTTACATTTTTTTCAAGGTTATGGGAGAAGCCTATCTATGTCCACATAGATCTAGGGAATAAGGACACATGACATGTCATGATTCCCTTTTATTCCAGACGTTTGGTCCTTAAGGGTTTAAAGGGTTGGCACCTGGGAGGGGCAATTTAGAGGTGACACATGGGGCTAGATACAATGATGGATCTAGGCACACAAGTTGGCCTCGAGCAGACTGTAATAAGATCATGGTAGTGACAACGCTTTGGCTCAAATATAGAGCATTCGTCAAGTCTAACACACATATAAACATTGTGCGTTTATTTAGTAAAAATACATTAAAGCAATTAATTAAGTACATAAATTCTAAAGCAATTTTTAAGTACATAAATTCTAAATAACCCCAAAATGAAAGTGTAGCTACACTAAAAACTGAAACGGGGGTGTTAGTCAATGAAGACCAGGAAAAGGCAGGAATTTTAAATAACTATTTCTCCTCTGTATATATTAAGGAAGAACCCATGGCAATAGATGTGCAAATGATTGCTACTAAAAACTTGCAGAATAATTGTAATTGGTTAACTCAAGACAAGGTGCTGCAGCAACTAAAGACAGTTAATATAAACAAAGCTCCAGGGCCTGACGGTATCCATCCACGTGTACTTAAGGAACTAAGTGTAGAAATAAGTGAACCTCTGTTTTTAATCTTTCAAGATTCTTTTCTTTCAGGAAGTGTTCCGGAGGATTGGAGGAAGGCAGATGTGGTTCCTATATTCAAAAAGGGTTCAAAATCCTTGCCTGGAAAGTATAGACCTGTGAGCTTAACTTCTGTGGCTGGTAAAATATTTGAAAGGTTATTAAGGGATTATATTCAAGAATTCCTTGAGAAGAACATGGTTATCAGCAAAAATCAGCACGGTTTTATGAAGCACAGGTCGTGTCAAACTAACTTGATTGCATTCTACGAAGAAGTAGGTAGAAGTATAGATCAGGGTGTTGCAGTGGATGTGATCTATTTGGACTTTGCCAAGGCATTTGATACAGTTCCACACAGAAGATTAGTGTTCAAACTCAAGGAAATCGGTCTAGATGAAAATGCTTGTTCTTGGGTAGAACATTGGCTTAAAAACAGAGTACAAAGAGTTGTCGTTAATGGTAAATTTTCAAGCTGGACAGAGGTGGCAAGTGGTGTCCCTCAGGGGTCTGTTCTGGGACCCCTTCTATTTAACATGTTTATAAGTGATCTTGAAGACAGCATTGAAAGTCATGTTTCAGTGTTTGCAGATGACACAAAACTTTGTAAAATAATACAATGTGAGCAAGATATTACTTTGCTGCAGAGGGATTTAGATAAACTGGAGGACTCGGCACTCAAATGGCAGATGAAATTTAATGTTGAAAAATGCAAAGTTATGCACTTCGGCGTAAAGAATACACAAGCAACGTATACCCTTAATGGAAGCGAATTAGGGATAACAACACACGAAAAGGACTTGGGAATTGTTATAGACAACAAACTATGCAACAATGTGCAATGTCAATCAGCAGTGGCCAAGGCCAGTAGGGTATTGTCATGCATGAAAAAGGGCATTCATTCTCGGGACGAGAATATCATTTTGCCTCTTTATAAATCACTGGTAAGACCACACATTGAATATGCTGTGCAATTTTGGGCACCTGTTCTAAAGAAGGATATTATGGCACTAGAAAAAGTGCAGAGGCGGGCTACAAAATTAATAAAAGGAATGGAACATATCAGCTATGAAGAAAGGTTAACAAATTTAAACCTATTTAGTTTAGAAAAACGTCGCCTGAGAGGGGATATGATAACATTATACAAATATATTCAAGGCCAATACAAACCATTGTGTGAAAATCTATTCACAAACCGGACTTTACATAGGACACGAGGTCATGCGTTTAGACTAGAAGAAAGAAGATTTCGTCTAAGGCAAAGGAAAGGTTTTTTTACTGTAAGAACAATCAGGATGTGGAATGCTCTGCCTGAAGAAGTGGTTTTATCAGAGTCCATACAGATGTTCAAACAGCTACTAGATGCATACTTGCAAAAACAGAATATTCAAGGATATAATCTTTCAATGTAGGGTAATAACTGCTTGATCCAAGGATAAATCTGACTGCCATTCTGGGGTCAAGAAGGAATTTTTTTCCTAGCTTGTTGCAAAATTGGAAGTGCTTCAAACTGGGTTTTTTTTTGCCTTCTATTAGATCAACAGCAAAAACATATGTGAGGAAGGCTGAACTTGATGGACGCAAGTCTCTTTTCAGCTATGTAACTATGTAACTATGTAACTATGTAATTAAACTTACATGACTAACATCAGTGGAGAGACGTTGATGAGTGGGAACTGGAAATTATGTATTGGTTGAGATGCACTTGATCACATGTTGGACATGACGTAGGACATAAAACAGACGTCCCAATGGGAACGCATTCCTATAGCAATGCGTCTCGTCAGTGATGCCAGAAGTACAAATTTCATCACAAAAAAAAACTGCACTCATAAAAATTATATCCAGGGAAACTCACAAAGTATAGCATTATATAACGTAAAATAATGTGCTGATTGTGAAAATATAAAAGTGCACTAGTAAAGAAAAGATGTTCATGATAGGCATACAGAGATCAGTAACGAATGATAGTAATGCTTTATTTAAAGGGCAGGAACCCTCAGATATAGTACACAGATCAGCCACAACATTAAAACCACCTGCCTAAAATCGTGTAGGTCACCTCGTGCTGCCAAAACAGCTCTGATGCATCAAAGCATGGACTCCACAAGACCTCTGAACATGTCCTGCGGTGTTTTGCACCAATACATTAGCAGCAGATCCTTTAAGTAGAGAGGTGGGGCCTCCTTGGATCATATTTGCTCTGCAACAATTTCTATGTAGGTGGTACGTGTTAAAATAACATCCACATGAATGCCAGGACCAAAGGTTTCCCAGCAGAATAGTGCCCAGACCATAACACTGCCTCCACCGGTCTGACTTCTTCCCATAGTGCATCATGCTGCCATCTCTTCCTCAGGTAAATGACACACATAAACCTTGCTCTTTGCCTTATCTAAAAGAAAACAAGATTTATCAGACAGATAACCTTCTTCCAATTTTCCATGGTCCAGTTCTGACTCTCACCTGCCATTTAAGGATTTTCAGCACTGGACAGGTATCATCATAGGCACTCTGACTTGTCTTTGACTATGCAACCCTATATGCAGCACACAGACAGTGTGTTCTGAAACCTTTCATGGCCTACATTAAGTTTTTTTTTTTTAGCAATTTGAGCAACAGTAGCACTTCTGTGTGATTGGCCAGATGGGCTAGCCTTTGCTGCCCACATGTTTCAATGAGCCTTGGACACCCATATCACTGATGCCGGTTCACCAGTTGTCCTTCCTTGTGCCACTTTTGTTAGGTACTAACCACTGCATACCAGACATAGCCCACAAGACTTGCTGTTTTGGAGATTCTCTGACCCAGTTGTCTAGCCATTACTATTTGGCCCTTGTCAAAGTCACTCAGATCTTTTCTCATGCCCATTTTTCCTGCTTCCAACACACAGAATTCAATAACTGACTGTTCACTCGCTGCCCAATATATCCCACCCATTGACAGGTGCCATTGTAATGATAAATTTAATGTTATTTACTTTATCTGTCAGTGGTTTTAATTGCTTGGCTAATCAGTGTATGTGACCCACTATGTTTCTTCCCCTATGTGCAAAGCTCTCAGATAAAGGCAATACTAGAAGGGATACCATCACAAAAAAAACACATAACCAACCAAGAAAAAAAACAAAAAACAATAGATATACAGAAAATTAATTGGTTGAAAATAGATGGTTGAAAAATAAATAAAGGAAGCAAACTTGCTTATACAGAAAAATGCCCTAGTAACCAATGTATACATAATAGAAATAAAATGCAATACATGTCTAATAAACAATACACAAGATCCAGCGCACTCTCCTATCTACTAAACAGCAACTTCAATGTTGACAGATTGTATTAGTTTTGAAAAGGTTTTATTTAAAAACACCTTATCTAGGCAAAAAATAATGGGGATTTAGTTACATTATATGATCATACATACATCATGCAATGTATGATCATATAATGTAACTAAATCCCTATTATTTTTTGCCTAGATAAGGTGTTTTTAAATAAAACCTTTTAAAAACTAATACAATCTGTCAACATTGAAGTTGCTGTTTAGTAGATAGGAGAGTGCGCTGGATCTTGTGTATTGTTTACATGTCTAATAATATACACAAAAAAACCTTCAAACATACACACATAGGTTTAAAAGACATACCAAAGGGATGACGGGTACATATCATAAAGGAACACTATAGTGTCAGGAATACAAACATGTACAGTATGAAACATATTTTTTAGGTCCACAGCCCCACTTGCATCACATCTGACAGGTGATTTTACTCACTTTCTTCAAACCTGGTGTGGTTGGCTCCACTTCCATGAGATCATCAATCTTGATGGCTTCAGCTAATCCAATGCTTTTTTCATTGTAAAAATATTTAGAAGCTATTGAGCATGTGCAGTAAAATACAGCGCTGCACCTCCACATAGATTTTCATTTATTTTAGAAGTGTCCTTTAATACTTGTTGTTGACATACCATGCTCATGCTTTATTTTCTGTCTGGTTCTTGTTTGCATGAATTAAGCTGTTGCTGACCTTGGTCATTTTGCAAAGTGCTTCCTTTATCCCGTTCCTGATCTCCATACCCTTTCCCACTAAAAACTGACCAAGATATTTGTCATGCCAATTTCTACAACTTGTTTGTTATAGAACTAGTAGTTGATGTAAACCTATCTTTGTATGGAACATATAATTGGTTTATGCCGTGATATAAAGATAAGATACATACACATTATTTATTCTGTAACCTTAAATAACATTTTTTTTAAATAATAATAATAATAAAATATACAATAGATATCCTACTACGTAACTTCAATGAGCACATTAAGCCTTACTGTTCCTTTCCTATGGATAATCATATAGTACATTACGCAAAAATGTATTTCTACCTTAAGATAAAAGGGACATGGTAGTGTAATATATATGTAGCTGTATTCCTAATGCTGTAACATTACTGTTCCTAGTTAATTGCAACCCTCCAATTTGCATTTAAAAAACGTAATAAAATGAAGCCAAATGGAAAAAAAATTACTTACCGTATATACTCGAGTATAAGTCGACCCGAATATAAGTCGAGGCCCCTAATTTTACTCCAAAAAACTGTGAAAATGTATTGACTCGAGTATAAGACTAGGGTGGGAAATGCAGCAGCTACTGGTAAATTTCTAAATAAAATTAGATCCCAAAAAATTGTATTAATTGAATATTTATTTATAGTGTGTGTATATAATGAATGCAGAGTGTGTGTGTGTTTGCGTAGTGTGTGTGTATAATGAATGCAGTGTGTGTGTATAGATTGCAGTGTGTGTGTGTGTGTATGAATGCAGTGTGTGTATGAATGCAGTGTGTGTGTATGAATGCAGTGTTTGTGTGAATGCAGTGTGTGTATATAATGCAGTGTGTGTGTGTGTATATAATGCAATGTGTGTATATAATGCAGTGTGTTTGTGTATGAATGCAGTGTGTGTATGTGATGCAGAGTGTGTGTGTGTATGTGATGCAGAGTGTGTAACCTTGGTGGGGGGTGGGCATTTTTTTTTTATTATTTTAATATTCCATTTAAAAAAAAAAATTTTAAATATTAGAATTTTTTTATTTTATTATAATATTATTTACATTTGTATTTTTTTTTTGTCCCCCCTCCCTGCTTGATACCTGGTCAGGGAGGGGGGCTATATTATTCCCTGGTCCAGTGGATGGGCTGTGCAGGAGGGGAGCTGGGAGCAAGCTTTTACTTACCTTTACAGCAGCTCCTGTCGGCTCCTTTCTCCTCCGTGCGGTCAGCTCTACTGTAAATCTCGCGGTCTGTGTGCCGTGCAGAGCGTTGCCACGGTGACTTCTGGCAACGCTCTGATGGCCGCGGCTCTCGCGAGACTTACACTGGAGCTGAACGGCACGGAGGAGAAGGGAGCTGACAGGAGCTGCTTTAAAGGTAAGGAACAGCTTGCTCCCAGCCCCCAACAGGACCGCCAGGCTTGTAATGAGCCCGGCGATCCTGGTCTGTATTATGGCAATGTAAGTTGCCATAATACAGACACTGACTCGAGTATAAGACAAGTGGGGGGTTTTCAGCACAAAAAAATGTGCAGAAAAACTCGTCTTATACTCGAGTATATACGGTACTTTCTCTCCAGAGTCTCCCACAGCACTGCCGTGGCCTCCTCTTCATGTGATGTTGTCTCCACAGTTAAGGTCCACTACAATGCTCCACATAGAGAAGCACTGGGTGAAATAGGTGCATGCATGGCACTCACTGCAATGCTCCTATGTTTCTGCCAAAGGGTATGATTACTCTCCTTGCTCTCCTACCCAGAGGCCTTGGTGGTGTGGCTTGGAGCCGCGCTGTAGGCATTATAACAACTTAGTAGATATTGGTGCGGTGTAAGTGACAAGGACCTACACCTGTAAGTGGAGCGCTCAAACACAGATACATCTTACCAAAACGTAGTCTCATTCAATGGGAAAATATGGGGTACATGTCAAAGTAAAATACAGAAAATACAATATAGTGTAGATGGTACTGAAAAATGGCTTCACAGTGATTATAATGATATCGTGCTGAATATTACACTCACATTTCAAGAAGCCTGTATATAGAAAACACTGGCTCTGTATAAAGGCTTGTGTGCTGCTATGGTAGCACCACCCTCCTACTTCGGCTTAAAGAATTTCTTGGGAACACGAAAAAGAAGGGAAGAAAGCAGACCAATGTGTAGACTTATGGTGATAAATGACACAGATATGTGTTCAATAAATGGGGAGCTCACCTGGTCCTGAGCCTACGAATCCCGGCTCTAGGTGTGTAGGTTTTGTGCTAATTTGAATGGGGATGGCACTTCCCCTGTGAGGATTCCTTGGAGGCTCCAAAAAGGACTTGGATGAGGTTTTGAATGAAAATGGTGAATTTATTAGTTTAAAATAAACATAAAAACAAAGATGATAAAAGTCCTCAAATAAAAGTCCTTTAAAAATGGCCAATACGCGTTTCACTCTCAAATAAAGCTTCTTCAGTCATCTTTAAACAAAGATGATAAAAGTCCTCAAATAAAAGTCCTTTAAAAATGGCCAATACGCGTTTCACTCTCAAATAAAGCTTCTTCAGTCAGACTGACTGAAGAAGCTTTATTTGAGAGTGAAACGCGTATTGGCCATTTTTAAAGGACTTTTATTTGAGGACTTTTATCATCTTTGTTTTTATGTTTATTTTAAACTAATAAATTCACCATTTTCATTCAAAACCTCATCCAAGTCCTTTTTGGAGCCTCCAAGGAATCCTCACAGGGGAAGTGCCATCCCCATTCAAATTGGCACAAAACCTACACACCTAGAGCCGGGATTCGTAGGCTCAGGACCAGGTGAGCACCCCATTTATTGAACACATATCTGTGTCATTTATCACCATAAGTCTACACATTGGTCTGCTTTCTTCCCTTCTTTTTCGTGTTCCCGAGAAATTCTTCAAGCCGAAATAGGACAGTGGTGCTACCATAACAGCACACAAGCCTTTATACGGAGCCAGTGTTTTCTATATACAGGCTCCTTGAAATGTGAGTGTAATATTCAGCACTATATCATTATAATCACTGTGAAGCCATTTTTCAGTACCATCTACACTATATTGTATTTTCTGTATTTTACTTTGACATGTACCCATATTTTTCCATTGAATGAGACTACGTTTTGGTAAGATTTATCCGTGTTTGAGCGCTCCACTTATAGGTGTAGGTCCTTGTCACTTACACCGCACCAATATCTACTAAATTTATTCAGTGGAATAGAGGATATTTCCACACTAGTGTATTGAGCTGCCTGTAAATCACTTTTTGACTCTTTTGAGCACTTTTGTTATACACACTCCTCTGTAAAAAGAGGCAACCTTTGATTGGTATTATAACAACTTAATTTAGATGAAGTTGTTATACTGAGTACAATGTTCCTTTAAGAGTGCAGCCTCACGTTTGGGTCATATCTGTGGCTGATTCTATTTTTTGTACAGTTACATTTTCTATTTAAATAAGGATATTCTGCAAAATTTTGAACTGAGTAAATATTATTTGGTTGAATTTTTTGTGTTAGGTAAGTTACATAAATTCAAGATATAATCCTATTCATAGCAGATATATAATCATTTCAAGCAAATTACTTGTGCAAAAAAGGATAACATAATTTGGGATTATTTAGTGAATTTTGGGGTGGCCTTATCCATGGAGAGCTGAAAATTGCCCCCTGGGTGTTTGCTTTTCTACTCCACAAGACTGCCATTTCAATTATTTTTTTCCAAAGATAAACATTCAGTTGCTACAGCTGCATTGCTTAATAATGTAGTATATTTGAAATATTCCAGGCAAAGGAATTAGTGTCTGTCAAATGATAGCATCAAAGTAGAGAGATTGCATGCAATGTGTCTCCATGACAGTAAGGCAAATCAGGTCGTGCAGTAAAATATTGTATCTCAGCATTTGAAGAAAAGTAACTATAAAGTGTAAGCTGAGGTGTTGCAGAGAAAAATAAATTAGTTTAATGTAGTTCCAAACAGGTCAAGGTGTCATCTCCCACATGTCCCCTTTTCTTGACCTTTCATTTCCTCTTCTTCCTGGACTGCTTTCTAAATAAGAGTTCCAAACAGTGGAAATGTGAGACACTGAAATGACAAAGTCATATTTATATCTGTGTTTTGTCTAACTTTGAATTTATGTGTCTGTCTCTCCACTCTACTCTATCCTTTATGTTATTTGGTGCTAGAGAACCACCCAAAAACAATAGACTGCTAAAGAATCATGATAAGATAGTCAACAAATATTGAAATGTGAAACCCTGAGACCTAAGGTGCATACTAGATAATGTAATTCTAAAAAAGAAACAAGTAACTCACCAAATCATAAATGTAAACAAAGTACAAAAAAATGACGAGAGGTAAAATAATAATTATAATGCAAGTCAAGAATGGAAGGAAACTGGCAAAAATTGCTGTGATTACCGATGCTCATAAGCCAGGAACTAAACAAAGAAGTTTGTTTTAACTGTTTTTCATTGCTTCATTTGAATCTATTTTGTAACAGGATAATTGGACATCTTTTGGTACCTTAATTAGTAGATATGAATCTTCCGATGTAACAGAGACTTTGTGTTATTAGTTAGTTGTGTGGGTGAGTTCCATTATTCCTACACCATACCTCAGAGAACAACTGGCATGGGAATATGGGGACCATTCACTGTGTTACATTGGTTAATACAGCACCCCACTTATTTCATTGTCCCCTCGCCACTGAGTGCTGTGCTCAGGTTAGGAAGCCCTCTACTATATATTAGTTTAGCATGGATTTTGGGCAAGTTAAATTACGTAATGTCTTCCTTATATGTGGTGCTTTGTGAATGACAAGAGTATTGGAACGCCATCTGGCATTTATTTTTTACATCTATCTTCTATTTAAAGACTAGTTGAGAAATCAGACCCTAATGGATCTATCCCATACTATTGCACATACTGCTACTTGCAACAGCCAAGTGTAGAAGAACAAACTGTAGTTCTTTATGAACCTTCACTCTCTTTCACATCTACGCTTGATTCATTTTTCCTTCACCACTCTGTGTATCCAATTTTTACAGATATTATCTTTATTTCTGTTAGTCTCAATGTTTTTTGAGCTAACCTCTGAATTGATATAGATGTTATGCCATGAAAAACACATCAACCATTTCAGTTTCATCAAAAGTACACATTTTTTTTCTATTTCTCCTGACAGTTTTGGGTTATTGATACACACAGCTGTTAACTTAATTAAACTATTATTTTAACCCTTTTATGGGTTTAAAAGATAGTACTATGCAATATTACCTTTTGATGACAAGCCATCAATTTGAGAGGGGGAGGAAGATGTTATTAGATTATATGACATATAGAGGATGGAAAAAGGAATTCAGAAGTTATATTTTAAGATGATGGCATTACAGGAAACACACTGATGAATTTGACTGCAATCCATGTTAAATAGGAAGAAATTGGTGTGATACAAGCTAAGAAAACATGCAGAGTTCATTCAAAAAGTGGGAAATGTGGAGGACTGAGAATATAACATATTTCTAGCTAGGCTGGAAAATAAAGACAAATAGCAATTTTTTATAAATTTAACAATTTTGTCCTAAAATGTGATAGTCCTTCACCAGTTGTATACAATAAACACTTTAAGGAATATTTCCCATATGGTTGCACAAACAGTATACACGGTGCCACGGCAAGGGTGCCTAATTTATTATTGCACTACGGAATCTTGTCATTTAATGTAATTTGTGTAGTGCATTAAGGACCTGACGGCCTGGCAGAGATGGTATTGTCAATGTCAAAAGTGTAATCTGATTGATGGGGGTCTAGACACAAGAGGGTGGTCTCTTGGTGTCTCTATAGATACGCCTTAACTCTACCTCTGGGTGAGGTGTGGTAATCCACATTGTATATCTCTAATGAAACTTAAGTATGCATGGTACTTACTTGGGGCCAAGATCTAATTTTGAAGTAAGTCACCATCTTTCCTATCAGAGACCCACTGGAGCAGAAGTCTTACTTTGAAGAGCTGAGTAAGGGATTAGGACTTTCTGTTATTTTATCCCTTTTGCTTTTTATCTGTTGTTGGTGTAACTAATTATGATTGTCCTCTATATTTTTTGCTCATAATAAACATTCATTTATTAAGTTCTGCCTTTGCATTGTAAAGAATCACATTCAGGGCCAGATTAAGAGCCCATTGGGCCTGGTGCTGACAATTATGATGGGCCTAATTACAGAATCTTATCGACAGAAAGCACTAAAACAGCCATACCTCCCAAGCGTCATGTATCTGGTGGAGGTGGTGATGGAGAGAAACTCACAGGATATAGCTATCAGAAATCACATACCCTATGCTAATCTTTTGCTTTCATATTTCAAGTAAACCCATACCCCCTAACAGCAGTGTCCGGTAAAGCAGAATGTTGGTGCGCGGGGTAAAAGGGTGTGACTTGAGTCACATAACCAGAACTGCCCAAAGGGGCGAACATGCCCAAAAAGGGGGGGTGGGGGCTCCGCACAGAGAACTAGAAGGTCAGCCTGGCATGAATGTATGTCAAGCTGCCTGCCAATCATGCAGGCTGGCCAACAATAGACATACAATGCAGAGAGCATAGTCAATTTAAAAATAAATAGGGAAAAATTCCTTATTTACAAAAAATACCACAACTCCAAAAACGGGGAAAACAAAACAAAAAATTGCTTACTTAACTTGATCCCATTTGCTTGTCAAACTTGTTTCCTGCAACACCCACCTCGGTGCTAGACTGGTCCCAAACATAGAGAATATAGTTTTGCTTCCCCACATTCCTCCTAAGTTTCCATACTTAAGCAAGAGCATGTGTAGAGTTGTAAAAAAAATAAAAAATAAAAATATATATATATGTAAATTATTTTTTTTAAATCAATGTGCCTATTCCATTGGCATGGGCCTGGGCCTGGAGCTGCACTAATAATAGTTATATTATTATGTTTAAGTGTGGGTGGTGTCAAGGGGTATTTTGTCCTTATAATTTTCGGTCTAGTGCAGACAAATAGTGAACTTTAACCCTTTCACCACCACAACTACATCACGCACACTCTTGGAGTAGGGTGCGTTCGTGACAAACGGTAACATAGATATTGATGGCCAAAAAAAGCCACCTCGTCCATCATCTATCATTTGTTATCTTCAAGCACCAAGTTTTGTTTTTTATAGTTTTTTTTTCTAGCTTAGGACAGCAAAACGATTGTGCCAAGCATTGCTTAACTCCACTACATCACATCATGACTGTCCTGGCAATGTGTTTGTCATAAAGGGATTAACACCATTCTACAAAAATCCAAAATCAGCTCTGTTTATCACACAGGTGCACAGTTACTTCAATACACTCAATTAAAGTATTGCATGTTGCACTGGTTATGGTGTCAGGACCGCTGTGGTGTCCCCAATGTAAGCAGTCTGTCTGTTTAAGAATAGTTTGACTTCTTACCAGGGATCGACCAAATCCTGCCTTTACTGTAGTCTTCATGCCAACTGGAAGCTTTCTACTGAAATAAACCCAGAGGTGCAGGGATTATTTTGGCTGGGAGTGAGAGCTTAGCTCAGGAAAGGTCATGTAAGCTCGTAAGCAGGAGTCTTCGGCTCTCATGAGAGAGGGTAGGGAATGTCATCTAGTGACGACAGGTAAGATGTCAAACTGTAATTATTTGAGTATAATGGGAGTGCCACAATTAGTAGCTATGGTTTTGTAATTAGTTAGGGGCTGAAGATTACAGACCATCTTTTCTTCTCAGATATTCTTAGCTACACGTTTTGTGTCCGTATCTTAGTCAGTAGTCACTAACAGTCACTTACTAGTGGCTTCAAAGGCTCGGGCACTCTTAACAGTACAATTGGCTCAATTTTATATTGTTTGTGAACTGAGACATCTCTACCAAACATTGCTCAGAAAACCAGATATGTAGCAAATCTAAACGATCCTCGAGCCATTTACAATTTATCATCACACTGATGACGTATTGTAGTGGTGTCATTGAAGAGCAGAGAACCATTCTTTTAACGTTTCCGAAACTTGACTCCAACTTCCCTCATTTCATGGCAGAGGCGTAGCGTGGGGGGTGCAGGGGGGCCGGCCGCACTGGGCGCAACATCTGGGGGGGCGCCAGGGGCGTATTAGCCGCGAGGCAAACAAGGCATTTGCCTTGGGCGGCATTTTCCAGGGGGCGGCAAAAAAAGCCGCCCCCAAATGCCCAAGGCAAATGTCTTGTTAGCCTTGCGGCTAACAGCCTTGTTAGCCTTGCGGCTAACAGACATGCCGGCGGGCTGCTAGGCTGGGCGGGCGGCATTGGTGGGCGGCATTGGTGGGCGGCCGGCGAGGGTGCACTTCCTCTGAGCTGTCTGCTCAGCTCCCTCGCGCGCCTCAGAGTGAGGCTGGGAGCCGGAATATGACGTCATATTCCGGCTCCCAGCCTCACTCTGCAACGCGCGAGGGAGCTGAGCAGACAGCTCAGGGGAAGTGCTCCCTCGCCAGCCTGCCGCCCGCCAATGCCGCCCGCCCAGCAGCCACTGGACCACCAGGGAGGAAGAGAACCCCCTCCCCCCCCAGCATTTCCAAAGGTAAGGATGCTGGGGGGGTTACATTTAAAAAAAATATGTGTTAAAAATGTGTGTGTGTATGTCTGTTAGTGTGTGTGTGTATGTATGTCTGTTAGTGTGTGTGTGTATGTATGTCTGTTAGTGTGCGTGTCTGTTAGTGTGTGTGTGTCTGTTAGTGTGTGTATGTGTCTGTTAGTGTGTGTGTGTCTGTTAGTGTGTGTCTGTTAGTGTGTGTGTGTGTGTGTCTGTTAGTGTGTGTGTGTGTCTGTTAGTGTGTGTGTGTGTCTGTTAGTGTGTGTGTCTGTTAGTGTGTGTGTCTGTTAGTGTGTGTGTCTGTTAGTGTGTGTGTGTGTGTCTGTTAGTGTGTGTGCGTGTGTCTGTGTGTGTCTGTTAGTGTGTGTGTGTGTGTGTGTGTGTCTGTTAGTGTATGTGTGTCTGTTAGTGTGTGTGTGTGTGTGTCTGTTAGTGTGTGTGTGTGTGTGTCTAAAAATCCACGGGTTAGGGGGCGCAAATTACTTGCCTTGCCCCGGGTGCTGACAACCCACGCTACGCCACTGTTTCATGGCAGTCAGTGGTTTGCCACCCGTGACAGTCTGCCTGCCATCCCATTGTACTGCGCTATGGAATTTGCTGGCGCTTTATAAATAATACAATAATAATAATAATAACATAACCTAAACCATGGTAGACATATAAACATCTAGAAATAATTTGGGCTGTCCTCACAAATCACAGGAAGCTGTAAATCAGATGGATGTTACTAAAAGGGCATGAGAGTCAAAGAAAGAACACCATTTGCCAAGTAAGAGTTCCTAAGGAGTGGCAACTGTATTCGCTTTAAGCAATTAAAGAAACTCTATAGTTTTAGGAATACAAAACGGTATTCCTAACACTATAATGTCACTCTGCCTACACCCCTCCCATCCAGAAGGCAGCCACTAGAGGTGGATTTACCCTGCAATATCATTATTGCACATTCTCAGAATTTTTTATATTTCCCATTGGAGGATTAAACAGACAAAGACTGCGCCCAAACTACTTTAATGAGAAGTGTCCTGAGAGTCTATATAGTCTTTTTAAAATGCCGTTCTCTGGTCCACTGCATTAATGCCACGTTACATAGCCCAGTGCTACAATTCACAATCAGTGTAGGGATTTCCTTTCCACAAGGCATGTGCTTCCAGGAACATTAAAACAGGAATGGTTTTACTATATGTCCTTTCTTTGTAATTAATGAAGTAATTTTTTTAAGAGCCTTAAGTGCTATGAAGTGCAACCAGACCTTGCTTCCCTCGAGTTCTTCTAGAATATCTGCAATTCAAACAAACAGTTATAAAGTCCAATACACTTTGCTAACTTAAGCTACATCTGCTTGCGATTACTGGCAATTTTCTCATCACAATGTGTTCCACAAGCAATAACATGTGGGCAACATCTTTAACCTCATATCATATGTTCTTCAGCATCTAAGTAATCTCATATATATTTATGCTGCATGCATTTGGCCGAAAATTATTATGTTCACTCTTATATACAGTATAATTACATTGCTTTGTTAACAAGTCTTGAATAACAATTTTCTTTATGGTACAAACCCACGCATATCACAAAAGTTCAAACTGTTAATTTACTGCCAAAGCTGACAAAAATGCCTCAGAAGAGGTCACGACTTCAGTAATAATACATTGTATAGCTCAAATTGTGTTTTTTTAAAATACATTTTATTCCTTTAAACAACACAATGAAAAAGAAGAGTACACTACAAGCTACTAATTTGCAGAGTTAACCTTTACATTATGAGTACTTTTTGTACGAGGGTTCCTAGACATATTGTGAGGGAACTAAAATTATATGTATCTTGTCGTCTTTATGGTGCTATTTTCTCTTTTGATCTTGTCTGTAGTTTTAACCAAGATTGATGTGCAATTTTTTTTTTATTTTTTTTTTAAAGAGCATGATTAGTGCTTTTGTTCCATTAATATTATCTTAAATTATGGCAATTAAAATTGACTGAACTACTTAAATGAAATGTATTGCCAATTTTTAGAATCTTTTTTTTTTCACATAGTCTCATACTGTGTTTAGTAAGATAAACATCGTGTTTAAGTTTCTTAGAATCAACTTCTATATGTTCCTGAATCTAAAGAGATCTTTGTAGTCTCCTATTCTCACAATTCCTCCCTCGATTTCTGCCCTTAGCTCCAGAACCTTGAAATATTATCTTCAGTGGAATATTTAAAAATAGAATATACGATCGAATGCCCTCTTGATCACAATCAACTGCCCAAATACAAAATAAATCAAAATCAACATTTAGTAGATATACAGGAAAGAAAAACTTGCATGCATTTAATTATGCATTTTTTTTTATTGTGGTTATATTATTATTATTATTATGATATTTATAGAGCGCCGTCAGATTCCGCAGCGCTTTACAATGGGTGGACGAACAGACATGTAGTTGTAACCAGACAAGTTGGACACACAGGAACAGAGGGGTTGAGGGCCCTGCTCAATGAGCTTACATGCTAGAGGGAGTGGGGTAAAATGACACAAAAAGGTAAGGATAGTATTAGACTAGTGACAGTTGCAGAAGAGGAATCAGTTGGGAGCTATTAACAGTTTAATTGATACGCTTTTATGAAGAAGTGGGTTTTTAACGATTTTTTGAAGGAGTGGAGACTGGGTGAGCATCTAACGGAGGAGGGAAGCGAGTTCCACAGGAACGGTGCAGCCCTTGAGAAATCTTGAAGGCGAGCATCAGAGGTGGGAGTATGGACAGAAGATAGCCGTAAGTCTTCAGCAGATCGTAAGGGTCTAGAAGGGATATACTTGTGTATAAGGGAGGATAGATAGTTGGGAGCAGCATTATGTAGAGATTTGAAAGCAAGAACCAGAATTTTAAATTGAGCTCTATATTTTATAGGAAGCCAATGTAGGGACTGACAGAATGGTGAGGCATGGGAGGTGCGGGCGGACAGTTTTTATCTAAAAACTGCTTGCAAAGCTTGCATTCCTCACGTCTGCTCCCTTTGCAAGCCCCACCCTTCTCCCCCAACCCAGACATTCTGTGGCTGGCCAATCACATACTTCCCAATGCTGCTTAATGAGAAGTCTTTACAAGGCAAGTGCTCTGGGAAATCTCTTGAGTTTAGCTCCAGTGAGGTAACCAAGCCAGAAAGTAGCATGCCCCATTGTCTGCTTGAAAGCTAGGGGGTGTAACAAGGTTAATTAATAAAAGTGTCAATTTGTATTTATATCTGCACTTTTTTTATGAAAAAAGAGGACACACTCTATACACATAAAGCTTTTCAGCAAGCTAATGTGCTCTAGGGGTCTGGAGTGTCCTTTTAAATACATAAAGTTACTTCCCGATATCCAAACCCCTTCAGCCACTTACCTTAATCCAGCGCCGGGCTCCCTCGGCGCTGGTGACCTCTCCTCACCCGCC
This sequence comes from Pelobates fuscus, assembly GCF_036172605.1. NCBI lineage: Eukaryota > Metazoa > Chordata > Amphibia > Anura > Pelobatidae > Pelobates > Pelobates fuscus. The sequence goes on along the minus strand of NC_086320.1, from coordinate 67,268,574 downwards.
GACATCCGTGCCCCCTTCCGATGTCAGCGGAGCCGAATGCGCATGCGCGGCAAGCGCCACTCGTGCATTCAAGCTGTCAATAGGAAAGTGTTTTTCATAATATGCCTCCAGCGTCACAGGTACGCCTCTAGTGGCTGTCCGGAAGACAGCCACTAGAGGCTGGCTTAACCCCGAATGTTAACATAGCAGTTTCTCTGAAACTGTTATGTTTGCATCTGAAGGGTTAAAACCTGTGGGACCTGGCACCCAGACCACTTCATTGAGCTGGTCTTGGTGACTATAGTGTCCCTTTAACTATTAGAGCATGGATTAGTGCTCTCTGTCAGGACTGTGGCCTGCACTCAGGGGGTAAGCCCCCTACTATATTTTTACTGCACTGTGCTACTGAATGGAGACATGATGTTGCAGCCTCTGTTAACTGCTGGACAGGATTTCCAAGACATACTGCTTAAAGGACTATGTCCCATTCTCCCATAACATTGAATTAACTGTTTGAGCACAGATTAGTGCTTAAAGGAATATCTCCCATAACCTCTCATAACTGTTTGAGCACAGGTTAGTGCTCTCTATCTAGGCAGTGGCCTGCACTGAAGGGTTCATACCCTGTGCACCTGTGGTGAGCCCCCTACTATATTTATACTACACTGTGCTGCTGAGTGAAGGCATGCTGTTGCAGCCACTGTTAAAGGACCACTCTCCTCCTCCATATCGCCGTCATCAGCTGAATGCGCATGCGCGGCAGGAAAATCACAGTGAGAAGCGCGGAAGCGCCTCTAAAGGCTGTCAATGAGACAGCCACTAGAGGCTGGATTAACCCTATTATAAACATAGCAGTTTCTCTGAAACTGCTATGTTTATAGAAGAAAGGGTTAATCCTAGCTGGACCTGGCACCAAGACCACTTCATTAAGCTGAAGTGGTCTGGGTGCCTATAGTGGTCCTTTAACTGCTGGACAAGATTTCCAGGACATACTGCTTAAATGAATATCTCCCATAACCTTGAATTAACCATTTGAGAACAGATTAGTGATCTCTGTCAGGGCCATGGCCAGCACTTAAGGGTTAATACCCTGTGCACCTGGGGACCTACTATATGTGTACTGCACTGTGCAGCAGAGCGGAGGCATGGTGTTGCAGCCTCTGTTTACTGGGTCAGCCCCAGTCTATTTTATTTGGCCACTGTTAAGATTACAAGCCTGCAGGGGTTTCTGTGAGCATTGCCTGCTACTATGGTAGTCTGGTCTGTTTGCCCTGCGTCCTGAAATTGCCTACTAATTTGTGCCTTCTACGGGTGTATCACATATCATTATAAATCTACCTGTCTACTTTTTTGGGTGAGCCCCAATTTTGTGTCACACAATTTGCCACTGTGGAAGATTCCCTGGCTAACCCTGTGGAATTTCAGGTCATGATACACACAACAGTGGCTGCATTCGTGGAGAAAACACTCTCAAATGTACTGACAAGAGGGCCAGTATTGGCCACTAGTGGGCGGATTCTGATGCCTCGGATGTCTCCGCTAAGGGATGTCTCTACTAAGGGGCTCCCCATCATAGTAAACATCATGGTAAACTCATTAGCTCCTTTGGCTTCCAATATCATTTCTATGCAGATGACACACAAATCTACCTGACCTCTCCTGATCTCTCCCCGTCCCTCTTGACTAGTGTCTCTGACTGCCTCTCTGCTATTTCTAACTGGATGGCTGCACACTTCCTTAAACTAAACTTGACCAAAACTGAAAATCTTTCCTCTCTCAATTGTTGTTACTCCTGTGTCTGTCTCCCTCCAAGTCAATGGTGCTACCATCAGCTCCACCATGCAGGCTTGCTGCCTAGGTGTTCTCTTTGACTCCGACCTCTCCTTCAAGCCTCATGTTCAGTCTATCACCAAATCCTGTCGTTTCCATCTACAAAAACATCTGACCCTACTTAACGCCAGATGCGACTAAGGTGCTGGTCCATTTCACTGTCCTTTCTCGCCTTGACTTCTGTAATCCGCCCTTCAGTGGTCTTACATGCTCCCAACTTGCACCATTACGGTCCATAATGAATGCAGCAGCGAGGCTCATCTTCCTGTCCGCCCGCACCTCCCACACCTCACCCTTCTGTCAGTCCCTACATTGGCTTCCTGTAAGATATAGGGCTCAATTTAAAATTCTGGTTCTTGCTTTCTGTAACGGAACTCCCCGTACTCTGACCAAGTACCTTCCGTTGATGGACACTTCCTAGCTTGCGCCGAGGACCACAAGCACCGCCGTAGCTTAACTGGAGTCTCGCCGTCTTCTGTCCACCCTGGATCAGCTTCTGTCCTCCAGTACCATGTGGGGAAGACCTCTCCTCCAGGAGAGCGTATCAGGAACAAGCTCTTAAAAGAGCTAAGTGATTAAAACTCAAGGGAGTAAGCAGAGCATAGCAATCCCCAGTGTGAATATAGCTGTCCCCTCCAATCACGAGACAAGACTACGTGTTGAGGGTTAAGAAGAACTGTGTTTACTTGGCACCAAAGGGCCTTCTTTTATGCAGGTTTTACACATACAGGACCGCCCACAGGATTTTGCAGAACAACCAATAAACACGTAGTATACAGTACAAACACTCCCATCAATTACACACAAACCCTCCCCTCTGCCTGTGATACAATTATCTCAACACAATAGACTAACTTAATTATCACAGGCAGAAAATATACAGATTTTACACAATTCGTATAACTTTAAAAGTATACATGCAATATTAATAAAAGTTACATATTTATCCTTTAAATATAAACATACTCAAAAATCATAAAAATCTGTGTAGTAGTTCAAAAGTTGGTCGGACGTCCTTTATGACCGACCGAACAGTTCCATGGATTTGTGCTGTGCGGTCGGTCTATTTTTCCCTGAAAACATGACTAAGTCCCATTCGAACGAGCGTTCAACACTTCGAGCCGCAGTGTCGAAGTGGAGAAGAAGGTACGGGTCAGCGGTGTTCGTGCAATTGGGTAGCTGAAAAACTGTTCCATAGATTTGGCTGCACACACCGCTGACCGCGTTCGAATGAGTTAAAATAGCCGCCGCCAGGTTTTCGTTTGTCGAATGGCGGGCACTTCGACTACTTCGGCACTTCGGCTGTATCTGAAGTGCCAATTTAAAGTTGCAACACTGCTCCAAAGTAATTAAAGGGCCAGAAACAACATTATAAAAATCCATTATGCCCAAATCAGTTCCTTAAAGGGCAATACATCCCAGAGACCATAGTCACATGGCAGGAGGTTGGCAATCAGTCCTCTCCAATGCCCAGTGGCAAATGGAAGTTTGTCACACTTTCAAATCTCTACATAATGCTGCTCCTATCTATCCTCCTTAATACACAAGTATGTCCAGTCTAGGCCCTTACGATCTGCTGAAGACTTACGTCTATCTTCTGTCCGTACTCCCACCTCTAATACTCGCCTTCAAGACTTCTCTAGGGCTGTACTGTTCCTGTGGAACTCGCTTCCCTCCTCCGTTAGATGCTCACCCAGTCTCTACTCCTTCAAAGAATCATTAAAAACCCACTTCTTCATAAAAGCGTATCAATTAAACTGTGTCTGTCTCCCGACTGATTCCTCTTTTGCAACTGTCACTAGTCTAATACTTTCCTTACCTTTTTGTGTCACTTTACCCCACTCCCTCTAGCACGTAAGCTCATTGAGCAGGGCCCTCAACCCCTCTGTTCCTTTGTGTCCAACCTGTCTGGTTACAACTACATGTCTGTTCGTCCACCCATTGTAAAGCGCTGTGGAATTTGATGGCACTATATAAATAATAACATAATAATAATAATCATAGCAAGCGCTACTGGGATGGCAAAGACACTAGACCTCTATGGTCTAAGGACAAAGCCCCTGCCAAACGCAGTACGCCGACTCCGGCACCTACCCTGACACCACGGTTAGAGCCCTCTTTGGCTGAGGACTGCAATATTATCTGTCCATCATGAAACAAAGGCACGCAGAGGCATCAGGGTCTGACGATGACTAGGGTTCAGAAACCACATATGGCTCTGCATTTGTGTACAGGTTTTTCTGGGTGAGCCCCAGGTAGCTGAGGGTGACATTTCCTTGCACGCTACTGACCAAGAAGACACAGAAGCGATCCTGGATCCTACTGGTCAATGGTTGTGTAACCTACAACATCCATCACCCACGTTCGAGAGACTGGTCCCATCTCGAACACCTGGCCAACTATATGCACTTGTGTCTTTACACGCCTCAAGATAAAGATCTCCATAACTGCTTGCGGTCGGACTGCCCATGCCCTTCTCTCCCAGACAGAGTGGCACAGAGGCCTGTATTTGATCATCGGATGATGACTTTCATGGCTCTGGGTGGCCGCGACCCCACAAGGGAGTCAGGAGAAGTTTCAGAGACACCCAAGACAAATTGCTGGACTCTATTGACCCCCTCTCAAGGGTTAAATACCTGACAATGCTAGTACCATCTCATGATATTCGTGAATGGGCTCAGAGATGTTTCTGTTTCGTCAGAAACAATGTTTGCCTTTCCTATGAGAAGCACATAGCAGCACTCCTCCATATTGATGGATAGTTGGCGGATCTGGGCACCAAAACATTGGGACCCCAGGCACAAGGCTCTTTTCTGAAGGAACTTATTACACAGGTTTATGTTCCTGCTTCACTCATCAAGACCCAAACCTCCATGAGGAAGGTGTTACGTGGTAACCTCCCTAGGGGGTGTTCTACAGGACTGGTTGACAGCAGAGCTATGTCGCCAACCACTTCGGGCCATCTGACCCCTGTACCTTGCTATCAAAAACTCTTTACCCGCAGTGGGTTAGAGACAGGATTAGGATTCATAATCAACTCCGCGTCTTGCACACTGAAGCTTTCCTCTCTAAAGGTCTCCTCTATCCTCAAGGTAATTTGCACGATCCTCCAATGCAACACTGACCCTCCACAAACTTGCATGGATCGTGGACTACTGCCCTCCTCCATCCAGGCTATCTTCCCAGACCTGCTACGTTACCGGGACATGCAGCGCTTCCTGGTAAGGTTTCCTCAGAAGAACCCCTATGACCTCCGGACTTTGTTCTGGTGTCAGATACCAGCTTGTGCGGCTGCAGTGACAACCTGCGAGAGCGCACCCACGGAAAGCATGTGCACAACTCAGGAATTCTCCCTTCACATTGAATACCTGGAATTCTTAGTGGGGTCCTTCACTATCCGCAGACTGGTAAAGGAGTTCTCCATTTGTTGCATCCTACTCCGGATGGACAGAGCGTCTCCTGTCCCTTTCTGGGGTTCATGGCAGATCGGCGGACTATCGCAGGCTGCTAGGGACCTCTTAGGTGACTCTTGCGTCTCAGTGATGCAACGATGCTGCCTCTCTATCTGGCATTTCTCGGTCTGGTTGGTGTTTGGAATGGAACCTCGATCCATTATGTGGTGAGTTCAGACAGTTCAACGACCCGTGTACCGGTCTGAGGACTCCTGAATGGCAAGGATCCTCTTTTGTACCAACTACCCAGTGACATCAACCTCTGGCTTATGGGATGGGGAGATCGTTCTCAGTTTGTCTACGGGACTGGGCATCTACTGACAGACCTGGTGTTTTTCCGTCATGTACTGGATGTTCAGGCGTGCAACATGGATGTTTTTCCTTATTTCCCGAAGATCTATGTCTCTCGTCGCACTATTCGGATTCTTCATTAGTTTTCTATTCCTTTCTCAGCGTTAAATTTGCAAAATATGAAGCCTCCTTTCATGTTGTAAAATTTAAGATTATACCAGCTTGAGTGTACTAATAATCTTAATTTTAGTAACGTCAGGAAGCAAGTATTTTCCCACCCTCTTTGCTATCCCACCCTTTCTGGTTGCTTTCTTCATATGTATCACTGTTCTAAGGTAGGTTGGGCTCTTAATATTTTGTATTTACATTGATGATTTTATTTCCATTGATTTAGAATTGTCATTGGAGTTTTATATGATTGTTGTTCGGTTATCAGATTGTAGTTTACAAATTACTACTGTGGAATGATGTATACTGTGTGTTACTTGGATTTCCACATTCATGATTATGTGTCTAAACCTGTCACACATTCTCTTTTCAGTTTGATTCGTCCCTGAAGACATTTTGGTTGTTTGTGTGGAATTCACGGGAGGTTTGCTCCTTAGGATGTTAGATGTAGGAATTATTGTTATTGCTTGTTATATGTTTGCTTCTGCTTAATGTCGCTTTCTGAAAGAGGAAGTGCTTAGGTCAATATACCTCATGTACATCCTACTCTCTTGTGATTGGTTCTTTTTTCTATGTGTTTCTTTGCTGCTGTTCAGCTAGTAAAGAGAGAGTATGCAAAATACTCGCCTCCTGTTATTACTAAAATTAAGATCATTAGTACACTAAAGCTAGTATAATCTTCAATTTGCAAGCCTGAATTCTGAAATAGAAAAGTCTCTATTTTAACACAATAACTGCTCCACAAAATTGACAAACTTCAAATGGGTGGGTATTGCCGTATTTAACAGGAATAGCTGAACTCAAAGTAATTTTCTGTATGGATTATCCCATATAAGGGTTACAGTATTCAGAGTGAAACTTTTTTTCCTTTTCAATACAAAATTAGAATGAAAAAAGAAAAAACAACTTAAAAAAATGAAAAAAAAAAATTAACCAGATTTCATGGCAGCAACCTATAATAAAATGGCATACTACAAAGAAAAGGGACACTTAGGAGGTATGAGGGTTTAAAATTAACAGCCAGGCCAGTCATATATCTACATACCCTACCTTCATAGCAATTATTAAACTAGGGGATAACCATATTGCAGGATTCAGGGTATTAAAATTACAGTCAGGGCAGTAATACATCTTCTAGATACCCCATCTCCATGGAAGATCCTAGGCAGGGAACCAGGACACTATAGCACCAGCCGGAAGCCCTCCATCTGTACAAATGGAGTTCACACGATGCTATGCATGGTGGCAATCATGACATTACTGGACTCTCTAGCAGTCACTGGACCATGGAGTACCGGGCATTGATTATCTGGAGTAACTTATGTTTCCTGGCGTGGCCCATTATGCGTAGACTGGCCCGTACTCTCAGGGAGTTTTAGTTTAGCTACAGGTTTGGGAGGTGCAGGGATTCCTCCAACAGCTGAAGGCCAACCTGCGGACCAGGTGTGAGCTGTACCCCTCCAAGGTCAAACTGCGCTTCATACAGGCCGCCACCCCGGACTCTGATGGGCTACAATGGATTGACTGAAAGTGTCTGACAGGCAGTGATTGAGTGAATGTTTCCCCTCAGGACCTTTTACGGACTGGGTAGCATAAACTGGCTGTTCATTGTTTAGCAGATATGCCTCTACCCATAGTGTGAGTTGTTAGCTGAGGTTCATATTGACGGCAGAGGTTTTTCTTTTTTTGTGACAACTGGCTAGCTGACACTGGTCACGCACCACACCACTTAACCCAATAGCCCAGTAGGGAAATGATTTGGCCTAGTTTTCAGAAATACACTAATATTCAGTAAAGCTGACATCCATATGCAGTTCTGGCTTGTTCAGAATCAGAATTGCCAAATTTGCCCCATTCAGTACTAAATAATTCCAACTTTAGTAAACAGACTTGATTGTTCGTTTTCTTTTCCTCTACGCTGTACACTACCAAAAAATGGCAACACATATAACAATGATTGACAGGGAGCTATCATGGAGGTACACAGTTCCAGAACAGAAGTGTGGATTTCTGCATTACATTTTATCTTTTAGATTTAACAAAAAACATATTTCCTAACTTTAGGGAAAAGTAACAGAAATCATAAAATACACGGGGAGTGACAGTTCCCTTTTAATACTCACTTATCATAATTGATCGTTGTATTTATCAGCGTAACGTGATATTTTCACATATGTTAATTATAAAAATGATTGACATTTGTTAATGCAAATTTTAACCAGAGATTAGTTTGTAAATGTATAAGCGTGAATTAATCTCATGCTATTGACCTAGGGATTTCGAAACTATGTTTTTCATTTAACAGTTACATGATATTAGTCAGCTCATTGCAGCAAGAGAGCGTATATGCTGAATAAAGGCTAAAACAATTAAAGTATCATTTAACCCAAGAGTCTGGAAAATGAAAGAACAGAGCTGTTGGAACACCTTTAGCAAACAGATCGATGCTGCTTTTTGTGCCAAACATCCATCATGCATTATAATATTGATTTTTCTATTTTTTATAATGAAAATACTGTACCAGGTAGAACCTGATGAATTCTTCATTATGGTGGGTACTTAAATTTGTTAAATTAGATAACTATGTTCTATTAAGCATTTTTTGAAAAGGTTAATTTCTAACTTAAGAATTATATTGCAGTAAAACATTATCTTAAGTACGAGCACTTTTAATAGTTTTTTTTATATAATTAAAAATGCATTTTTTGTGCATAATTATAAGAGACTTTTTTTATATGCAATAAATCGGACTTAAATTTGTTAAATAGGGTAGAAAAGTAATTTGGAGAAAACTTACCTAGTAAAATCAAGTCTGGATATTTACTTTATTAAATTTAATTAAACCAAGAGGATGACAATGTTTTCCAAAACAGATACTTTTTCCAGGGTCTCATCTTTGATTTTAACAGGATTTTTAGCTGGTGGGATTATTGGGGGAATTTAAAGATAATCCAATGTGAATTTAAAGGAACATTATAGTGTCAGGAATACAAATATGCATTCCTGACAATAAAGGTTTAAAATAGCTGTTTAGGAGCCGACTCTCTTTACCTCCGTTAAAAAGATAATTTTACGCACCCTTTTTTTAGTGGCATGCAGGTATCCTCTTAGCTGGCTTCACCCCAGCTCTGCCTCCTTGGCTGAGATCATCATATTTGATGATCTCAGACAATTTGATGCTTTCCCATAGGAAAGCATTGGGAGGCTATTGTGCACACACAACAAATCGCTGCACATAGTGCAGTACTGACTATATTTCCTAGTTAAGTTTTGTTCACAATACCACCAGAGGGCGGCATTAAATATAACAGACACCTGTATCAGCCTATCAAGTTGTTCGAAACGCGACCACGTGACCTCGGCTTGTTTTAATTAAGCATTATGGGAACAGTAGTTTTCCTGACTTTTTTCTTATTTTATACCTTGTTATTTTGTTTAAACTTTGTTATAAACATAACCAACAATTACCAATTATCTTAATATACATACAAATCTTATATTATTGATTTGATTGTTATTTATGTGTTAGTTTATTTCATTCATTTACCATGAATGAAACACAGACATGTTGTATTGGTCATGTGATTTGAATGACATCATAATCCTTCCTGTAGCGTCTCTCCAATATCCAACATAAATATCTCTGCTGTAGAATCCTTGTAGCTGAGGAAGCAATCAAATATCCTAGCAAAATCCCCCAAGCAACTGGACGACACACAGTTCTGGGACTCAACTGATTTTTATTCAGCCACAGCTGGCTTTTATGCAACTCCCTATGCAAGGGGTTTCTTAAATCATATTTCGGGGGCATTCCCTCGATGGACCTTAGAGGGAACAAGAGACAAGTAAACAGTTCACACATTCCTCCTCTGTGCCTGAAAGATAATTGAGTAATAACTTTTTAATTTCAGGTGTTGTTTTGGCGCAACCTGTTTCTTTCTTTGTTATTTGTCTTGTATCCTTGGATTGTTAGGGTGTCCAAATTGTAGAGAATCAAAATTCATGTGATGCAATATAGGCAAAACTAGTCAAACTGTGACTATGGCCGAGAAGTAGAATTTTTTCAAGATCAGCTATTTTTCTTTCAATTTTATACAATTTTGTTTAGCGGATAATGTCACGGTAAGGGTGCATAATTCATTGTTGCACTATGGAATATTGTCATTTATTGTAATTTGTGTAGTGCATAGATAAACTGGCTGCTTGGTCGAGGTGGTATTGTCAATTCTAAAAGGGGTTAATTTGATTGCATGGGAGGGCAGAAGGTTTACAGCCTAAATTCCTCTTTTAAGCTGGGACCCCAACAGAGCTATATACGTGGCCTGGAAGTCTGGTTTAAATATAAACTAAATCTCTAATTTGTCATATGTTTAGATTCCCTCTTAGATAAAGGGCCCTTTGATATGTTAATGACCAGTAGCCTTGTGTTCCAGTATCATATCCAAAATAAAATTAATACTTACACACAGATTAATAATTAAGCCTTATTTTTATTATATTTAGAATGGGACAAGCACAATCTTCTAATCAAGCCCAAACATGATTTGCGTAACTTAACCATAGGGGAAGGGATTGTGATATCCGCTATATTGGGTCACAAGTAAGGAGTGTGATATATCTATGAAATGGAAAAATTTTAACAAATTCATAGTTGCAATTATTATTTCTGTGGCAAGTACATGATAGGAGATAGAACCAATTGTTTCTATTTGGAATGATGTTGGTCTGGAACACAATTGGGTGGTCACTTATAGTTACTATAGGTACGCCTTATCTCCACCTCTGGGCGAGGCTTGGTATTCCACATGGTATATATCTAATGATACTGAAGTGTGTATTGTACTTACTTGGAGCCAAAATCTAATGTTGAGTGAATCACCATCTATCTTGCCAGAGACCCACTGGGCAGAAGTTTTACTTTGAAAACATGAGTAAGTGATTAGGACTTCTGTTATTTTATCCCTTTTGTTTTTATCTGTTGTTGGTGTAACTAATTTGATTGTCTTCTATTTTTTGTACACACTGTGACAATTTTTTTGCTCATAATAAATATTCCTTTATTAAGTTCTGCCTTTGTCTGGCTAAGAATCACGCTACCTGAAACGACAAATTAGTTTTCTGCAATTGCTTTTAGTATTAAGTTACCTGGGGGACCAAGGCACTCCATTTATAAATTTTGTTGGTGGTGGCAGCGTTAAAATAGTAATATTTATATTATTATGGTTAAGTGTGTGTGGTGTTAAGGGGGATTTTATCATTATTTCCGATCTAATGCAGACAAATAGTGAACTTTAACCCTTTCACCACCACAACTACATCACGCACACTCTTGAAGTAGGGTGCGTTAATGACAGATAAACCTTCAGCTGATGTTTAACACAACATTTTCAAATCATCTTCAATTCTCAGCAGTTCAAATTTTTGTGAAAAAAAAACTGTTATATTATTACTGTATTATATTATGTGTAACGTTTTTTATTTTATCAAAGATAGTCTATGATAACATTCAGATCTTACTGTCCATTTTATGGAAGTGTGGAAACAATATACAAATTAATCATCAGTTTAAAGGTATTTTTGTTTAATTTATTTTGCTTAAGAGTTCATGTTTTAGAGACAGTTGGGTTTATTTTCTTTCTTGTGCATGTGGTTTCAATATGTGGCAAAGATGTAAAAACACTTAAGAGAGAACAAGAGTAAGAGAGAACATAGGACAACTATCCTCTAATTTTGGAAGGCAAAGTATTCGATCATTCATACAATCCTTTCTTTTATTTTTTATAAATTAGTTAAGTAATGTAAGAGATTGTATCTGGGAATAATGAACTTTGTATCAAAGAGAATGTGTTTGGATGGTATAGCTAATCTTAATCTTAGTCGTATTCTTGCCTTTAATTATGTTACCCTTTGTAGGGATTACATTATAATTTGCAGCTCATTATATTATATTATTCTAAATGTATATAGAATTCTAAGTGAGTTGATATTGCAGGGTACATACACTATAAGTGTTTGTGTGTGTATATATATATATTATTGCCTTTAATTATGCCTTTAATTATGTTACCCTTTGTAGGGATTACATTATAATTTGCAGCTCATTATATTATATTATTCTAAATGTATATAGAATTCTAAGTGAGTTGATATTGCAGGGTACATACACTATAAGTGTTTGTGTGTGTATATATATATATATTACTGGAATCCTGGACACTGGACCATGGCAGTCACTGGACCATGGATTTCTGGGCATTGATTATCCAGAGTCATTTATGTTTTCTGGCATGCCCCACAGGCTCTCAGGGATTTGTAGTTTAGCTATACACATTTTTATATATACACTGAACAAATTTATAAACGCAACACTTTTGTTTTTGCCCTCATTTTTCATGAGCTGTACTCAAAGATCTAAGACTTTTTCTATGTACACAAAAGGCCTATTTCTTTCAAATATTGTTCACAAATCTGTCTAAATCTGTGTTAGTGAGCACTTCTCCTTTGCCGAGATAATCCATCCACCTCACAGGTGTGGCATTTCAAGATGCTGATTAGACAGCATGATTATTGCACAGGTGTGCCTTAGGCTGGCCACAATAAAAGGCCTCTCTAAAATGGGCAGTTTTACTGTATTGTGGGAATCCGGGGATGTCCGAAAACCAGTCAGTATCTGGTGTGACCACCATTTGCCTCATGCACTGCAACACATCTCCTTCGCAAAGAGTTGATCAGGTTGTGGATTATGGTCTGTGGAATATTGGTCCACTCTTCTTTAATGGCTGTGCGAAGTTGCTGATATTGGCAGGACCTGCAACACGCTGTCGTACACGTCGATCCAGAGGATCCCAAACATGCTCAATGGGTGACATGTCCAATGAGTATGCTGGCCATGCAAGAACTGGGATGTTTTCAGCTTCCAGGAATTGTGTACAGATCCTTGCAACATGGGGTCGTGCATTATCATGCTGCGACATGAGGTGATGGTCGTGGATGAATGGCCAGCAATGGGCCTCAGGATCTCGTCACGGTATCTCTGTGCATTCCAAATGCCATCAATAAAATGCACCTGTGTTCATTGTCCATAACATATGCCTGCCTATACCATAACCCCACCGAGTTGAGTTCAGTTCATGAAACATCCGGGCATATAAAAATGTGTATAGTTAAACTATATATATATATAGTTTTAGTTTTATTCTTTTATGCTAAAAGAATGACCTTGAATTCACCCATTTCCATTATCGATATTAACATTTAAATGTGTAGCTAAAATGTATGTGTACAATAGTGAATGGATGCAAACCACTGTTCCATATCATACCTCTATTTAAAATCACAATAGTTTCTGCATATCAACTGACTAGTGCCATTATATAGCATTTCAGTACGCTCTCATATTTAGTATGTAATAAATTACTGTATTCTTATGCCACTTAATAAGATTATGGAATTACCATGATGGATATCCTCTGTGGGCTCCAATTAGCTCATGTACTATTTATCAAATTTAATGTTGCTTAACATTTTAAAATAAAATATACAAAAAAGAATTTACTATTTGTAATTCAACAATAAAGGTAGTTGGTCAGGGGGTCTAATTACTTTACCAGACACTGTAAATGTATTCACTTAATTCATAAGACAATTTAATGGGTCCCATGAACTAATGGTCTAATATCCCAATGGCATCCATATATATATGTGTTAATTTATTCTACTGGGGGACACTTGATTGATTGGTAAAATTCAATAACCATATAAAAAGGTGGTTTATGAAAATGGTTATATTACAAATTTATTATACGGAATTATTTTGTATATGCAAATAAACAATGTTGATGTTGTATGTCATCTAGGGATCTACCGATTATCGGTTTTGCCGATATTATCGGCCAATATTCAAATTTTTTGTAAGTATCGATACCGGCTGATAATCACTGGTAATACCGATAATGAGGTGAGACATGGGAGGCGTTGGGAGGAAAGAACACTATGGGACAGGGGAGGGGAGAACACTATGGTTTAGGGGGGGGAAAGAACACTATGGGCGAGAGGGGGAAAGAACACTGTGGGGGGGGAGAACACTATGGGACAGGGGAGAGGGGGAAAGAACAGTAGGGGTGAGAGAGAGGAACATTAAGGGAGGACACTAAGGTACAGGGAAGGGAAAAGAAACACTGGAGTGGGGTGGGGGTACTAAAAAGATAAGGGTGAGTAACATTAAGGGGAATGGAGGATGGGGGGTATCCTATTTACACACAAACACACTGCATCCACTAGCTACACTGCATTCACTACACAAACACATTGAATCCACTACACAAACACACACACACACTGCATTTACTAATCAAATACTCTCACTGCATCCACTACACACATCTATAAATATTGTTGAAAACATAAAAATTCTGACTGGCATGTATATTTTGTGAATTTACCTCTTAGTAAAAAAAAGATTAAAAAAAAATAAATAAAAAAATCTCAAAACGGTAAATGTACAGAATATCGGTAAGCTATCGGCTATCGGCCTGAAAGTTCACAGATTATCGGTATCGGTTCTAAAAAAATCAATATCGGTCGATCCCCAATGTCATCCGTTTTTTTTCATTTTTATTTCTTGAGTTGCTATATTTATTTATAAATCGATGGCTTATACACTTGACCAACTAATTACAGGTTACAGTCAACAATTTAAACAATAGAGATGTATGTATGACATCTTCAGGACATGGGCTTATGTATAATAACTATGTGATAAAAGTGTGGTTTGTGTATCAGACACTGTAGTGTTACCTATTCACTTTGAAGATTAGCAAGGCATCACGGTATACCCAAAAATAAAAAAAATACAGAACATATTGTATACTGTTTAAACAGGTGAATAAAGTGAAAAGGTAATTAATATATGTGTACACTTACACGTTTTAGAGCTTATTAAATCCGACTCTGGATGCAGCAATTGGTGTCTATAAGATTCCACCACACTTCCCTAAGGTAGAGACTCTGCTTTGGGGGGATCCTCAAACAGATAAGAGATGCCAGTAGTGCAGATGGTATTTTTTTTATTCTGTATTTTTTACTTTTTAGGGATATACCATGGGTTTGGTTAGCTCCACTGAGCTAAACTACCCGGAAGTAACATGACTTGTTGTCTGATTGACAGCCAGGGGAGGTGTAACAAGATTCATTTATAAAGGTTTGTTTTAAAATCAGTTACCCTCTTCATACATAAAGCATTTCAGCAAAGTGAAGAGCTTTAGATGTTAGAGTGTTCCTTTAAGACAGCCCACAATTCCTTATGTGTTGTTTGGGTTGACCTACGGTAAAATCAATATTAGCAAAAAAGGGTATTTTATGTGATATGATTTATATATATCACTAGTTCAATTTATAGTTATGTATTTACTACAAAGACAGGGGTAGCACTTAATTCAACAATCATTACTCACATAAAGTATCAGCCATGCAGAAATACATATAATATGTTCATTATTTCCCACACAGTGTTCCAAATATCCATTAAACCACTTTATATTTAATCTCTACCACTACTGCAGTGGTTATTTTTCCAAAAGAGACCAGGCGGCAGCCCCATGTAAGTAGTTCCTGGAAGCTCATGCACTGAGCTAAACCCAGGAGTGAAGGTAGGTCCTCATTTTCTGGTTGTGCTCATATGAAGCTCTGAGCCAATGAGCCAGCCTTGCACAGCAGGGCTTATCTCTGCTGTTTGCAGAAGATTCCAGCTCCAGAGGAACCGGTGGCAGGAGTTGTGACCTTCTCAGGTAAGTTGTCAAACCATTCTTAAACAGCTTGACTACTTACACTAGGAAGTACAAGGACCTCTTGGCACCATAACCACTACATCAGACTGTAGTTGGGATAGTGCTTGGAGTGTTCCTTCAACCTGGTTAAAGTGCACTGCTTATCTAAATGTGACAGGGCAACACTTTACACATAATATATGAGTTGACAATAAGTATTATTTTTTTCATTTAGCTTTCCTTGGTTTATCTTGTGATATAACACATTCATTTAATCTCTACTTACAGGAATGTGAATCCTTTGCTTGCCAATATTTCTGGCTCAGTGCCTCCTTCTCTAATGTTTCATTACATTCTGTGAGTTGTAATATACATTTGGCACTTTTAAAATCTACAACAAAGATGTGATTTAAGTAGTCAAACAAATCCATTATTTGTAAAAACAAGCTGAATCAATAGTTAAGCAACTGGGCATACACCATCCATTAAGGAGAAAAATAAAACTAATTTCACAGTATTAAATCTATTATACATAGTACTTTAAAATACTCCAATACTCCATCCCTCCTGTCAAAGAAATCATTATTTTATCTTGTCCAATAATACACTCTACATTATTATTATTATTATTATTATTATGCTATTTATATAGTGCCATAAAATTCTGCAGCGCTTTACAATGGGTGGATGAACAGACATGTAGTTATAACCAGACAAGTTGGACACACAGGAACAGAGGGGTTGAGGGCCCTGCTCAATGAGCTTACATGCTAGATGGAGTGGGGTAAAATGACACAAAAAGGTAAGGATAGTATTAGACTAGTGACAGTTGCAGAAGAGGAATCAGTCAGGAGCTATTAACAGTTTAATTGATACGCTTTTATGAAGAAGTGGTTTTTTAACAATTTTTTGAAGGAGTGGAGACTGGGTGAGCATCTAACCGAGGAGGGAAGCGAGTTCCACAGGAACGGTGCAGCCCTCAAGAAATCTTGAAGGCGAGCATCAGAGGTGGGAGTACGGACAGAAGATAGACGTAAGTCTTCAGCAGATCGGGACATACTTGTGTATAAGGGAGGATAGATAGGTGGGAGCATCTCATGTAGAGATTTGAAAGCAAGAACCAGAATTTTAAATTGAGCTCTATATTTTATAGGAAGCCAATGTAGGGACTGACAGAAGGGTGAGGCAAAGGAGGTACGGGCGGACAGGAAGATGAGCCTCGCTGCCGCATTAATTATGAACTGTAACGGCGCAAGTTGGGAGCACGTAAGACCACTGTGAAGCAGATTACAGTAGTCAAGGCGAGAAAGGACAGTGGAATGGACCAACACCTTAGTCGCATCTGGCGTTAAGTAAGGGTGGATGCGCGCAATGTTTTTGAGATGGAAATGACAGGATTTGGCGATAGATTGAACATGAGGCTTGAAGGAGAGGTCGGAGTCAAAGAGAACACCTAGGCAGTGAGCCTGCATGGTGGAGCTGATGGTAGCACCGTTGACTTGGAGGGAGGGAGACACAGGAGTAACAACACTTGAGGGAGGAAAGACCAGAATTTCAGTTTTGGTCAAGTTTAGTTTAAGGAAGTGGGCAGCCATCCAGTTAGAAACAGCAGAGAGATAGTCAGAGACACTAGTGAAGAGGGACGGGGAGAGATCAGGAGATAGTTTAATTCTAGACCATAGACATGATTTAAAAAAAAAAAAAGGAATTTCAGCCCTTGATGAAATGGGTTTCCAAACTTTTTAACAATCTACAAACGTATCCTAGGCAGATAATAAATTCATCCTAGAGAAGATGTTTTGCTTGTAGTAGTATGTTTCTCAATGCTTTGTGTTTTAAATACTCATTTCA
The DNA here is from genome assembly GCF_036172605.1 of Pelobates fuscus. Lineage (NCBI taxonomy): Eukaryota > Metazoa > Chordata > Amphibia > Anura > Pelobatidae > Pelobates > Pelobates fuscus. The sequence continues at coordinate 67,251,239 of NC_086320.1, read as the reverse complement.
AAAGACACAAACATTGTAATTCACTAAAGAGTGAATTCACCATCCTCATTAATAAAATCACAAGTGAGGAAATCAACCATGCTATTTCAAATTTGAAGGGAAGCAAGGCGCCTGGGCCGAATGTCTTTGATATGGGCTACTATAAAGTGTTCTGAGAAGACTTGACACCATGCTTACAAGCTCTATTTAGTACCTTTAGAGATGGGGGACTCCCAGATCGGGATATGTCACTGGCCACTATAGTACTGATACCGAAACCTGGTAAAAACCCTCTCCTGCCCGAATATTATCGTCCTATCTCCCTTAATAACCACGATTCCAAGATATTAGCAAAAATATTGGTGGATAGGCTTAACCCTTTTTTAGTGAAGTTGATAGATGCAGATCAGGTGGGATTTATACCGGGTCACCAACTATTTGAGAACACGCGTCAAAACATTGACTTAATCTGGAAGCAAGTTGCACGGGATACCCCCAACACATATAGTCTCCATTGATGCCAAGAAGGCCTTTGATAGGGTCAAATTGCCCTATCTATTTACCCTGCTATCGTATATGGGCTTTCTGAAGTCGTATATTACGACGATCCAGGCTTTGTGCACAAATGTTACTGCGCAAGTGCGCATTGTGGGGTCCGCATTGGGAAACGGGACGCAGCAGAGATGCCCGCGCTCCCCCCTTCTCTTTGTCCTGTCTCTGGAACCCCTCCTTCAAGCTCAACACCCGAATATCCAGTGGGTTAAAGTGGGGGGCAAGCAATTTTTAGTATCTGCATACGCGGATGACGTCTTGCTAATGGTCACTAACCCCGTCGAATCCATGTCAGCCTTACGAGAGATCCTACAACACAATGGTGATATAGCGGGGTATAAGGCTAACATGTCAAAATCCAGAGCCCTCCCTTTGGGACTTCCGGCAGACGCAGAACTTATTGAGGCTACCCACCAGGTTCAATTGACTCACCATGGGATTAAATACCTGGGGATTCAGCTGACGAAGGACCCAAAACACTTGTTCAGAATGAACTCTACTCCCTTAGTGAAGGCTTTAAACAGTGATGTGGACAACTGGATGGATAGACCGATATCGTGGATCAGTCATATTCATTCTGTAAAGATGAATATACTCCCACGGATATTGTTTCTGTTTCAAGCTTTATGAATTACTATCATGAAGACAGACTTAGCTCCTCTACAAAAAGCTAAAGGGTATTTCATCTGGCAAAACAAGCGACATCGGGTCTCAAGAAATGCTCTCTATCGTCCAAAATCGAGGGGGGGCCTGGGTCTGCCATATCTTATATATTATTACTATCTGGCAGCTCAACTCACCCAAATCGCGAAGAGGCATGTTCCGCTAGATGTGAGGAAGTAGGTTGATTTGGAGTCAGTCTTGATGGGGGCAGGACTCCCCCAGTTTTATATGAGGGTCCCTAAGGAAAGCAGAGCGATATTGCAGTCCACCTGCCTGGCCATACTTAATTCCCTCAGGATATGGGACCTGTCGGCCCAGAGATTTAAGTTATCCTCCTCTCCCTCCCCGCTCACTCCTATATTGCGAAATCGAGCACTCCCTCCTGGAATGTTTGCCTGGGATTGTAGAAATATAGAAACAGCAGGCCTTCAGAGGTTTTGCCATCTTTTCGAACAGGGACAGATAGTTTCCTTTGACGCTCTAAAGGCCCGAGTAGCTCTCAACCCAGCGGATTTCTTCCGATATCTCCAGATTGAAGATTTTGTCAGGGAGGGGGCACAAACTACCATGTCTTTTTATGAAAGGCTGTGTCTGAGTGAGATGCTGCAGAGAGGTCTGATTACCCTTTTATATGCTCACCTTTGCTCAGAAACATCAGAGTGGGTACAATTGTCTTACATTTTGCAGTGGGAAACTGATTTAGGGGAAGGCATTGATTGGCAGGATATATGAGAAGCAAACGCCACATCATCCATTTGTGTCACACTACAGGAGCAGTGCTTTAAAACTATGTTTTGATGGTATACCACTCCGGTAAACCTATACCATATGAAACAAACCCCAACAGATATGTGTTGGAGAGGCTGTGGCCTCCGCTGCATTTACCTGCATATGCGGTGGGATTGTCCTCAAATGCAATCCTTTTGGGACAAAGTGGGAGATGTTTTAGAGCAGGTTTTCCACCGCAGACCTACTATGAACCCATGGGTGTGCCTGGTGAATAGGACCCTAGACAAATTAACTAGGACAGAAGAAAAGCTTCTTCATAAGATCACCTTAGCAGCTAGACTAGGCAAACAAGGGGGCGGCAATTTTTGCCGCCCCCCAAACACCCACTTGGGCATTCCAGGTTGTCTCCCTGTCATGGGGGTCCCAGGGCAGGCCTGCTGGCTGCTCTGCTCCCTCGCGCCGTTTGCTTATGCCGCAGGAGCCGGAATATGACGTCATATTCCAGCACCTGGCTTCAGTAGACTGGCTGCGAGGGAGCAGAGTGGGGAGATGACCGCTCCCTCGCCGCTTTGGATGTCAATACAGCCGCCTGCCTCACAGCAGCCCACTGGACCCCCAACGACAGGTAGGAAGGCTGGGTAAAAATGTTTTATTATTATAATAATTATTATAATTAGTGAGTGTGTTTCTGTGAGTGTATGATTGTGTCTGTGTGACTGAGTGTGTATGTGTATGAGTGTATCTGTCAGTGTGTGTGAGTGTCTGTGAGTGTGCATATGGGTTTCTGTCTGTGAGTATATGAGTGTCTGAGTGCGTCTGTGAGTGTGTGTGTTTGAGTGTCTGTCAAATCAGCGAGAGTCTGTTTGCCATTAAGTCTGTGTTTGACTATCAGTGTGTCTGTCAGTGTGCATGTGTGTTTGTCATTGAGTGTGTGTGTGACTGTCAGTGCGTAACTGCCAGTCTGTGTCTGTTGGGGAATGTGTGTGTGCCAAATCAGCGTTTGTGTGTTCGTCATTGAATGTGTGTGTGTGTTTTTTTTGCCAGTGTGTGTCTGTTAGTGAATGTGTGTATGCCTGAGTGTGTGCTTAAAGGGACACTATGGACACCCAGACCACTTCAGCTCATTGAAGTGGTCTGGGTGCAGTTTCCCACTCCCCTTTAACCATGCAAGTTTAATTGTTGCAGTTTCTCAGAAGCTGCAATAATTACTGTGACGAAACCAACCTCGCCACTGAGAACTGGAGAAGCCTGGTTGCCCGCCTGCTGCCTTTGGACTATGGCCCTGGGAGATTGGGCCCTTTACAAACAGTATTCAGCCCTAACAGAGTGCATGTCACTCATTCTGGCCCTTTAAATACAGTGGGGCCATTCGGTGCTTGCCCTGTGTGAGCAGTGATACCCCCCAGATAGCTATGCCATGGAGCCTATTCATATAATGAAAGACTATGGGAAAGACTTTGGCTCCATGGCAATTAAACTGTATTTGTGTGGTCTGCGTGCCATTCACCTAATAATGTGCACGCAGACCTGAGCTATCTGGGGATATGTTAAATGTCTGTGTTTAATGTATAAAAAGTGACTTTATGTATTTTAAAGAGTTTTATGTTGTTTTGCAACCATGTGGTTAATGGAGTCTGCCTCTAGTCCTGGATATTTAGATTTCTTCTCCAATTATCTCCAGGGCAGAAGGGAGGAAGCCAGGATGCATTGTGGGGATGTTTTACTTTTACTGTTTGAGCCAGGGGGAATAAAATATACTTTTACTAACTTTTGAACCCCTGGTCTGATTCATGCCATTTTTTAATATGTTGTTCCCCTGAATGGATTGATTGTGGATATGTATTTTTATGTGAATGTGATGTATGGTTTTAAAGTTATGAAAGTTGTGTAAAAGTATATTTTGAACTGTACACATAATGGGATTAAGTGTCACACTAAGGGGAGGGGATGTGTGGGAGGTAACATCTATGTTATTGGTTATTTTATGCCTCCCCCTGGGTGTGGCCTGTATGTGTACTCATGTAATAAAAACCAGGCTGGGTGCCCAGCACCTCAGACCACTGCTTGACCTTCAACACGGAGCCTTGTCTCGTTCTTGGGGGATTCACTGTATGCTGTTGGAGATTTGACTGCTAGGAGTGTAAGCTGATGTCTGCTTTTCCTATTCATCTGCTAGCAGCTATTTGTGAGGTTCCAGCTGGAGTGCTACCTTATTCACCTATATCCAGTTCGTGAGTTCTGATGTTCTGCAGTAGCTGTGCCTTTCTGAGAAAAGGGGATTATCGCCTAAACGGATTTTAACCCCTCATATGCTGAAACGGTCCGTTACAATTACCTTGAGGGGTTAACTCCTTCCGGGTGGTTAGGCAACCAAACGTCGCCTAACTGATGCTGGACGTCCTCGCTCTGTGTATGAGGACATCCAGCGTCTGCTAAATCCCCATAGGAAAGAATTGATACAATGCTTTCCTATGGGGAAGCGTAATGCAAGCGCGGAATAGGAGCCTGACCCAGCGCTGAGGGATATCGGCGCTGGATTCAGGTAAGTGACTGAAGGAGTTTTAACCTTCAGTGCCGAGTGAAGGGGGGAGAGCAAGAGGGAGTGGGGCACTATAGGGAACTATAGTGCCAGGAAAACTTTCCTGGCACTATAGTATCGCTTTAAAAGGGTGGAGGAAGAGGTGGGTTCTTAATCAAGAAGAGGAGCAGCTTTGACCGGTAAGGGTGGGCAAAAATTAGATTAGGGGGGTGCCCAGGTTTACTCATGCCTAGGGCAGCACCAAACCAAAATACACCACTGTTCTTAGCTATAATGTTTGATTACCTATTTATGTCCCCCCCTCACCCCTCCACTTTCCCAAATGTAGTAAAATTTTATCTTTAGTTACCTTTAAGCCATCACTGTGCTAGTCTCGCTGTGGCTGGCACCGGCTCCTGGCCTCAGATCACCAATCTTGACGATCTCAGCCAATCCAATGCTTTCCATAAGAAAGCCTATTCGCTATTGCACATGTGTGACAAAACACCACTCTGTGACAATCAGTATCTCCTCATAGAGATACATTGAATCAATGAATCTCTAGGGGAGCCTTAAGCATCCAATGCAGAACGTGGAGATGAAGAGTGTATGTGCCACCGGTTGTGCATCACTGAAATAGGAAGCATCTATAGTGGTCGCCTGAGTGACGGCCACTAAAGGTGTTATTATGCAAAAAGGCAGCCTTTTCTCTGAATTAAGTTGTAGTGGTTCTGGTGACTATGATTTCTCTTTCAATATGAAATTCTGTTTGAATTCTCACTTTCGTGAAAAACCTTAATAATCTCAAGAGTCTCTTCAGGTTGATGAAGATCCCAATAAACACATCAGAAGCACAAACCAAGACCTCTTTGGCCAAAATAGTGTGCAAGTACTGTATCTCTACTGCGGTGGATTTTTATTGATGTTATCCGAAAGAGGTAAGCTATGGGAAAAAAACACATAGAATTAAAAAAAAATACCTTGTGATTGAGCTTCCTTGATTCTCATGACTGTAGGGAACGCAAACTGGTTAACAATATTTTGAAACAAACTTCTGAAAAGAGCCCATTCTGTTTATTTTCATTGTGCTTTATTGAGTTTGCTCACCAGCGGATTGTCCATTTCTCATGTAAAGACTGCTGACAGAGCCTTTGCGGAACATAATTTCAGTACATAAATACTGTCTGTGTACCGTGGTACAGGTGTGATCACTGTGGAATAAATAACAAATAACCAAGGTCTACCACAGAAATATAGATCAAGCACATGTTGTACTTACAATGGGGAATGTTTTGAACCTTCTAACTCGGTTGGAATGCAAGCTCCTGAAACGGCTTCAATATAAAACATTAAAAAAATAAAATGTGGGCAGTGACTGCTTATATTACAAAAAAAAAAAAACACAACAAAAAACAACAAAAGTTATCAGTGCACTATTATAAATCTCTGTGCACATATACATAACAGGATGTTTTTAATACCACTCTTAAGACCATTAAAGTGCAAGTTCACCTTCCCCGTCAAGGCAAACCTCCTGGTGAGTCTGATACTAACAATTCATCTTGCTTATTTCATTTAAAAGCCTACATTTCTATTAAGACAGAAAGGAGTATTTTTTACACACGTATTACCCTTAATAGGGTACATATTAGGTTGGTGGCAGCACTGTAGCATGGCTGCGTAATGCAGAAGCAAATATAAACACACACAAATAAAGTCCTGTGCTCAAACTAACACTAGTCCTTGTCTACATCAATGGCTACATTATTCATCAGCAAAAATACAATGAACATAACAAAAAGAGTCACCTGCACACTATCCCAAATCCCTACGCACATTTAAATAAGAGCAGGTTTTTAGTATCACTCCAATGGCCATTAAACACCTATATGCAGTTAAGCCCTACCTGTCCTGTGCAGAAGGAGAAGGAGCATCGACCCAATCATGAGTATTGCTGCTATACACCACATTATGTATGTGTTAAAGCTGTATTTGTTTTGATAGGATCATGTTTGTAAGAAATGATTTACAGCAAGCTGACAAATAACGTGATGACAGATGGACATGTTTCTCAATAAATTTACTGCAACACATCAAGCTTTATTATTGACATCTTAGCTTCTCCCTTACTCTAACGTATTAAAGATATCTCTGAATGGTCCAAATTATAATAAAAACGTATTTAACCAGGAAAGGTACATTCAGATTACTCTGGTTTTCAAGTACATCCTGGGGAATGGTATACTTTTAATTCAGTTCAGAGTTAGCAATAATTTAACTGGAAAAGAAATCGTTATTCTAGAATAGTCTTTTGTTAGTTTGTCACCATGCGAGAGACAGCGCTCTACCTACAATGGAGAAACATTTTATGCTCAGTGTTATCAGAACTGATGAAAACACTAGCAGATTGAAATTCTCAGACAGTTTTATTGCTCCCATAGATTGCAGCTCTTCCAGTGAAAACATCCAACAGTGCTAAAAGATTTGACAGGTGATAAGCATATCGGCAATCAAAACCCAGATTACTTACTGTGATATCCTTGAAACATACTGGTAAGGAGATTTCAGCATGATTTGCTCTCAGACTTTCCCACTGGGTTAAGAAAATATTTTGAAGTCAGTGGAAAGACTCATTGATGAAACCACATGGGGAGTCGGGTAGTAAGTTGAATTTGATTTCTAGTATTGCTTGGTAACTGATCATGCACTCTGTTTAAGGAGGTCTATTTGACAGGTTCCAGCAAGTTAATTAAATCAGGGTCGCTCTAACAGTTACGGCTATAGTGTGTGTGTGATAGAATTTGTAGATATGGCATTAACTGGGTAGTTATGGTATTATTAGTGTTAGGGACACATTTAGTCATTTAGTCTAACCTTGAATCTGATTCTAATCCTAGCTGGTAGTGTGATACAATAATATGATGCAATCGTCCTATATGCAACTCTAAGAGTTATGTTTCCTTAATTCTCAGAAATTTAGCATTTTCACGTCACTCACTTGTTCTAAACCTAATTGTAACCCTAACCCTATATGTCATATCCAATAGTGTAGTAATGCACTGTGACGTCGTTTTCACATTGGATGATGTCTCAAACCTAAACATAAAGTATATACTTGACACACAGTGAAATACAACAGTCAGTGTATAATGGAACATTCTACTGTCCTTGGTGATCACCAGAATTACCTGCCATGATCTAGTAGTTCTATTCAGGCCGAGCCACACACTTTCAAGTACTTGGAGAAACTGGGTTGAAAGACATACAAGGTTAGTCAGTTCAGGAAAATGTCTAGTTATTTATTAAACAGAGATTTCATAATAACACGCAATAAAGGGGAGTCTTGAGGAGTATCATTAATTACCAGTAAAATGTTCACAACTATTAACTAACAGAATGGACAGCTTGTGCATACATCATGGTATGGGCATGTAACAAATCATTGATATAAAACTTATCTAGGGGGCATTACTAGGTGGAGCCTTCTTAGAATAGAGTAGGGGGGTCTTCTCAGAATAGGAGAGAACAAAGACTACGTATGTGACGTTGCAAAGACTATGTATGTGACGTTGCAAAGACTACGTATGTGACGTTGTGACATGGTCAGGTGCAAACTACGTATGTGACGTCCTTCCAATGATTCAGCCGAACAGAAATTAACCCTATTAGTGTAGGGCAGGAGTAGGCAACCTTAAACTTTACCTTTGTCATAATGCTGGAAAATCATCAGGAGAGATGTAGTCCCCAACATCTGGAGTGCCGAAGGTGGCCTACCCCAGGTGTAGGGGTTAACACACCAATATTTCACCCTTAATATTTTTATTTTTTAGATTTTTTTTCTCACACTGTTTTAAAGATTTTTCTTTATAATAATTATTCAATAAAGACTGCATGATTTGAAAATCATATTTTCCCAATGCAGAAAAAAAAGATATTGAATATTACATGTTTGATGTTTCATTGATGTTTTTGTTATTTACTCTCTTCAGCGTATCTGTTTTGTGATTTATTGTCATGGGAGCTATGAACAGTGGCTTGCCGGCTTTGATGAAACAGTTGGTCTACTTTTCAGAAAATAAATGGCATAAATGGTTTAAGGAAAGAGATGCATTACAAAACTATTTGTGCATTCTTTTTCGCATCCTTTGTAGTACCAGGGTGCATTACGAGGAAAGAAACTAAACTGGCAGAACAACACAACTTTACTCAGTCACTGTACTGCAGACAAGGATATAGATCTGAGTCATCCTAACAGAAGGTAAAATTTGCTGTCTGTGAATAATCTGACAATATTTGGCTTACATTTACAAAAGAAGACATCCTTCTGGACAAAACAAATGTTGTTTGGAATAAAGCATTTGAAAAGTTAATAGAACAACAGATGTGCATATTTTGAAATATGTAACAATATCATATTCATATCACTTTAACTGATAGTTGGTGTTTAAACATATCTGTATTTAAGGTTTATATTTATACCTGCTAATGGAGAGAAATGTGACACACAATTACAATCTAGTATACATATGGGTGTATGGAGTGAGCAAAGATAAGAGTCCCAACTTGGGCATGTTTATTTGACAGGTTGATCACAAAGGACACAGTAAAAGCATCAACTGGACATTGGGACTAATCTCTACTGATACCAGAAGGAGGTTGAGGGAGCCTCGTTCCTTTACGGAGAGATCTCCTTTCTTTTGTTGTCCCATAGAATACACATAAGGACTTGCTCGTTTTCCCCCGTAGCCATTTGCTCAGTTTAATATACTCAAAATACTAGCACCAGGTATTTGTATGTGCTCTTCACACTGATTGGTTCCCACTGTTTTACTGCATTCTCACCAACTATTTTATGTTTGTCATGCTTTTTTGTAACACCTTGTACTTTATAAATATTCTGCCTGTTTTTCAAGAAACCAGTGTTGCCGTGTCCCTGCACTCCGTTTTGTATAGTATTTGAGTACGTTGATGACAAAAAAAAAGATGATTGGTGGTGAAAAAAGATAATTGGTGGCTAAGGGGCAGTCATTAAATATTGATTTTATTCACAGATCAAATGAGAAGTGAGCAATGCGGGGAATAAAGGAGGAGCACAAAAAAAAAATATAAATTTTTTAAAAATATATAAATGTAGAATTTTTACTGCTCTTCCTCCTTCGACTGGTCTTACTTGATCTGTGAACCAAATGATAGGTAAATGTGCCGGTGTACTGCAAAATATACACATAATATTTATATATTTTTATACATCTTTTGCAATACACTGGCCCATTTTTTGCAACCTTTTTTTTTTGTCGGATTCATTTTCTCAAATATTTTTTCGTTACCAAAATTCAGGTGCCATACAGCCAAAATTCATTCATCCTGAAAAATTGTTTGACAAAGTTGTTTGGCCAAAACAAATTTGTTTGATATAAAAAAAAACAATCACTCCAGCAAAAGTACCTTAAATGCCTTATTGGAAAATTGATTGCCTTTGCAGAAATGAATCATAACTAAAAAAAAAAGAATTAACATAGTTTACTTTTAGCAAAATGAGCACGGTAGTGAGTGACATATTAGTGACTCTAGGGATGTTAGAGTAGAACATTATCAGTTATTATAAAATAATGATTCCTATCCGTAGGAGGAAATAATATAAGTAATTAACAGTTCGAGGCTGATTTGACAATTATATTCTTTTTTTCTTCAGCTGTTTAATTGAGTATTGGTATGCAGAGTTTTCTAAGGGCAGACAAATTTTGCTCGGAAATATTTAAAGATTTTTTTTTTGGATGTCAACAGAGTAAGTGTCATTATTTATTCCAACTGATAAAAATAACTCATGATTATGAATTGTTTTGATGTGACCCATGGACGTTGATTGAGTACCAAAGGATTGTACAAGCAATCAAATGCACAACCTTTTGGCAATGGTGGGGTTAGGTTTCATTGCTCGAGCAATTTAAATGTGCTGAACTAGTAAATCATTCAACGGAGCAAATACTTACTTTGCATTCTTGATTATTTCACTTCAAAAATAGCTACTACAAGTAGGAAGCTATTATGAAGTAATCAAATCATGATTGCAAGTGATTAAGTTCTGCTAAATGGACAAGCTCCCAGCATTTATCACTTTTTAAAGTTTGGAATGTTTCTTTCCAAGCTTAATTGCTGTTGTCTTAGAGCTGCGTTGGTAGTCATATACTAGCAATCTGAGTGGTTTTATGATGGCTTTTTGTTCTTGCGCATCATGAAATAAACAAAAGAAATTTAAGCCAAGTGACTAATTGTTTTCTCTCTAAACAAACACAAGAGACCTTCAGGGAACAAGAAAAAGCAAAAATCTAAACAGTTTAAGACTGTATAGGGACATATTCGACTTCCTGTCCAAGAGGAGATAAAATGGACTGAGGACTGCAGAACTTCAGATCAAGTCCTTGAATATATAAAGGTTCGTAAATCAGCCATGTGTCTGTGGTAAGAGGCTTTGGATCAGAAGCAATAAAGGCTTTATACAGGAAAATAAGAAATTTCAAAGCAAACGTTTACAGATTCTGATCGGACATGGAGACTGACAAAACATATTTAAGAAGGACTGCAATAGAAGCTCAAAGTCTGAATGAGGTGAGGAAATGTATTGTAACTGCATTGTGATTATTAGGATTTGCATACAATCAGAAATTTCTTAACAATCTGGCTACCTTGGACTTGGCCAATTCCTATAAAGATCATATGTGGGACCCATTGAAATGTGGGAACGTATTCTGGACCAGAGCAAGGACAGGTGAGCACCGCATGGTTTTAACAAGCTATCTTTGTACATCCCTGCTGCAGCTGGTGAAAAGAGACAGGAATAAGGGGGTAGGTGAAAAAGTTTTATGAAGGATTAGTGAATGGGAGTGTGCAAGATGTGATACTGGATAAACTTCATTATGTATTTACAAGGTTCATTTTTGATAATAAAAAAAAAAATTATTGGAAAAAACAAGATGTTTATCAATCACATCAACATGGGATAGGATACCTCCCCAAAAATTATAAACATTTTGAAATCAACAGCTAAAGAAATCTGCGATGCAAATCTCCCTGCCCTTCTCGGTCAGCTGACGGCAGACCTTAACAGATGGAACTTACCTCAGTTCGTGATGATGGGATGGCTAAACTTCATTAATATGATGGCCCTCCCAAAAACATTGTATCTATTTCAGACTCTCCCCATACACATTCAGGGGGTCTTCTGTTCTAAACTGAGAGGGGTTCTTTCCAAGTATATCTGGGGACACAGCCACTTTAGACTACCCATTCATACCTTGACTAGAGAGAAAGAGTGCGCAGGTCTGAATCTGCCCTATTTATATAACTATTACCTGACTGTCGCGTTCTTGAGATTGAGGGAGTGGACAGATGCAGTCCGCATAAACCCATGGTATGGGATTGAGCAGAGTTTCACTGGGGTTCCTTTAACAACTCTACCATGGCAGACCTATCCAATTTCTCAGTTGCACCCCTCGCATTATCCTCTAATCATCCCATCCCACAGACTATAGAGAAAGTTCCGAAGTCCCCTAAAACTATCGCCTGAGATATCTCCATTATATCCTGTAGTAGAGAACCCTGCCTTTCCTGCAAGCTGTGGACATACTGCCCTGAGTAGTTTATTGAGAGCAGAGTGGACAACTCTGGCCACCACCCTTATTGCAATTGCAGACTCCACAGGAGTTTAAGGAACAGGACCCCTACATTGATGGAGTCTCTTGGTATTTTTTAAGGATGTCAGTACTCACATAAACTTAAGAAATCCTGCTAGGATGGCCACATTTTGTTTACAGATAGACACAAAGACTTCTGTAGAAATTTCTTGGAAAAGCTAATGCCCTAATCCCCTCCTACTGCATGTGACTCAGATTCCTATGGTAGAACATTGGGTGTTAAAAGTTGAGCAACTAGATTCATGGAGGAACTCAACTGGGCCTCTTAGGGGAAAAAATTAACATTTACAAACTTTTGCCACCTGGACTGAATTCTTCACATCGTTCTTCTGAAACATTTTCCTAAAACACTATGTTATGACAGGTACCCCAACATGCTTTAGACATCAGGAAAGGGACTCTCTCTTTACTTACCTCCTCATTTACCTCCTACTACTACTTACCTGAGGGCAAGAGTCACAAGCCTTTGAGACTATATGTATATTACTCCATAACAATGCCATTCAGTAACACGCCATGTCCTTAAACGACCAAATTATATCTCTGATCAAGCTGTTGACTCCAATAAGTTATATCCCCCTACTTTAAGTTTGTTAAAAGGACACTCCAGGCACCCAGACCACTTCTGCTCATTGGAGTGGTCTGGGTGCCAACTCCCACTACTCCTAACCCTTCAAGTGTTATTATTGCAGTTTTTTTATAAACTGCAATAATTACCTTGCAGGGTTAACTCCACCTCTAGTGGCTGTCTATTAGACAGCCACTAGAGGGAACTTCCTGCTCTATAGCACAGGAAACCTGTGCTAGAGCGTCGCTGGACGTCCTCACGCTGTGTGAGGACCTCCAGCATCGCTCAAATCCCCATAGGAAAGCATTGAAATTCGTTTTCACCCCTTCAGTAACCAGGGATTGGTGGGTGGGAGGGGGAGGGACCCTCCAGTGCCAGGAAAATTGATCGTTTTCCTGGCACTGGAGTTTCCCTTTAACTATCTTTTGTCATTTTTCCTTTTTGTTTTTGTATAGTGAGCTATTTCTTTATATACATTGGGGATCAGACTCCCATGTTGCTACTAGGTTAAAGGGACACTAAAGTCACCTGAACAACTTCAGCTTAATGAGGTTGTTCAAGTGAGAACTATAGCTCCCTGCAGCCTTTCTCATGTAAACACTGTATTTTCTGAGAAAATACAGTGTTTACATTGAAAGCTAGGAACACCTCCAGTTGCAGTCACTCAGAGTGAACCAGAGGGACTTCAGAGTTGATGGAGGCATAATATGCCTCCATCCACTCAAATCTGCTGTCAGCAGAGCACAGGGCAGCACTGTGCACAGCATCCTGTGATTCAGTATCTCCTCCCTCTGCATGCAGACAATGAATTTTACTCATAGAGATTCATTCATTCATTTCATCTCTATGAGGAGATGCTGATTGGCCAGGGCTGTGTTTGAATCATGCTGGCTCTGCCCCTGATCTACCTCTTTGTCAGTCTCAGCCAATCCTATGGGGAAGCACTGTGATTGGATCAGGCTATCACATGTCAGCAGACTGCTTGTTTTTCCTGAGTCTAACAGCATGCAGATTTACAGCTTCAGGCTTGAATACAGTAAGATATTTGCTATATGTATGGAGGCATGAGGGGCCCAGGGGGGGCTAGATGGTGGTGTTAACACTATAGGGTCAGGAATACATGTTTGTGTTCCTGACCCTATAGTGATCCTTTAAACTTGTTGCTACATCTTACTGCACTATGCTACATATGATATGGTGCAGTGATGACACTGGAGTCATAGTCATATAATGTAATGAATGAACCTTTGGCAAATAAAGATCTATTGGCAAAAATGTATAAGCATTAACACTTTATTTAAATTTTTATATTCACAAAATTATTAGGGAAGTAAACAGACATATGGTATCCCTTATCTTACAATATTGCTATCATCATATGAAATTATAGTATGTAAATCAAAATACCATTTTTGTCACATCCAGTAGGAGTGACAAAAAAAAGAGAAATTAAAATGGTTAAAAAGGCTTCAGATTTTTAAAACAATGTCTGTATGTGTCCATAATGCAGATAAAAAATCATATAGTGCACTGAGTGTGCTCAGAGTCTTTAGCCCCTTCTCCCTACTCATTGGTTGCTAGAATTCAGCCTTGCAATTTGAACTCGAAGCATTTCATTTTTTTTATCTGTTTCCTTTTATTGCCTTCACTCTGGTATTCTGTGTTTGTGTGGGTTTTTTTTTTGGTTTGTTTTTGCGTGGTTTAGAATGTAGTCCTATAAAATAATAGCAAAAATCAGTACTGATTGCCAATAAGCCAGCAAGCCTTGAGAGTCCTATGATTTCAATGATCTTGTGCAAAGTGTACCTGAAATGAAACAGCTCTCCACTTTTCAAGAAAGTGTGCTTAAATGCTATTTCACTACTTCTTAATGCTTAGGGAGCAAAACATAAAATGTACTGCAAATAATAGCACCTGCCAAGAAACTGTTTGTTACCAGTAAACCTGTTTCAGTTCATTTTTTTGTTATATTGCAACCATTACACTCAAAAGGTTCTTAACCTTCCAGAATTTGTGTTACATGGTCCTAGAGGAAGACAGTATATTTCATAGTGAAAACACTCAAAAACTTAGTTGATTATGATAATTAAATTAGGACCCGTTTGATACAGCACAAAAAAAAACAACACACACTTAATACATCTTCAATGATAAATAACTTGTTTCATACTTAGTATTGTGCCCTGTCAAGCCCTGTAAAGCTTTCCCCTGGCTTAAAGGGATACTATAGTTCTAGGAATACCAAGGTGCATTCCTAACACTATAGCTCTCTCTGTATACTGCCCCCCCTCCGCCCCCCGTCATTTCCCCTCTGCACTGTAAGGCTTGATAAAGCCTCACTGTACTAACCCGATTCCAGAGCCGATCTCCCTTGGTGCTGGTCGGTGCCCCGCCTCCTCTGACGTCACATAATTGGGGGGCTAATGCGCATGTGTCGCGAACGCTGCAAGAGCATTAGGCCCTCCCCATAGGAAAGCATTGCTGCAATGCTTTCCTATGGGGATTTTACTGACGCTGGATGTCTTCCTGCAGAGACATCTTATGATCCCATCAGCCCCCTTGCATGTCTCTTAGTTCTCTCTAGCCCCTTTGTGTGACTCTTTCTCCCTCCAGCCCCTTTTTGTGTCTTACACCCCAATTTAACCCTTTTGTGTCTCTTATATCCTCCCTTTGTGAGTCTCTTACAACCCCCAGTCCCCTTGCATGTCTTTTATTTCCCTTCAGCCCCTTTGAGTGACTATTTCTTCCCCAGCCCCTGTATGTGTCTCTTAAAACCCCAGCAACTCTGTGTGTCTCTTCCATTCTTCCAAGTTCCTCTGTATCTCTTTCTCCCATTCTCCAGCCCCTTTGTTTGTCTCTTTCTTCCCCTTCCCAGCTCCTTTGTATGTTTTTCTCATCCAGACCCTTCATGTGTCTATTCCCTTCCCCAGACCATGTGTGTGTCGCTTACTTGCTGCCACATTTGTATGTCCCCCACTCTGTGTGTCTCTTCTTCCCATTCCACAGTCTCTTTTTTGTGTCTCTTTATTTCCCCCCTCCACATTACCTTTGTGGTCTCTTCTACTCCCTCCCATACTTTTGTGGTCTCTCTCCCTCCTCCCCTCCTGTGCCTGCATATTATCTTCCTTGTAGCGTGGCCTTGACCTCCTTTATCTTGGATCCAGTCTGACAGGAATCTGCTAATTGCTCTCAACTAAGAGACTTCTGTCAGACCAGGTAGAGCCTTCAGAAGGTAAAGACCATGATACAAGGAAGATGATAAAGTCTAGTAGTGTGTGTCTCTTCCACTTTCCCCATTCCTTCTGTGTCTCTTTCTCCCCAGCCCCTTTGTTTGTCTCTATCTCCCCCTTCCTAGCCCCTCTGTGTGTTTCTTACTCTTCCAGACCCTTTATGCGTCTATTTTCCACTTTCCCAGTCCATCTATGTGTCTCTTTCTTGCTGCCACTTTTATGTGTCTCTTCTCCCAGCCACTTTTGTGTATCTTTTCCCCCCAGCCACTTTTGTGTGTCTCTCCCCAGCCACTTTTGTGTGCCTCTTCCAAAAACCCCCTTTGTGTGTCTTTCTGCTCTTACCCAGGCCCTGTGTGTCTCTGTCTGCCCCAATCCCCTCTATGTGTCTCTTTTCCTCAGCATCACATCTATTCCCCCACTCTTTCCATTCCCCAGCCTCTTTTGTGTGTTTCTTTATCTCCCCCCTCCAAGTTCCCTTTGTGGTCTCTTCTACTCTTCCCCATCTTTTGTGGTCTCTCCCCCCCTCCCCTCCTGTGCCTGCATGCCATATTCCTTCTAGCGTGGCCTTGACCTTCTGTATCATGGACCCATTGACAGGAAGCAGCTAGTTGCTCTTAACTAAGAGATTCCTGTCAGACCAGGTAGAGCATTCAGAAAGTCAAGGCCACGATACAAGGAAGATGATAAAGTCTAGTACTTGGCTCTATATCTCAACTCCTAGACCTGAACCAGCACAGTGCTGCTGAGACCTTAAAACTGCACTGTCCATGTTCAGTTTCAGTTCACTGATCATTTTGAATAACAACCATGCTTTGGTTTCAGAATCTGTTTTTAAATGTTTCCCTGCATAAATGAAGGTAAAGTCTGAAACATTAGGCCTGTCCATGTCCACTTGCATGAAAAACATGGAAACCTGGGAGAATTATGGAAACATGATGCCTCAAGTCGACTTTTCACAAAGTCCTGCTTAAGATATGTAAATGATGTGTAGTAAATTGTGAATTTGCCTTTTGGCAGAAACATACAGATGTTTGTTCTTACTTACAGAAATAGTTTTGCTTGTTGTTTTTGTTCTTTGCTTTTAGTAATGTAATTTTCAATATGTAATGTAGTATCTGAAAATCCCTTTCTGTTGCGTCACTGTTAACCATGAGCAGTGCTCCTCAGCCTTTTTGTTTCTCAGAATTTTTACACCTCTTTGTTCTAGTTTCTCCAAATTGAAAAAGTCCCAAGTCAATAGCAAAGTTCTATCTCAAAATGTGCTTATGTATCTTTTAAAGAAAGCAGTTATTCAAGTTAAGTTGGGTTCATTGAGTATTTGCATCTTGACTATGATTCATTGTATTGACTAGCAGTTGAATAAGAGATGAAAGAAAACAAATATCTTTGAGATGTAAAGAAAAAGAATAAATAAAATAAATAACTAAACTAGCTGGGTATCAATTCCAGAGAAGTTCTAAATTAATTATAAAAATAACCTGCTTTCTGCACACATGCATGGAAAAATGGGCGAGGGAAGCTTACTATTCAACTGGTTAGACCTGTGGTAACACCATTGCCTTAGAACTAGGAAACCCAGGTTGAGACCCTCAGTCAATCACCTCATCTGTAAATGTTCTTGGGCAAGACACCTAGTAATATTTATCTGGCTACCTCAAATCTTCATGGATTGTAAGCTCATTTGAGCAGAGACTTCTTCTCTACTTATCCCCTTTCTATAAATGCAAAGCACTATGGGATACGTTTAAGATATATAAATGCTAATAATACTATTAGTTCTGAGAGAGAGGCTCCTGTGGAAAATTACATATTTTGTCATTAATTCACCAAGTCCTCTGTTTAAAGAAAAAAAAAATATTGTATTTTTCTACTTTTTTTTCAGTTGTGTAGAAATACATTCTCTCTTGTAATACTAGTCAAGCTCCAAATATTTTCTAAAACTAAATGAATTCCAAGTCAGCTGTTTGCATTGCATATTTTTCGTTTACTCTGACCTTTAGATACCTTTGTCTCATATGATCCATGACTGCCTTAAGTAATTTTATAGAGCAAAAATGGAAAAAAATATATATATTTTCTGCAGTTTATTTAGCATGCCAAATTCAAACCGACAGCGAAATGTGTAAAGCAAAGAACCATTCAGGTTCAGTAAGCAATGTAAGATAGAGCCAACACTAAAATCAAAAGCAACATCTCAGTAGGCTAAGAAAGTGACATGATTCACTTGCTATGAATGCATGTTATAGCTACGATCCGTGTGAAGTAAATCTAATGGAAAAAAACAAACAAACAAAACAAGAAACATTTAAGTTTTTTAGTTAGAATAATAAAATGTGCATAAAGAGTGCAAAGAGTTCTGGTTGCAAATTGTACCCTTTTCCCCAATCCCAATTTAGGATTCCACATCTTTTATTTCAACATCTTTTACTCTAGTTTTACCATTTTACCCAATTTCCGTCTGGCATGTATTTCCATCTGATTTTTTCTTTGACTTAAAGCCGTTATGTCACAATCTGGGGTCTTTGCATAATTTGTAAAGACTTCCCTAAGGTGACATTGCAGCTGGGTGTCTGATTGCCACTGAGACCAGGGGGATGTAGATTTTATTTACGTGAACCTGTCCTTTGTATGCGCCTCCATCCTCTTCCCTCCACTTTGTTTCATCTCCTAGTGCTTCAGCATGTTAGATTTGAACTTTCTCTTACACAAGAGAATACAACATTGAGGTCTACAAGGGTCTCGCGAGAATGTTAGATCCTCCATATAGAGAGCTTTATTTCCCTACAGCCACCACTGGTGATGGCTTTTGTAAATGACAAGCTTGGAAAATGGTAGCTCTGAGACAAAGTAGTCCCTTCTTTGTCTCAGTATATCTCTTGGCTGGGTTTGAATGTCAGTTAAATTCCAACAAATTCAATGTGAGCATTTCATAATTACAGAGCCACTTTAAGAGAAAAAAAAGAAGATCCCCACCACTCTTCAAGGACCTAACCGTAATTCACACATTAACGGAACAGGATTTTTCTCACATGAAGAAAACGTATATTTGAAAAGAGATTTTATAACTACATGGTACATAAAGTGCCAAAGAATATACAATGTACAGACACAAGTCTAGAGCTTTGAATTAAAGCTCACGTATTCATGTATATGGTGATGTAATCTCCAAGTATTGGTATATATTGTATATATTCATTCATTTTTAAAATCTCTTTTCAAATATATGTTCCTTCTACATATGAGACAAATCCTGTTCCGTTTATGTGTGAATTACGGTTAGGTCCTTGAAGAGCGGTGGGGGATCTTTTTTTTTTTTCTATATTATATTAATATATATATAATATTGCACTATTATTTTAATCTGTCATTTCATGTTCTACCTACTGGTGCCTACATCACTGACTCTGCCTACACCTATATCCAATAGTGGGGATAATATGATATTACTGGAACTTGTACATAAGCTCCAAAAAATTTGAGTGGGCATCCCTCTTTTTTTCTCTTCTATCCACATTGACCCGCAATGAGGGCAGAATAGACTGCAATTAGAAGAATACATTGATTTTACTTTATTCCTTATCTTAATTTTATTGTATTTTATTTTATATGTTCTATGGTATCTAGTTTTATTGTTCCCTAATTTATCCAGTAATTTGTTTTTTTTTAGTCTTTTTTATATTGGTGGAGCCAGTTTTTTGTACTGTTTGTTTACTTTCCTGTTGGGGCTTAGAGGGGTTCCCAGTTTCAGAGTTTGCTGCCTTCACTCTGCCTGCGCTGTAACGTCCAGCACTTTATCTTTCTTTTGATGTTTTTGTATTTACAAACATGTGCACACCATTAGTGAATATTCACATTGGGAAACTAAAAAATAGAAATAAGAATTGTTCTAGAATATCAAAAATCTATTTCATATTTATTCAGATATAGTTTCCTTCTACATGTGAGAAACATACTTTTAATTTATTTTTTTACTCCCTATTCTCCTCCAGCATTCCCTGACATTTACAAGGTTATTTACTAATGTGAGAATTCAAACTGAATTTCAAATTTAAGACCAAAGTAGCAACTGGACTGATTCCTGTGTTTACCTTGAGGCATCTTTCTAGAGGAATCGCCAGTGATGCATCTCAGGTTACTGGAGACGCCATAATGGGCAGGTCTGCCAGAAAGTAGGTGGATCCATCCATTGAAGGGACGTGTGAACAAGCACGCTAGACTCACAGTCATTCTCCTGGCCAGCCCCCTACATAGAGGATGGGCTCTCTGCATGGTCCTAAAGGGCTGAAGGGCTCTTTGCATTGTCCTAGTGCCCCCTGCACAGTGCAATGTATTTGTGCTGCCCAAGTACATATCCCTCGTGTTCCCAGATGTGGGACACTAGGGAACAAAATAAGGAGAGGACCCCAAAATTGGGACTGTTCTGCTGAAAGCGTGGTCATTGGGAGGCATGTTTCTATAAAATTATCAAGCACCCTAATCAATTTATTATTATTATTATTATTATTATTATTATCATTTATTTAGCACAAACATATTCCACATGTTTTACAATATTATATGATTTATTATTATTATTTATATAGAGTCAACTTATTCTGCAGTGCTTTACAATAATATTAATGGGGGAATTTAACTACAAATCAGACAAACTATTACAAATTTTGACAGGAACAATAGGTTGATGACTTTGCTCAAGTGTACCTACAATCTATGTAATACACCATATATGGGTGCTATATTAAATATGTAAAGTAAATAAAATATTAAAACAAACATAAAATATTAGTTTGTATTTTTTTTATTAAATTATTTATTTTATTTCTCACATCAAGTTCTAGCATGCTTTTTTTTTTTTTTTCTTTCTAAATTGCCAAAGAAAATACGCTTTGGAGAAGAGTTGCATTTTGCTGAGGCAGGCAAATATTGTCAGTTTTGGAGCAGAAAGATAGAGCTAAATCATTGTAAGCATTTGGAAACGCAGCCCGGGTTGGAGGAGATAGATAGAGCCACATCTGTTTGAGAATTGCATTTCTTTTAACTTTATCTGAGACCAGAAGAACTCTGGCATGAGTACTTTTCATTTCTCTTACGCTAATGAGCCGGCAAAGTAAAACTTTGTCATTTGCTGCCACCTAGGGATTGGTAGATGTTTGTAAAATGCTTGACTGTGAAAAATTATTTTACTCAACATATAATGTTAACAAATTATTTAACCAGGAAAAGTACATTCAGATTTTCTCGTTTCCATGTACATCCTGGGGATGTTACTATTACCCATTTTAATGTTACTCATTTTATCTACCTCTGAAGGATGAAGGACTGCTGGGATTTGAACCTGCGACCCATATATTTCAAATATTTTTGATGGGTCCTATAAGGACACACCTTGTTCCTGACTATTAATCTGCCTTTCAATTAGTCCATGGGGCACATACATACCACAATTTTACATCACATATTGGTGTTTTTAAAAATCAATTGAGACACCACTGTTAGCTTGAAATTGAAGTTCCTAATGCTCAACCAGAGAGGTATTCGCTACTTTGTGCAATTTTAATTAAAATGCGAGAGCTTGAAAACGAAAAAATCTAAAACATTATTCTTGTGTTTACAGTGTTACTTTGATGTAGGGTCCTGTGTAGTGTATAACCTTGTATTTACATTACTATAAATACTCAGGAAATGAAAAGTACTCTACAAATTGTATTTAACTAAAATATTTTCATAATATTATAATATTTTAATTTAGCTAAATTTGCAAGTCTGACAGCATTTGATAACTTCGAGCACACCATCTTCTCTTTTTTTTTATAATAAGGTATGAGATTGTGAACATGTGTTATAATATGAGGAAACGTTATGTATACAATACAATCTTATGAGACATAAAGAAAATTATTAATCATGTACTTTTTTTATTTTTACCATTTTGGAATTTGGAACATTTTTTCCCTTCTGTTTGTGTCACAACTGGAATTGCTTTTTTTGTTTGTTGATGGTTAAAATTGATTGATCTGAGTAATTTTTCAACCTAGATTACTATGGTACTAACTACACAGAGTTTATTCATAATCTGAGACACTGACAGACCGGGTAAATTTAAGCAGAGTAGGCACCTGCAATGTGGGAAAAGCAGATGCCTACTCTGCTTTAACACCAAGTATGTACTCGAGGCTCGCCGGGCCACAAAGATGTCCATTGTGGGCCGCATGCGGCCCGCGGGACACGAGTTTGACATGCTTGATGTACAATATCTAAGTCCAACCCCATACACTGCAATGATAGCTGATGTCTGCTGGTTTCACAAGCATACACAAGTTTCACAAGTGTGGTTTTGAAAATATCAGAATAAGCTAATTTATTGAGGAAGAAAAGAAAAATTAGCCGCTAATTGTGTGAGGTAACAATACCAAGATGTCTACCCTCAAAGATCTCATTCAAACCTGCCTAGATACTGATTTCATAATGTAGGGTGATGTTGCTTACCATCAGTTTTTCACTTTTGTCAAATTAATTGTAAAGTGACATATTTTCAACTGGAATCGGTTGGTTCTAGTTCTTCTTAGTACAGTTAACTTACGATGCTTAAGGTTGGCTCTTCAAGAGCTTTTCTTTCTTTTTTCCCCAATTAATTTGTTTTTATTAATCACAATAGTATTACAGGATATAACGATTCATTAGAATAATAACTTCAAGAGCTTTTCATGCCTGAAGTTATTGGTGATCCTACTGAAAGCATGGGACTGACTAACCATCGGGTAACCTGCATTATTACCTTCTTAATAAACTATGAATTTGTGGGTCCCCAATGCTTTGGCCGACCAAGATATTTGGGTTTCCGGTTTTCCCTGAAATAAAAAAAACTCTGCCAGCAAGGTCATAAAATGCTTATATATCTTTATGTCCTGTCTATTGATATAATGAGAAAAATCTCAGGCACTCACTGATTGGTTCCAGGCAGATTTATTACAACGTTTCGACCTATACAGGTCTTTATCAAGCATCAAACTGTCTATTGATATAGAAATGCTTAACATATAAAAAGAAAAATCTTAAATCACACAAAGTGAAAATTAACACAAGCAAAATTAATCCACACTGTTTGGAGTCAGTCAAGGGCTTTAACCTTGAAGTACAATATCATTGACTGGGCAGGTTCACATTTCAAAGTAGTTTTTCTCCATACTTCTTTGTACATAGTGAAAATGTGGGTAAGCATCAATTAGTTATTTTCTAGCCACTTTTGTGGCTGGATCCGGAATGTGCTAATTGTTTATAATTGTATAATTATATGTTGTTTTTATTTAATTATACATTTTTTCTTTGGGGGTATAGCTAAAACAGCTAGCAAAAACTACAGATCTCTTGTCTGCCTTCTTTACCACCCCAGGCTTTCTGTGGCTGTCCAATCACAGACTTTCCAATGCAGCTCAATGAGAAGTCTTTACAAGGCACAAGCCCGCCTCTTGAGTTTAACTCCACTGAGCTAAACCACCAGGACATTAAAGGACTGGTTGACTGATTGACAACCAGGGAGTTTAACAAAATAAAAAAATTTAAATGCCATTTTCTATGGGAATCTGTTTGTAAAATGAAAAACATAAAGAACGTGAGCAAGCTAATGTTCCTTTAAGGCAATTCAGCTAGCTGAAGTGCTTCATGGATTTAAAAAAAAAGTGTCCCCTGGGGGGCAGGGCCTGACTAACTAGCAAGCAGGATGCTTATCTTAGTTTGAGATTTAAGTCCATAAATCGGCATACTCTGCAAACTAGGAGCTGCAATTGTTTCATGTTATGAAGAGAGTGCTTTGGCAATTCTTGGACCAACTTAGCCGGCTTTACCGGGTGGTTTGCAAGACCTGACCCTTTCAGTGGCCTTTTTTTTTTTTATTGGGTGCGAAATTTGCCCAATCTCCTGCCTTGTAAGGACATCAACTACTGTTTGGGCCATGCTTCTCTTCCTTTAGACCAGTGGGGGTTATCCCAGTCCCTGTTGGACTTGCATACCACACTGTAAAGCTGTTCACTCTAGTACACTCCTGATTCGAGGCCGAGCTAAGCAAGAAGGTTGACACACATGTTCAGGCAACACAGGGCCTGGTGCCAAATCAAATAGACCCACCTTGCTTACCTCTTCCATCCCTGGCTAAACTGAATGCTATCTTTGAGCTCTTATGGAAGAAGCTGGAAGAACGCTCGAGGTTGGAGGTAATAGATTCTCTATCTGCAGATGAAGATTGGTTTTAAAGGGACTCTATAGTCAACATATAAAAGCAAGAAAGACAGGTCCCCCAGCCTTCCTTTTATATGTATATGCTTTTATATGTACTTTCATTTATTAAAAATAATTTTCGAGGTGTTTTTATATTAAAAACTTACCTCCGTTCCAGCGCCGAGCTCCCAGCCATGCCGCGCCCCCTTTTTCGTCAAAATGATGAAATCGCGGGGCCCAATAGGACACTTCTCACAGAGAAGCGTCATCGCGATGAGGTGCGCATGCGCGGCTTCGCGCTGCACCAATCGCGTTCTTCATAGAGCGGCATTGAATGCCGCCCTATGAAGATAGTCAGCGCTATACTGCGCATGTGCGCGGAATGTGCGTTCGCGAGCGAGCTGAGCTGTCTGACTGACAGCTCAGCTCGCTTTCTAAAATTAGCAATAAGGGGGGGGACCTACTGTCCCCCCCGGCCCCCACCCCTGTGCGGCGGGTTGGGGCCCTAAAATTAGCGATGAGGGGGGGGACCTACTGTCCCCCCCCCGGCACCCACCACTGTGCGGCGTGTGGGGGCCCTAAAATTATCGATATGGGGGGACCTACTGTCCCCCCCCGGCCCCCACCCCTGTGCAGCAGGTGGGGGCCCTAAAATTATTGATGAGGGGGGGACCAACTGCCCCCCCGGCCCCCACCCCTGTGCGGCGGGTGGGGGCCCTAAAATTATCGATGAGGGGGGGGACCTACTGTCCCCCCCGGCCCCCACCCCTGTGCGGCGGGTGGGGGCCCTAAAATTATCGATGAGGGGGAGGACCTACTGTCCCCCCCCGGCCCCCACCCCTGTGCGGCGGGTGGGGGCCCTAAAATTATCGATGAGGGGGGGACCTACTGTCCCCCCCCGGCCCCCACCCCTGAGCGGCGGGTGGGGGCCCTAAAATTATCAATGAGGGGGGGGACCTACTGTCCCCCCCCGGCCCCCACCCCTGAGCGGCGGGTGGGGGCCCTAAAATTATCAATAAGGGGGGACCTATTGTCCCCCCCGGCCCCCACCCCTGAGCGGCGGGTGGTGGCCCTAAAATTATCAATAAGGGGGGGACCTATTGTCCCCCCCGGCCCCCACCCCTGAGAGGCGGGTGGGGGCCCTAAAATTATCGATAGGGGGGGACCTACTGTCCCCCCCCCGGCCCCCACCCCTGAGCGGCGGGTGGGGGCCCTAAAATTATCAATGAGGGGGGGACCAACTGCCCCCCCCGGCCCCCACCCCTGTGCGGCGGGTGGGGGCCCTAAAATTATCAATGAGGGGGGGGAACTACTGTCGCCCCCGGCCCCTACCCCTGAGCGGTGGGTGGGGCCCTAAAATTATCAATAAGGGGGGGACCTACTGTCCCCCCCCGGCCCCCACCCCTGAGCGGCGGGTGGGGGCCCTAAAATTATCAATAAGGGGGGGACCTATTGTCCCCCCCGGCCCCCACCCCTGAGCGGCGGGTGGGGGCCCTAAAATTATCGATGAGGGGGGGGACCTACTGTCCCCCCCGGCCCCCACCCCTGTGCGGCGGGTGGGGGCCCTAAAATTATCGATGAGGGGGAGGACCTACTGTCCCCCCCCAGCCCCCACCGCTGTGCGGTGGGTGGGGGCCCTAAAATTATCGATGAGGAGGGACCTACTAACCCCCCCCCCGGCCCCCACCCCTGAGCGGCAGGTGGGGGCCCTAAAATTATCAATGAGGGGGGGACCTACTGTCCCCCCCGGCCCCACCCCGAGCGGCGGGTGGGGGCCCTAAAATTATCAATGAGGGGGGGGACCTACTGTCCCCCCGGCCCCCACCCCTGAGCGGCGGGTGGGGGCCCTAAAATTATCAATAAGGGGGGACCTATTGTCCCCCCCGGCCCCCACCCCTGAGCGGCGGGTGGTGGCCCTAAAATTATCAATAAGGGGGGGACCTATTGTCCCCCCCGGCCCCCACCCCTGAGCGGCGGGTGGGGGCCCTAAAATTATTGATGAGGGGGCCCCCCCGGCCCCCACCACTGAGCGGCGGGTGGGGGCCCTAAAATTATCAATGAGGGTGGGACCAACTGCCCCCCCCCGGCCCCCACCCCTGTGCGGCGGGTGGGGGCCCTAAAATTATCAATGAGGGGGGGACCTACTGTCCCCCCCCGGCCCCCACCCCTGAGCGGTGTGTGGGGGCCCTAAAATTATCAATGAGGGGGGGACCAACTGCCCCCCCGGCCCCCACCCCTGTGCGGCGGGTGGGGGCCCTAAAATTATCAATGAGGGGGGGACATACTGTCCCCCCCCGGCCCCCACCCCTGAGCGGTGGGTGGGGGCCCTAAAATTATCAATGAGGGGGGGAACTACTGTCCCCCCCCGGCCCCCACCCCTGAGCGGCGGGTGGGGGCCCTAAAATTATCAATGAGGGGGGGACCAACTGCCCCCCCCGGCCCCCACCCCTGTGCGGCGGGTGGGGGCCCTAAAATTATCAATGGGGGGGGAACTACTGTCCCCCCCCGGCCCCCACCCCTGAGCGGCGGGTGGGGGCCCTAAAATTATCGATTAAGGGGGACCTACTGTCCCCCCCCCTGTCCCCACCCCTGAGCGGCGGGTGGGGGCCCTAAAATTATCGATGAGGTTGGGACCAACTGCCCCCCCCCGGCCCCCACCCCTGTGCGGCGGGTGGGGGCCCTAAAATTATCAATGAGGGGGGGGGGAACTACTGTCCCCCCCGGCCCCCACCCCTGAGCGGCGGGTGGAGGCCCTAAAATTATCAATGAGGGGGGGACCAACTGCCCCCCCCGGCCCCCACTCCTGTGCGGCGGGTGGGGGCCCTAAAATTATCAATAAGGGGGGGACCTATTGTCCCCCCCGGCCCCCACCGCTGAGCGGCGGGTGGGGGCCCTAAAATTATCAATGAGGGGGGGGGAACTACTGTCCGTCCCCCGGCCCCCACCCCTGTGCGGCGGGTGGGGGCCCTAAAATTATCGATGAGGGGGAGGACCTTCTGTCCCCCCCCGGCCCCCACCCCTGTGCGGCGGATGGGGGCCCTAAAATTATCGATGAGGGGGGACCTACTGTCCCCCCCCGGCCCCCACCCCTGAGCGGCGGGTGGGGGCCCTAAAATTATCGATGAGGGGGGACCAACTGCCCCCCCCGGCCCCCACCCCTGTGCGGCGGGTGGGGTCCCTAAAATTATCAATTAGGGGGGGACCTACTGTCCCTCCCCGGCCCCCACCCCTGAGCGGCGGGTGGGGGCCCTAAAATTATCGATAAGGGGGGGGGACCTACTGTCCCCCCCGGCCCCCACACCTGTGCGGCGGGTGGGGGCCCTAAAATTATCGATGAGGGGGAGGACCTACTGTCCCCCCCCGGCCCCCACCCCTGTGCGGCAGGTGGGGGCCCTAAAATTATCGATGAGGGGGGACCTACTGTCCCCCCCCGGCCCCCACCCCTGAGCGGCGGATAGGGGCCCTAAAATTATCAATAAGGGGGCGACCTATTGTCCCCCCCGGCCCCCACCCCTGAGCTGCGGGTGGTGGCCCTAAAATTATCAATAAGGGGGGGGACCTATTGTCCCCCCCGGCACTCACCCCTGAGCGGCGGGTGGGGGCCCTAAAATTATCGATGAGGGGGGGGACCTACTGTCCCCCCCCCTGTCCCCACCCCTGAGCGGCGGGTGGGGGCCCTAAAATTATCAATGAGGGGGGGGACCTACTGTCCCCCCCCGGCCCCCACCCCTGAGTGGCGGGTGGGGGCCCTAAAATTATCAATAAGGGGGGGACCTATTGTCCCCCCCGGCCCCCACCCCTGAGCGGTGGGTGGTGGCCCTAAAATTATCAATAAGGGGGGGGCCTATTGTCCCCCCCGGCCCCCACCCCTGAGCGGCGGGTGGTGGCCCTAAAATTATCAATGAGGGGGGGGAACTACTGTCCCCCCCGGCCCCCACCCCTGAGCGGCGGGTGGTGGCCCTAAAATTATCAATAAGGGGGGGACCTATTGTCCCCCCCGGCCCCCACCCCTGAGCGGCGGGTGGGGGCCCTAAAATTATCGATTAGGGGGGGACCTACTGTCCCCCCCCTGTCCCCACCCCTGAGCGGCGGGTGGGGGCCCTAAAATTATCAATGAGGGGGGGACCAACTGCCCCCCCCGGCCCCCACCCCTGTGCGGCGGGTGGGGGCCCTAAAATTATCAATGAGGGGGGGGAACTACTGTCCCCCCCCGGCCCCCACCCCTGAGCGGCGGGTGGGGGCCCTAAAATTATCAATGAGGGGGGGAACTACTGTCCCCCCCCGGCCCCCACCCCTGAGCGGCGGGTGGGGGCCCTAAAATTATCAATAAGGGGGGGACCTATTGTCCCCCCCGGCCCCCACCCCTGAGCGGCGGGTGGGGGCCCTAAAATTATCGATGAGGGGGAGGACCTACTGTCCCCCCCCGGCCCCCACCCCTGAGCGGCGGGTGGGGGCCCTAAAATTATCAATGAGGGGGGGGACCTACTGTCCCCCCCCGGCCCCCACCCCTGAGCGGCGGGTGGGGGCCCTAAAATTATCAATAAGGGGGGGACCTATTGTCCCCCCCGGCCCCCACCCCTGAGCGGCGGGTGGGGGCCCTAAAATTATCGATGAGGGGGAGGACCTACTGTCCCCCCCGGCCCCCACCCCTGTGCGGCGGGTGGGGGCCATAAAATTATCAATAAGGGGTGGACCTATTGTCCCCCCCGGCCCCCACCCCTGAGCGGCGGGTGGTGGCCCTAAAATTATCAATAAGGGGGGACCTATTGTCCCCCCCGGCCCCCACCCCTGAGCGGCGGGTGGGGGCCCTAAAATTATCGATGAGGGGGAGGACCTACTGTCCCCCCCCGGGCCCCCACCCCTGTGCGGCGGGTGGGGGCCCTAAAATTATCGATGAGGGAGGACCTACTGTCCCCCCCGTCCCCCACCCCTGAGCGGCGGGTGGGGGCCCTAAAATTATCAATAAGGGGGGACCTATTGTCCCCCCCGGCCCCCACCCCTGTGCGGCGGGTAGGGGCCCTAAAATTATCGATGGGGGGGCCTACTGTCCCACCCGGCCCCCACCCCTGTGCGGCGGGTGGGGGCCCTAAAATTATCGATGAGGGGGGACCTACTGCCCCCCCCCCGGCCCCCACCCCTAAGCGGCGGGTGGGGGCCCTAAAAATATCAATGAAGGGGGACCAACTGCCCCCCCGGCCCCCACCCCTGTGCGGCGGGTGGGGGCCCTAAAATTATCAATGAGGGGGGGGACCTTCTGTCCCCCCCGGCCCCCACCCCTGTGCGGCGGATGGGGGCCCTAAAATTATCGATGAGGGGGGACCTACTGTCCCCCCCCGGCCCCCACCCCTGAGCGGCGGGTGGGGGCCCTAAAATTATCGATGAGGGGGGACCAACTGCCCCCCCCGGCCCCCACCCCTGTGCGGCGGGTGGGGTCCCTAAAATTATCAATTAGGGGGGGACCTACTGTCCCTCCCCGGCCCCCACCCCTGAGCGGCGGGTGGGGGCCCTAAAATTATCGATAAGGGGGGGGGGACCTACTGTCCCCCCCGGCCCCCACACCTGTGCGGCGGGTGGGGGCCCTAAAATTATCGATGAGGGGGAGGACCTACTGTCCCCCCCCGGCCCCCACCCCTGTGCGGCAGGTGGGGGCCCTAAAATTATCGATGAGGGGGGACCTACTGTCCCCCCCCGGCCCCCACCCCTGAGCGGCGGATAGGGGCCCTAAAATTATCAATAAGGGGGCGACCTATTGTCCCCCCCGGCCCCCACCCCTGAGCTGCGGGTGGTGGCCCTAAAATTATCAATAAGGGGGGGGACCTATTGTCCCCCCCCCTGTCCCCACCCCTGAGCGGCGGGTGGGGGCCCTAAAATTATCAATGAGGGGGGGGACCTACTGTCCCCCCCCGGCCCCCACCCCTGAGCGGCGGGTGGGGGCCCTAAAATTATCAATAAGGGGGGGACCTATTGTCCCCCCCGGCCCCCACCCCTGAGCGGTGGGTGGTGGCCCTAAAATTATCAATAAGGGGGGGGCCTATTGTCCCCCCCGGCCCCCACCCCTGAGCGGCGGGTGGTGGCCCTAAAATTATCAATGAGGGGGGGGAACTACTGTCCCCCCCGGCCCCCACCCCTGAGCGGCGGGTGGTGGCCCTAAAATTATCAATAAGGGGGGGACCTATTGTCCCCCCCGGCCCCCACCCCTGAGCGGCGGGTGGGGGCCCTAAAATTATCGATTGGGGGGGACCTACTGTCCCCCCCCTGTCCCCACCCCTGAGCGGCGGGTGGGGGCCCTAAAATTATCAATGAGGGGGGGACCAACTGCCCCCCCCGGCCCCCACCCCTGTGCGGCGGGTGGGGGCCCTAAAATTATCAATGAGGGGGGGGAACTACTGTCCCCCCCCGGCCCCCACCCCTGAGCGGCGGGTGGGGGCCCTAAAATTATCAATGAGGGGGGGACCTATTGTCCCCCCCGGCCCCCACCCCTGAGCGGCGGGTGGGGGCCCTAAAATTATCGATGAGGGGGAGGACCTACTGTCCCCCCCGGCCCCCACCCCTGTGCGGCGGGTGGGGGCCATAAAATTATCAATAAGGGGTGGACCTATTGTCCCCCCCGGCCCCCACCCCTGAGCGGCGGGTGGTGGCCCTAAAATTATCAATAAGGGGGGACCTATTGTCCCCCCCGGCCCCCACCCCTGAGCGGCGGGTGGGGGCCCTAAAATTATCGATGAGGGGGAGGACCTACTGTCCCCCCCCGGCCCCCACCCCTGTGCGGCGGGTGGGGGCCCTAAAATTATCGATGAGGGAGGACCTACTGTCCCCCCCGTCCCCCACCCCTGAGCGGCGGGTGGGGGCCCTAAAATTATCAATAAGGGGGGACCTATTGTCCCCCCCGGCCCCCACCCCTGTGCGGCGGGTAGGGGCCCTAAAATTATCGATGGGGGGGCCTACTGTCCCACCCGGCCCCCACCCCTGTGCGGCGGGTGGGGGCCCTAAAATTATCGATGAGGGGGGACCTACTGCCCCCCCCCCCGGCCCCCACCCCTAAGCGGCGGGTGGGGGCCCTAAAAATATCAATGAAGGGGGACCAACTGCCCCCCCGGCCCCCACCCCTGTGCGGCGGGTGGGGGCCCTAAAATTATCAATGAGGGGGGACCTACTGTCCCCCCCGGCCCCCACCCCTGAGCGGCGGGTGGGGGCCCTAAAATTATCAATAAGGGGGGGACCTATTGTCCCCCCCGGCCCCCACCCCTGAGCGGCGGGTGGTGGCCCTAAAATTATCAATAAGGGGGGACCTATTATCCCCCCCGGCCCCCACCCCTGAGCGGCGGGTGGGGGCCCTAAAATTATCGATGGGGTGGCCTACTGTCCCCCCCGGCCCCCACCCCTGTGCGGCGGGTGGGGGCCCTAAAATTATCGATGAGGGGGGACCTACTGCCCCCCCCCCCGGCCCCCACCCCTAAGCAGCGGGTGGGGGCCCTAAAAATATCAATGAGGGGGGACCAACTGCCCCCCCGGCCCCCACCCCTGTGCAGCGGGTGGGGGCCCTAAAATTATCAATGAGGGGGGGACCTACTGACCCCCCCCGGCCCCCACCCCTGAGCGGCGGGTGGGGGCCCTAAAATTATCAATGAGGGGAGGAACTACTGTCCCCCCCGGCCCCCACCCCTGAGCGGCGGGTGGGGGCCCTAAAATTATCAATAAGGGGGGGACCTATTGTCCCCCAAGGTCTTGAAAAAGTCCTCCAGCTAGGACGAAACGCGTAGACGTGCTGTCTGCTACCTCACCACACCGCCGACGGATTTGAACTTCCCAGCCGATTCGTCCTTTACGACCCGCCATTGATTTTCGGCAAGCGACCTGGCGAGAACGGCCTTTTTCCTGCAGCCCTCACGGTTTGGAGTTTATGTGCTCCCAGTTTCTCACCCGATGGTCGGACGGATAGGGTAAGTTGCTGAAGTGATATCCCCATAGTTTTCCATATCTGGATGTGATTTTTCACCTTTGGGGCCATCCCTATCGCTTCCCTCTTAGTCTTGACCAGGGTGTTTGGCTGGTGTTTGAGCTCCCTCTCCGTAAGACGGCTTGGTCGTCTGGGCACTATCCGTTTATCCACTTATATATTTTTTCACGGACTGGACTGGAGCCTACTGCTTGAACTTTTTTGAGTTCACATATAGTTTTTATGCTAATGTGCACATCTCGGATTTTTTACATCAGTCCTTTGTCGACAAGAATATGAATAAGGGGCCCCTTACTATTCATCACGATTACATCTGATACTGGACGTTTTGAGATGTTGTTTCATTTTTTATGATTGGTTTATTATACAATAAATGATATTTTGTTATACTCTTATATATATATGTGTAGAGTATTCTGATTCAGATAAGACTCACCCAGTACATTCAATTGTGGTTTATGGTGGTCATTGTGGTGATCTCGGCGAGATTGGTCATTTTTAAGTTTATTGATATTTTCATCTTGATTGTTATGTAGATCTGCATAATTAATTGGAGCGCTCACATACCAGTTATATCTTTTCGGAATGCTGCAATGATCCAAGCTATCAATCAGAAAGCCGAGAAGGTGCTGTTCATGATCGACTTGTGCCGCAGCACCAATTACAAGTCTGGGCTTCTCTATGAAGAAGAAGCGTTGGACTCTATCAGAAGCATTTCAGGCACAGTATGGCAATTACCACACATTTATCCTGCCTCCCAATATGGGAAATCATAATTGATGATTTTTTTCAGTGGGCGGAGTAAAGTTGCAGCGAAGGACCCTCTTGCCTCTGAATTGCTGGTAAGTTAAAGGGACACTATAGTCACCCAGATCACTTCAACTCATTGACCAGCAGTGTCCCTGTCCCCCATTAGTCCTGCAATATAAATCATGTCAGTTTTTGAGAAACTACAATGATTATATTGCAGGACTAAGACTGCCTCTGGTGGCTGTCAATCAGACAGCTGCTAGAAGCACTTCCTGGTGGTTAATCGACATTTGGTCACCTAACTGAGTGAGGACTGCATGAGGACATCCAACATCAGTAAAATCCCCATAGGGAAGCAATGAAGAAATGCTTTACTGTGGGGAGGCCCTAATGCGCTTAAGGAACATGCAAATTAGCTCCCTACGTTGCTTAATGTCGTGGAGCAGAAGTGCCGACCCAGCTCTGAGTGAGATCGAGGCATCAGACACCGAGCAGCGATGTCACTGTCGGGGCTCTTTGCTAATTATGCAAAAACTTCAGATGGTAGCAGAGCCACTTTCATCAGAAACATTTTGCTTGACTTGCTATGTTTGCACCATTACCTTTTAAATAGCATGGTGACTGTCTCACCTTAACATTACCCCCGTACTTCTGCCTATTGTTTGTATTCAAATTGTAATACCAAGAACAATATTAATATAGATGCTAATTATAATTATTATCTTGAATTTAATACACAGCATTGTATGATCGTCAATAAATACTACACTTTTTAGCGACAATACAAAAAGAACAAGTGCAGGAACAAAAAAAATGCTGAGCTTAAATATTTGCGTCCCATCTTATATCTTATTATCATATATTCACAAACATCTTTGTTAAATAAACAATACTTTGACAGAACCCAGGATGTTTAAAATTGAATATGGTGGTTTTTATCAGAGTTTGAAAAACTATTTTCCATTAATCTCTATGCATTCAGCTGCATCAGGTAGAAAAGCCCTGACTCAAACAGATTTCTTTATTTTAAAGCTAGAATCATCAAGTAGACTTTTTTTTCACAATGTACGTATATACAAAGTTCAACTGGATTCAAATATTCAGTTTTTTTTTCCTCCAAGCTGATTAACTCTTTTACAAACTAATTCAATATCTTAATTGATATATATGAGGCACACTTAGCGATTGCTGCCACGGAATATAAATAATCTGTTTTTTCACATCCTTATCATGGCTTAAATGTGTAACGTCAAGGCTTGGAAATCATCTGCCCCTCCCTTCTCCTCCCCCCACCCCCCAATCCCCTTCACCCCCTCCCCAATAGTCCCTGTTCACTTTCAAATGTGTTAAAACCTAATGATCTGGCCCTCGCCCCCAGCTTGGCCTATGCACAGAGCGCGATTGGGGGACCTGCAGTCAATCCAGCAGATCTGAGTCATGTGATCGTAGTGACTCATACAAAACATCATATGTGAACTGTGCAATTCGAATATTACATAGAAAGCCAGTCACATTGCTGTAAAAAATATTTTATTTAGAAGTATATTTTGGACATTAGGGGGCACTGCCACTGCAGATGATTACATTAATTGCACTTCAAGAATATATTTGATATCACTGGATTGCTATTATTAGAGAATATGAAAATAAAACCTTAACAAAACGTTATTCAACAAAATAAATGAGTAACCGTTTGTACTACAGTAACCTGTGTTTATTATATTTAATTGGTAGCTATGTTCTGCTAAACATATTATATGAGGTTTATTCATTAAAAAACAAATTGTAGTGAAATAAAAATGGAATTTCCAAAGTTAGGCTAAGATATGGAAAAAGAAAATACCTACCTTAGCTACTGTTAAACTTTGGCTATTGTAGTGTACAGTTTGTATTTTGTTTCTTATTTTTCAGTTGACTACACAACTAAGTTTAGCGAATAAGCTCCTTGTGTGTATTCAGGTTTTATACTATTTATATTTATTTAGTTCATTATGCAGAATGCATGTTAAGTTAATGATTATTATATTTCAGATATTTGATTATGCAGTACAATAGATTTGAAGTAGGGGTATAACTTGCAGTAATGCAATCCTATACAGGCTGTGCATTTTCTGTTCTGTAATCTAAGGTTTTATATGTATGTAATATAGATAAAATATTATCTGATGATATTCACAGACACATAGAGCCTTCAGGGACCCTGTAGTTCTTGGTTTTAAGCGGTGATATAAACACGTATGAACGGCAGATGGCAAATAAACATACTTTGTTTAAAATATATATAAGTTTGATAATACACACTATAAAATGCAAAGCAACAAAACAATACAATTATTATCAATTTGCTATACCACATAGCAGTTCAAATCAACAAGTCAATTAATTTACTTGACAAGCCTAAGAGCAAAGGATAATAAACAGATACAAACTTCACAGCAGAACCCAACATACAGTATTAACAATATGGCAACCCTTTGCATCAAGCAAAACACGTGTTGGTTTATTAATTTGTTTAAATCTCAATCAAACCTGCCAAGTATATACCAATCAGTTTAACTACAATAACCCAGAATATATATAAAGTTTCTAATAGCTTTAGTATATATATTAAACTGATATATATATATAAAGAAGGAATCAAAAATGTTCCAACTTAATAGTTATATCTGACTCAGATTGCAGGTAGAATGCAATATAACTGTTTTATCAATAGGGTGGGATCAGTTCAAAATATAGACACATAGGTCATTTAATAGTCAAGTTTAATTTTAAATTTTAAATAAAGAGAAACCTTTATACCTTACTAAAATTGTATTGCGTATTAATTCAATTTGGGATTCTCCTCTCTGGATGCTCTGGTCTGTAACTCAGTCTATTGCCCTTAGTCAGTCAATCTCCTGATTTCTTAGCCCTCTGGATCTCCTTTGATCTTTAAAGATGATCTGAAGATCTTGATTCCTCTTTCTATTATTTTTCTCCCTATTTAACCAATATTTCCTCCTTATCAGTTCCTGCCCCCCCTTGTTTGTAAATAGGCGGTACCTGGGACTTAAATCTGTCTTTTGATTGGTTATGGGCATATCTTAATATTACATTTTTAATGTGGCCCTTTGGGACTTTCATCAGTAGATGGCACTATTTTCCTAGGTATGAAGACCTTAATTAGATCATTGAACTTTAAATATCTGTCTTTGGTCATGTATATTCTTTAACCAAAGACAGGTTTGGTTATATTTATCATTATACAATATGTCTATATGATTTATTCATCTAACCTGTACGAATAACTGATAAATACATTCATCTATACAAAAATCAAATGATATTAGTGTATACACATATATATGTATAAGAGCAAGCATTAGGCTGTTACTAGGATAGGACCTGCCGAATATAGGGTACTTTGACGTAGTTGGCAGGCTTATGCAATGTATGATCATATAATGTAACTAAACCCCCATCATTTTTTTGCCTAGGTGAGGTGTTTTTAAATAAAACTATTACAATCTCTAAGATTTGAAATCACTGTTTAGTTAATAATCAAGTGCGCTGGATTCTGTATTTTGTTTTTTTTACATATATATGTAGATATAGATATATATTTGTGTTAGGGGCACATAGCCGTATATGGAGTAAGTTCCAGTATAAGCGTAGGATAGTATGAAGAGCAAGTCGGTTGTGGTGTGCCGGGACCAACGATACGGTAGGCCAGTAAATAAAGAGGGCCCACCAAGGAGTAAGAAAAGAAAAGGAAAAAAGTAAAATAAAGGAAAAAAGTGTTGAGAATGAGGAGTGGTGGGAGGGTCATTCAAACGCTGATCTCGAACTATATGGAGCCAGGTAAGGGGTGTTCCTTAAATAGGTAAGTGTATAATAATAAGCCCCTCCCACAATTACAGGCTAAACGGCCTTAATACTTGTGTCAGGGGCACATAGCCGTATATGGAGTAAGTTCCAGTATAAGCATAGGATAGTATAAAGAGCAAGTCGGTTGTGGTGTGCCGGGACCGACGATACGGTAGGCCTGTAAATAAAGAGGGCAAAAGTGAATAATCAAAGATTTAATTCAGTCAACAAATATATACAAATTAACCAGATATTTCCTTAAATGTCATCTGATACGATGACATAAAGCTATGGTTGTTTGGCCATAGGGTTAGCATGTAGTGTTGAATGCCTGTCAAATATAATGTAATGGTTTTGTAAGATAGTTGTAGTTTAAGATGGCAAAAAGAAGCAAAACCCAGGATAGATGTCATAACAAAAGGTTTGTGATATGTCGTGTTCCAATAGGAATCTTTTAAACAAGGTGAAGGATCTGTTGTATGTCTTACGAGTGTTGGATGAAAGTGCTAATTGGGACAGTTGCCTGCTATGTTACATGAGTATGTCTAATCCATGATTAGATGCTGGAACAAAGAAGGAGTGGCTGTGGCTGCTTGAGCGACTGTAGGAAGTGCTTGATGTAATGCCTGAAATTTAAATCGAGACAAATTGTCAGCGGCTATGTTACAAATGCCTGGTACATGAAAGCAAACCAAAAGAAATTGTGACATGCGGCCAACCAAGTTTCCTGCGAAATCTCATGATCATTAGAGATGATGAGTGTCCCTTGTTGATGATATGACATGTGGCTTGGTTGTCTAAGTAGCAGCGGGCTGATGACCATGACCATAAATGACCCTATGCCACGGCAGCGGCCACTGTAGGGTAGATCTGAGGTAGTGGTGAAACCTTCCAAATCCTGTACTTCTACAGACACACTACCCAAAGCCATTCGTTTCCATAGATTGCTGCAAAACCCGTGGTAGATGCCGCGTCTGACCATATGGTTGTTGAAGTGTTAGACAATCCTGGTAGGAACAAGCTTTTACCATGCCTTGTGGTTAAGAAATTCTTCCATATGTGCTGGTCTGCCGTGGCTTGGATATCCAGGGACAGCCTATGATCGTCATGTCGAATGTGTGGAAAAAGGCAAAGAAGTCTGGATATGAAAGTACAACCTTGTGGTATGATGCGCATGGCAAAATTTAAGGAACCTAGAAGAGATTGCAGTTTCTAGCGGTTGCAAGTACCAAGCATGAGGTAGTGATTGATGTTGGTGAGAATGTTCCCTATTTTGTCTTGTGGTAAACTTGCTTGCATGGATGCCGAGTCAAGTTGTAAGCCCAGGAATGTGATGATTGTGTCTGGGCCTTCAGTTCTCTTGGGGGATACTGGGAAGCCCAAGTGGTCGAACAGACTAATTGCTTCATTGAGGCTTCTGGGGGGGGGAAAGGTGTTCTCTTCGACCCATAAGAAGTCAACTAGATAATGTATGACTGTGGGGCATCTGAAAATGTAACAGTCAGCAAAGAGTTTCAGCGAATATATCAACGTTTTTGGGGCTACTCTTTGACCCAAAAGTTAAGCGGGAGAAGAAATAGTAATTGTCTGCCTATTTAATGCCATGTAAGTGCCAGAGTGTAGGGTGGATCGGTAGCAGTTTGAAAGCATTGCTTATAGTCTTACTTAACCAAGCTCCCACCCCTGCTTGAGTAATGTATGTAATGGCATGATCAATGGTGCCGTATTGTAGGGAAAACTCCTCGGAGGGTATGAGGGAGTTGAGACTTGGGGAAGCAGAGGTGTTTGTTGCCGATAAGTCTATGAGTTTTCTTGTTTGATGTAAGATTTCCCTGTGACAATTCCAATGGGGTTTGTGCGCCATGCTGTAAATGGTGGTGATTTGAAAGGCCCAAATAGAAACCCCTCTGAAAGTTCTTGGGCTATGAGTGTGTCTACAGCCGTAGGGTTCTGTTGTACTGACTGCAAGTTAGGGCATTCTAGATTCCCTGAAGGCATATGTACAATACCTGTATGGACCCCTCTGAAAAAAAAATTAGGAAATCTACTACATGTCTGGAATAGTGATATCCTGAACTGTTCGCTGGTGAATAGTTCCTGGCGAACATAGCGTGTTTGCGTTCGCCACGGATGGCGAACATATGCGATGTTTGGTCCGCCCCCTGTTCATTATCATTGAGTAAACTTTGACCCTGTACCTCACAGTCAGCAGACACATTCCAGACAATCAGCAGCAGACCCTCCCTCCCAGTCCCACCCACCTCCTAGACAGCATACAATTTAGATTAATTCGGAAGCTGCATTCATATTTATTTATTTTTTGTTTGGTTTTTTTTGTTTGTTTTTTATACATTATCCTCCATAGCCAGTAACCTGTGTTTATTATACATTATCCCCCATAGCCAGTAACCTGTGTTTATTATACATTATCCCCCCATAGCCAGTAACCTGTGTTTATTATACATTATCCCCCCATAGCCAGTAACCTGTGTTTGGGGGGGGGGCTAATGTTCTCCCCCTGGCCCCCACCCATGTGTGGTGGGTGGGGGCCCTAAACAAAAGTAAGGGGGGAGGACCTAATGTCCTCTCCCCTTGCCCCCATCCCTGAGCGGTGGGTGGGGGCCCTAAACACATATTGGGGGGGGACCTAATGTCCTTCCCCCTGGCCCCCACCCCTGAGCGGTGGGTGGGGGCCCTAAACAAAAATAAGGGGGGGCTAATGTCCTCCCCCCTGGCCCCCACCCCTGAGCGGCATGTGGGGGCCCTAAAAAAATGTCCCTCCCAGGTGACTAGGGGTCCCCAAACCCCTAGTCACCCCCTCCCCCCCAAAAAAGTATCCCCCTACCTACCCCCCTCACCCTAAAAATAATGAGGGGGGGACCTTTAACTAAGAACCTGTAAAGAAAAAGAAAAAAAACTTCCCATAATAAGTAATGAATAATGATAATGAATGTATAAACATGTTCTTCTTTTCTTATGTTATGGACCTCTTCTAATATATCTCCCTTTTTCTCCATTTTTCTTATTTTTTGAGAAGAAGAAAATATCACAATTATTTGTATTTGTATTTTTAAATATGTTTCTTAAATATTTTCATAAAGAAGAAATCTATGTACCGTTTTATGTGCAATAATTAAAGTAAATATAACAAATAAAAGTATCTTGTCTAGTTAGAAACCTGTCCATTTAGATTGTGGATTAATACAGATCACATTTACTATTTCAAGTTTGGTATGTGCATTAGTAAATAAGTGTATCCACTTGACAGTTAACAGTTCGTAATGTTTGAATGTTGCTACATTATATGCTTTAATGAAGGACTTTACTCGATCGTTAAAAGCCTTTCGGAACAAGAGACTTTCCTCCCATACCCCTACGTCATTATGACGAATGCGGAAGTGAAGGGGGTAACTCTGGACGTTAGGATGCCCGGATACCGGTTACGTCAAAAAAGGGGAGGAGACGAAAACCCCGAAAGGAAAAAGACCGTAAAACGATCCCTATTTAAAGCAAGTTTGAATTGAATGGACTCACACTTTGAGAACAGCTTCGGCTGAAACGCGTCAGTGTGCTGTGGAGAGCGAGACTATTGTATTTTATCAATCATTGCTGCTTTATTTTGTAATAAAACCTTTTAAAAGAACCTGCATCCTGGGTATTTTAAAAAAAGGAACAAAGTTGCAGTTGGCTTTTGGATTCCAGTCATCACTACTCCTTATCCATTCAAGGCTTCTAGTCTGAGTCAGCTTTTAAGTGACTCAGTAATATGTGAGTGTGACCAATTATACACTATTTTAAATTTATATTTGACGTTGTTACCCTATGTCTTTTTCCTGATTTTATATTTACAGGATTTTACTGAACATAAGGGTAATATTTACTTTTTGTGTGTGCTCTCATATATTTGTGTATGCTCCCATATATTTTATACTACTTTCACTAATTTTATGTGTGGTGGAGTGACCCCCACAGGTGATTGAAGCACTACAATTTATTGGATTTTAACCTAATATACGCACTTCCTTTTTTAATGCAACAGTAAGTTTTAGAAACTGAAATAGGCAAACAAAACCGTAAAGTGAGGACCTGAGAATGATGCTGTGGGACTGAAGCCTGGCGCGACGGGTAGGTCGACTTACGGTTTTGTGAGTCACTGAAAGTTATCCGTGGCGGTGGACTGAAGAAAGAAGCTGGTCGAACGGAAAAGCCTTCGGCTGGATTCCTGGACACAGCTTAGACTAGGAGACCTCGTGGAGCAAAAGGTATTTCCAAAATGGCGTCTGGATGAACCGGAAGTGGATCTCATTCAAACGCTGACCTCGAACTGTATGGAACCAGATAAGGGGTGTTCCTTAAATAGGTAAGTGTATAATCATAAGCCCCTCCCACAATTACAGGCCAAACGGCCTTAATACATATATATTTATTTCCTTTTACCCGTATATCAGTCAAGGATGGAGTTTAACCATTACTGTAGCAATCACATATTTTAGAGTACATTTGTAGATCATGCATGGTTCCAGTATACTTAATCAAGTTCTATTCCTTAAAACAGGGGTGGGGAACCTTTGGCCCTTCAGCTGTTGTGAATTACATCTCCCTTGCTGCTTTGCCAGCATTATGGCTGTAGGAGCTTTATGGGAGATGTAGTCCAAAACATCTGGAGTGCCGAAAGTTCCCCACCCCTGCCTTAAAATATGGAAAAGAGCTTTCTGTGAGACCTCAGACTTTGGGTCTTGTGGCTAATTGGCTGGCAAACACTCTGGATTGCTTGCAATGTTTATGCTCAAACAATTGCATTGTTTGTATGCCCCTTTGAAGCTCTGTGAGTTTGAGCATCTCAGATTGTAAAGTACAGTTTAGTAATTTCTCATTGTTCTTGTTAACCTTATACACATATGTGAAGAAAATAGACTGAGTTTCTGCATTTTCCTCTGTGTTCGTGCTTTTCTGCAACATTTTGTTTGTTTTGGATTTATTGGTTCGGCAGTTTAAAACTACCGAAAACCAACCACCTTCCTGGCTCATTAACTTCAAAGAGAACTGTCTATAAAGTGCTCTCTGGGCGGCCGCCATTCATATAGCCGAATGCCACGTGGAACAGAAAACGGCAGCCATCTTGTTTGCACGAAAGGAGGCAGCGGGACTTGGTCGCCAAGTGTCTGGAACTAAAATCGGACACTCGACTTCCCGAACCACCGCTGAAACATACGAACGCCTGCTTCCTTTAGTTGCCGAAGAGCCAGGAGAGCGCCATTCTGTAGTTTGGTTCATACAAACAAGGGGAGCAATCGCTCCTATGAGCCAGGATGATCCATTCAGGACTTTATTCGTTTTCATGCCATTTTCTGAATTGATCGATCGCACACGCTGAATTTGTGGAACTGTTTTGGGCAGGAGCCTCGTGTGTGGTCGGTAACTTATGACTTCCATACTTTTTGAGTACCCCTGAACCGATCTGGGTGAAATTTGAATATGTTGGTCCCCCAGATCGGGGCTATCAGGGGATATGTTTGTGGGGATACCTGTTGTATAAGGGGGTGTTCTATTTTTTGGTAAAATTGTGTGCCCTCTGCCTGGAGATAATTGGGTTATTCCTTAACTTATCTCAATATCTGCCAGGCAGAGAGCGGGAGAGTGTTACTGAAAATCTGTATGCTGATTGGTTAATTTTCTTTGTTTACTGTGGGAGGTCCTCTTGCAGGAGGATTCTCATAAAAGCCAGTGTGGCATCAATAAAAGTTATTCCTGTTACAACCTTCATGAAGTCTAGGCTCATGCTTGGGGAATATTCTACTTGCTGGGGATAATCGTCTTGGAAGCTGCATTCATCTACACTATTCCTCTACATCCTAACTGCAGTTATAATCACGTATGCTTAGCTATTGGGAAAGGAATCGAAGACTGCAGTACCATAACCACTGCAGGTCTTAACAACATATATTTCATGAATTAAACTGTAGATAAGTATTTCTCCTAGCTTCTTGGGGTCACTGAACACAAGACTATTTTGACTATTCCAGCCCAATCTACCAGCATCCATATTGTTTTCTGAATATTAGAAATTATACTGTACCAAATAGCACAACACTGTGTTGTACATCACTATTAGTGTCAGTGAGGCAAGGAATACGCTTTGGAGCTTTTATATAATGAACACAGCAGAGAATCAGCTAAAGCTTGTTCTGAAGAACTATCATTCTTTCTACCAATTACCACTGTCAGTCTGCTCGATTTATTATCTTTACGGAAGCTTGGGCCGGATTAATTATATATTATGAAAGTACTGGCAAACGTTGCACCCATTTTTATATTATGATAGATCCTTTATATCAAGCCCTACATTTCCACCCAAGCCTTCAACATTACTTGCCACTGCAAGCATGCAGGGTCCATGGCACATACACCTGAGGTGAATTTCTAGTCGCCAGGACTAAACCATGACACAATCTATATATAGTAAAAATGAAAATCCAGCGCACTCCTTTATCCACTAAACAGCTATTTTGGTGCTGACAGATTTATTTTCTTTTTTCTTTTTAAACACCTACTCTAGGCAAAATATAATAGGGGATTAGTTACATCATATGATCATACATTGCATATGCCTGCCACAACATCAATGTACCCCATCTTTGGCAGGTTCTACTTTTAACAGCCAAATGTCTATAAATGAGCTGCGTACTTCGGGGAAAAATTCAATTTTGAGTTTTCTGCAGTACAAGGCTAAATAGGGCCCTGGGATGAGGCACCTGTGACAGGGAAGGGTGCAGAACCAAGGAGCTGGTTAAACTCCTAAATATATATAAATATATATATATATATATATATATACATGAGAAATCAAGGCGTTGGCTGCACTCACCTAAACATGCTTAAATAGGGTGCTGCTGGGAGCCAATGAGTACAGTAAAAATGAAAATCCAGC
Organism: Pelobates fuscus; assembly: GCF_036172605.1. Taxonomy (NCBI): domain Eukaryota; kingdom Metazoa; phylum Chordata; class Amphibia; order Anura; family Pelobatidae; genus Pelobates; species Pelobates fuscus. The sequence goes on along the minus strand of NC_086320.1, from coordinate 67,207,617 downwards.
GCACTCCCTTATCTACTAAACAGCTACTATATACAGTGCATTCATCTCTTTCTAAAATGTCATAATATAGCCATAACACAAACATAGCACCTTCCAGAACGCAAAATCATGGTCACTTTCATCATTCAATCATCCACATGATATTATAAGCGTCATTAACATTTATAGTCAATATAGTCACCAAAACAATGTTAGCTTAATGAAGCTTTTTTGGTGTATAGATCATGCCTCTGCAGTCTCACTGCTCAATTCTCTGCCATCGAGGAGTCATATCACTTTGTTTATGCAGCCCTACACACGCCTCCCATCATGTGACTTACACAGCCTTCTTAAACACTTCCTGTAAAGAGTCAGCTAATGTTAATACTTAATTTATGGCAAATTCTGTTTCATTTAGAATGGCTTGTCTCCTGCTCTGTCAATAGCCTTCCAGACCCCACAGGAGCCTCTTGTATGTAAATAAAGTTTGATTTATAATCTCTTAACCCCTTAACACCGCAGCCAAATGTACAAGTTGTGAACGAAACAAAATGTAAACAAAACCTGGCATTTGCGCTATATGTCTGTCCAACCGTAATTCACCTCTTTCATATTAAATGCACCCCCCCTTGTTAAATATCATTTTATTCAGGGGAAACAGGGCTTTCATTTAATATCAAATATTTAGCTATGAAACATAATTTAATATGAAATAAATGGGAGAAAATACGATTTTTTTGATTTTTTTAGTTCTACATGACATTTTAACTGTCAATGTCATAATACTGTTTGCTTTTACTGCAATAAAATACACATATTTGTATTCAGCAAAGTCTCACGTGTAAAACAGTACCCCCTATGTACAGGTTTTATGGTGTTTTGGGAAATTACAGGGTCGAATATAGCGCATTACATTTGAAATTAAAATTCGCCAGATTGGTTACGTTGCCTTTGAGACTGTATAGTAGCCCAGGAAATAAATTTACACCCATAATGGCATACCATTTGCAATAGTAGACGACCCAAGGTATTGCAAATGGGGTATGTCCAGTCTTTTTTAGTAGCCATTTGGTCACAAACACTGGCCAAAGTTAGCGTTAGTATTTGTTTGTGTGTGAAAAATGCAAAAAACGCCAATTTTGGCCAGTGTTTGTGACTAAGTGGCTACTAAAAAAGTCTGGACATACCCCATTTGCAATACCTTGGGTTGTCTACTATTGCAAATAGTATGCCATCATAGGGGTAATTTTCATTCTTGGGCTACCATAGGGTCATAAAGGCAACGTAAGCAATCTGGCGAATTTTAAAGTGAAAAAAATGAAACACAAGCCTTATATTTGATGCTGTAATTTTTGAAAACACCATAAAACCTGTACATGAGGGGTACTGTTGTACTCGGGAGACTTCGCTGAACACAAATATTTGTGTTTCAAAACAGTAAAAAGTATTGCAGCAATAATATCGTCCGTGTAAGTGCTGTTTGTGCGTGAAAAATTGAAAAAACTTCACTTTTACTGGCGATATCATCGTTGTAATACATTTTACTGTTTTGAAACACTAATATTTGTGTTCAGCGAAGTCTCCCGAGTAAAACAGTACCCCCCATGTACAGGTTTTATGGTGTCTTGGAAAGTTATAGGGTTAAATATAGTGCTAGCAAATTAAATTCCCTTTACTTTCGGCATGGGTTGTCAGGCAGGTCCCGCTAATTGTAATTAATTAGGATACCTAATTATGTAAAATTATTACATAAATATATGTGTAGAATTAATATATGTATATATATACATATGTGTATATATACGTATATATATATATATATATATATATATATAATTTTTTTTATATTTTTATTTATATATAGGTATATATATAGTGATATATACGTATAAATTTATGTATATAGATATATATATTATTTCGTTATAAGTGTATTTTGATATAAATATATATATCTTAATATCACAATACAGTTAGAACAAAATAAAACACATCTATATATTTTTTAATATTTTATTTTTAATTATTTTTTTATTTTATTTTTTTATGTATTTACATATTTATTTTTTATATTATTTATATATATATATATATATTATTATATTATTTTTATATATATATATATATATATATATTTAATCAGTATCAGTCTACGTGTAATTTGATATTAATATATATATATATATATATATATATATAATTATATATATTAATATTAAAATACACCTAGACAGTGTATGTGTGTGTATGTATATGTGTATATATATATTTAGATCATATATATATATAATATATATATATGATCTAAGTATATAATTTATTTTTTTTTACACTGTTTTAACATTTTTTTATTTGATTTTCAGCCAGCAGGGGGACCAACTGTCATTACAGTTGGTCCCCCTGCTGGCAATGCAGCAGCCAGCTATACCGGCCATGTGATTGTGAGGTCCTCGAAAGGACCTCACTCTCACATGGCCGGGAGGGCTCCTGGAGGGCGGACGTGCCGCGGGGGGCTCCCTGGGAGTCCCCCCAACCGCGATCGCCGGCGTGGGATCGCCGGCGACCGGGTAAGTTACTAAAAACCAGAGGGCGTACTATTACGTCCTGCGGCGTTTAGAGCCGCTTTTAAAAGGATGTAATAGTACGCCCTCCGGTCTTAAGGGGTTAAAGTAAGTAAAGTAAACTGATTGAAAATGAAACCATCTTATTTTCATGTAGGCTGTGTCAGTCACAGCCAGGCGAGGTGTGGCTAGGGCTGCATACACAGAAACAAAAGTCATTTAACTTCTAAATGGCATTGAATCAAGCAGTGCAACTTCAGAGGCATGATCTATACGCCAAAACTGCGTCATCAAACTAAAGTTGTTTTGGTGACAATAATGTACTTTTATGCTCTGCCTTCAAAGAAATAAGACATACTTGCCTTGTCAAGACCAAGCAAATTCTAATTTGCTGCTAAAGTTTAACATATTTCCTTTTATACCAATTATTGTTCTATACAGCTATGACCAAAAGCAGAGATCTTCCTACAATTGGCTTACCCTCATTCATATCCAGGTCTTTTTTTTATTAAGATGTGATATATTTTAGATGTGGTATCTGATAAAGCTTGTGTGTTTGTTTTTCCTGTAAATTTCACATTAATGATAGTATATGAAGTGCACTTCAGTTGTCCCGATTGCTTGTCTGTATCTGGATAGTGGAGTCAATATACCATCTGATTCAGTTTTACTTACATATATTAGGAATTAAGTTTTGGCTCAGCATCTTGACATTGGCAGAAGAGTTACCCCCAGAACAATCATGAATATTTATCACACAAAATTCAGGTGCATTATCCTTTAATGTCGCACAGCTGTTCAATGCATCAGTGATGTTTCGAACTGCAGATGTTTTCCATTAAGATAACATTGTTCCAATTGTTGGATGTTACTTCCAAAGCAAACTATTATTGCAAGTGTCCTCATCTGGCCTCTGTTTTATGTTTGTTTGTTTTTTTTACCCTATCTAGCTATTCCTTTTTTCATAAGTCCTAATATTTTTGTGTCTATGCCTTGAACACAAGGAAACCAGTAAAATAAGTACAACACCAACAGAGATTCTGCTTTGCATGTATTTACTATCCTCTTTTAACTTTATTTTAACTTACCTCATATTACTCTTGACTAACTGCTTTGTGAATATTAAGTTAAATGTTAATGTAATGCCTATAGTATCCCTTAGGTTTTTTTTTAGGAGTTGGATTTTTTTCCCAGATATGCCTCAGCATCTGTTTTTAGAAGGTCTGCTGTATGGAAATGATTTTTACATTGCAGAAATTGGTATGGACTTTTATTTTTTGGACATCCAATTGTTCCTACTTGTGGACACATTTTTGATCTGTGGTTTTAGGGTCCTTTGCCATATAAGCATATTATAAGGTGCAGCACATCTTAGTGCCCCAAACCCATGAAGAAGAAAACCATCAGTTCTACGGGTGTCGGAAATGTAATGAATATGTTGTTACAACTGAAAAAATTTAACTTAATGGAACATTTCAAATGGAGCTGGTCTTCCGGGGTCCCATGAAGTAGTTTTGCAGAGCAAGTAACTGGTTATAAGACACAAATTTGGGAGAGGGTGATATTTAAATCCTTCTGATACCTCATATATAAAATTAAAAAATAACCAAAAATAGAGCTTAAAATTCTCACTTGCCACTAGCGAGTGAAAATGTAGCCTAGTGAGTGTGTCACGGCCCGTCTAGGCTTTCAATGGTGAGTAACTTTTAACGCCTAGCTAGTGCTGGAAACCTTGAAATTTTAAGCAATGACCTAAAATAATTGATTATGTGTTTTGGTGTATTTTTTTTATGAAAATATCATACAGAGTAAAATATGATTGAGCTATATGTGCTTAATTTGTATGACGGGAGGGCTGGACATCTGAGAACTTTTTCCATAGTCTTTATATAAATACACATGGAGACATTTACTAGAGGAGACAGATCCATTGCCTGTTTATTCGAGAGAATAAACAGGATCATTAAACATATAGAAGTTGTGTGTTTTCTCGTAGCTTCAAACTAGATGTAGTCTATAGACTTTATAATATATCCCACTGTATGTTGTAGCTGGATTTTATTCAGTCAGTATGCAGCTCGAAGGTAAAGAATGACCATGAAGATGTTAATGAATCTTGGCATAACTGCAAGCAATTTTGTTTAATTAGTGGAATGACAACTCATTTTGGAATGTGCTGAATACGGCTAATTTTAGGATACATTCCAACCAATGGAAATGTTGTTATTTATCTTCATTAATGTCCACTTCTCTAATCCCTGCGAAAGCCAATCATTTTACTAAATGTACCAATTCAGACAGCTTGCTTCAAACGAATGCAGTGATGAGACTAAACTTCAGTATATTTCTCAGATGAGGATAAAATGGTAAGGGTTTTTATAGTGAAAGTTTGGTATGTGCAGAATCTTCAGTTCGCAATGTATTGAAAAGAAATCCTTTTCTATATTGTGTCAGGTTATTAAGTGAATCCTGAATTGTCAGGAATAGACCAAGGAATTTCAAATGTTATGCCAAGCTGGGAAATATCTGAAACATGATTTATTCCAGATGATTTATTAAGGCCTAACATATAATATAACTCTGAACGATGATATAATAATTCACTGAGCAATTTCTGACTTACTGAAAAGCCCAGACATTCAGCAGTTGATTGACTTCATTCAACATGCTTTTTAAAAAAATAAAAATAAAAAAGATATAATTAGCCTTACTCACCTTCAAACTCCAAGAATGATAACTGGCCTGAAGAGGAACACATTAATCTGCCAGTTGTCACTGCCCACTCATTTAATATCTGCAAGTTTGCTAAACATGTTAGCCACCACCTTCCTTCCCGCACACAATGAAACGGTCCATCGACAGCACTGCGTGAGGATATCATTAGATGCACTTACTGTGCTGAGGACACGAGGAACATGCAGAGAGTTCTTCACCAATGCAATTGCGAATGTACACTGACAGAAACACACTCACAGACATACACTGACAGAAACACACACTCACTCACAGACATACACTGACAGAAATACACACACTCATTCACAGACATACACTGACAGACACACATACTCACTTAAAGACACATACACACGGTCACTCATTCACTCACAGACATACACTGACAGACACATATACTCACTTACAGACATACATTGACAGACACACACACTCACAGACAGACACACATACTCACTAACACATCCTCACTAACTCACAGACATACACTAACAGACACATACTTAATCACACACATTCACTGACACACATACACTCACTAATAGACATAAACTGACAGACATGCACACATTCACTTACACACACACATACCTGATACTGACAGACTCACACACATTGTATCACACACTCACAAATTGCTATTTTATTTTTTTAAATCCACCCAGTTTCCCTACCTTTGGAAGAGCTGGAGTGGATTCTTTCCCAAGGACCAGTGGGACTGCTGGGCTGTCTGCTGCTGTTGGCTGGGCTAGCTACTGCTGCCCCCCCTGTGCTGCTGGGGCTCCTGTGCTGCTGGGTGGGCAGTTGGATAGGCTGTCAATATTGGCAGCGAGGGAGCTGTAATCTGCCGGCTCAGTTCCCTCACGCACCACTTAGTGATGCCACGGAGCAGAGTGATGTCATATTTCGGCTCTGAAATCATCGCTCCCTGCCACAAACCCACAATATAAGCAGCCTCAGGGGAACCCTAAGGTGGCCAGCTGACAAGGCACCTTCCAGGGCACTTCTTCAGAGGGGCCCTAAGGGGGACAGGCTCTGGGGGTACAGCATCAAGAGACAATTTTCAAAATGCATAATTAAATGCATGCACATTTTCATTGGGGGCATATCAACTAAACATTGCTTTTTTGTATTTGAGCACTGGAGCATTCCTTTCATTTTCTCTTTGGCCCATGTAAGGTTATTTATTAAACCATGAATTTGGTTAAACATACTCGTTTTCCTGGCACTATAGTGCCCTGAGGGTGCCCCCACCCTCAGGGACCCCCTCCCGCCGGGCTGGATGGAGAGTAAAGGGTTAAAACTTACCTTTATTCCAGCGCCGGGCGGGGAGCTCTCCTCCTCCGATCCTCCTCCTCTCCTCCCATTCCGCTGAATGCGCACGCGCGGCAAGAGCTGCGCGCGCATTCAGCCGGTCTCATGGAAAGCATTATCAATGCTTTCCTATGGACGCTTGCGTGCTCTCACTGTGATTTTCACAGTGAGAATCACGCAAGCGCCTCTAGCGGCTGTCAGTGAGACAGCCACTAGAGGATTTGGAGGCTGGATTAACCCATTTATAAACATAGCAGTTTCTCTGAAACTGCTATGTTTATAAAAATAATGGGTTAACCCTAGCTGGACCTGGCACCCAGACCACTTCATTAAGCTGAAGTGGTCTGGGTGCCTAGAGTGGTCCTTTAAATGACAAGGGAACTGCAAATAATCTGGAAATGTAGCTGAAATTTTTTTTATCACTTTCTGTCTAATATTTGCAATACCCTTGTCAGTTCTCTACAATTCCCTGTGTAGTAAAAAAAAAAAAAATCCCAATAGAGAAACGCTATTTGGTTTATAAGTTTAATGTATGATAAAATGCACACAATGTCCTCTAGATGGCACTTGAAATACAGTATATTTTTTATTTTTGTATATTTACAAGTGCATCTTAGATTCATACGATTTAGGTCACAGAGGTTACCTTATTTATCATGTTTTACTTGTATGTTTGTTTTTTTTAAATGTGTTGTATTTACATTTATTTAAGTGTATACCTGTGGGGTATTTTACTTTACTATTTATTCATGTTTTGAAGTTGGCTACACAGTGACAGGGGAAGTTCAATGTGCACCTGTCATACCTATCATGCCTTAGTATCACTGTAAAGAGCGTAAAACTTTTCCCATACACTGTGCGGTTAACGTCATAGCAAATGAAGATTAGGATGAACAAATTAAAGGACAACTGTCATTATTTTTTGACAATCTTTATTTTAGGTTTTCCAGAAAAATAGAATAAGTAAAAGAATGGGCAGAGAGAATATGAGTAATATGAAATGTGTACAAACAGTCTGGAACTCTTCAGGGAAAAAGGAAAAGAAAAAGTAGGGGGGAGAGCAAGGAATGCGGGAGGTCTGTCACCTCAACAGTCATCATAGAAGTCCATTGCTGGAGAGTAGGGAGCCCATGACATCCATATGGTTGGGATCAAAGAGTTTGCTGTGATCAATAAACGCTTTGTAAGGGATTTCTTGTCTAATTTCAATGGACTAGTAGTGTGATGTAAATGAATAGTCAGAAAGGGGAGGCATGTTCCAATAATCTATTTAATACTTGAGTGGACCATTTTCCAAAATGGAGAAATGACTGGGACTGACCATCATATGTGCCGGCTAATACCTAACTCTCCCCCTTCCACACACACACCTCCAGCATTTATTGCAAACCCCTTCAAAGATGTGATGCAGTACTTCAGGACGAGCGCCAGTGGCCATTCTACAAAAAAAAGAAAAAAACAGGCATAGGCTATGACTTAAAGGGATTCTCCAGTGCAGGGCCGGTGCAAGGATTTTTGCCGCCCTAGGCAAAAGTAAAGTTTGCCGCCCCCCATCCCCCCCCCGATATGACATCACAATGCCCCATGTTAACTAACGCAAGTGCTGCAGTGCCACCGTGTTTACATTAAAAGGCCTGCAGGGACAGGCTATAGACACCAGAACCACTACATTAAGCTGCAGTGGTTCTGGGGACTAAAGTGTCCCTTTAATGTGAGGTAAATTAGAGATTAGTGCCACGAATAATATACTAGATTGCCTTACAATCAGATGAGGATGGTGATGGGCTCTACCTGCAGTCTGGCTCCACTGGTCTGGTGTAGAACAGGCTCTCTGGAGGCTGTTTGTGTTCTGGGAGAACAGGAAGAAGGCTCCATTTTTTTTAAGGCCCTTTGCACAGCTCAAGGTCTGGGCCCCAGGGTCCACCTTCATGTTCCACCAATTAGTTTGTTCACAGGAGTAGGGGATGTCCTGATA